>NW_022631041.1:3559107-4113460 GCF_010015895.1 Lontra canadensis
TTGGTGTTTGCAAATTCTTTCAGTTTTTGTTTGTCCTGGAAGCTTTTAATCTCTCCTTCTATTTTCAATGATAGCCTAGCTGGATATAGTATTCTTGGCTGCATGTTTTTCTCGTTTAGTACTCTGAATATATCATGCCAGCTCTTTCTGGCCTGCCAGGTCTCTGTGGATAAGTCTGCTGCCAATCTAATATTTTTACCATTGTATGTTACAGACTTCTTTTCCTGGGCTGCTTTCAGGATTTTCTCTTTGTCACTAAGACTTGTAAATTTGACTATTAGGTGACGGGGTGTGGACCTATTCTTATTGATTTTGAGGGGGGTTCTCTGAACCTCCTGAATTTTGATGCTTGTTCCCTTTGCCATATTGGGGAAATTCTCTCCAATAATTCTCTCCAATATACCTTCTGCTCCCCTCTCTCTTTCTTCTTCTTCTGGAATCCCTATTATTCTAATGTTGTTTCGTCTTATGGTGTCACTTATCTCTCGAATTCTGCCCTCGTGGTCCAGTAGTTGTTTGTCCCTCTTTTGTTCAGCTTCCTTATTCTCTGTCATTTGGTCTTCTATATCGCTAATTCTTTCTTCTGCCTCATTTATCCTAGCAGTGAGAGCCTCCATTTTTTATTGCACCTCATTAATAGCTTTTTTGATTTCAACTTGATTAGATTTTAGTTCTTTTATTTCTCCAGAAAGGGCTTTTATATCTCCCGAGAGGGTTTCTCTAATATCTTCCATGCCTTTTTCGAGCCCAGCTAGAACCTTGAGAATCGTCATTCTGAACTCTAAATCTGACATATTACCAATGTCTGTATTGATTAGGTCCTTAGCCTTTGGTACTGCCTCTTGTTCTTTTTTTTGTGGTGAATTTTTCTGCCTTGTCATTTTGTCCAGATAAGAGTATATGAAGGAGTAATTAAAATACTAAAAGGGTGGCAACAACCCCAGGAAAATATGCTTTAGCCAAATCAGAAGAGATCCCAAATCGTGAGGGGGGCGGGAAAGAGGATATAAAGAGGTTCAGAAAGAAAAAAAAAAAAAGAAACAAATAAAAAAAGAAAACCAATAATGAAAAAATATAAAAAGAAAAAAAATATATATATATTAGATAAACTAGTTAAAAAACGTTAAAAAAGAAAAGGGTAAAAGTTTAAAAAAATTTAGCAGAAGAAGAGAAAAAAATTGAAAAAGAAAAAAAAAATAAATTAACTGCAAGGCTAAAGAATCACGGGGAGAAAGCCATGAGTTCCGTGCTTTGCTTTCTCCTCCTCTGGAATTCCGCTGCTCTCCTTGGTATTGAAACTGCACTCCTCGTAAGTGAACTTGGTCCTGGCTGGGTTTCTTGTTGATCTTCTGGCGGAGGGGCCTGTTGTAGTGATTTTCAAGTGTCTTTGCCCCAGGCGGAGTCACACCGCCCTTACCAGGGGCCGGGCTGAGTAATCCGCTCGGGTTTGCTTTCGGGAGCTTTTGTTCCCTGAGCGCTTTCCGTAGAGTCCGGAGGACGGGAAGGAAGATGGCGGCCTCCCAGTCTCCGGCCCGGAGGAGCCGAGAGCTCGGGGTCCCACTCCTCAGTGCGCCCTCAGGGAACAGCGTCCAATTACTCCCGTCTGCCTGGCCTCCAGCCGCGCTCCGAGCTCACCGAGCCTGCGACCGGTTCAAGGTAAGCCCGAGCTGTGAGCTCACTCCTTGGCTCCGTCTCCGTAGCCGGCTTCCCTGTTCTAATACCTGCGAGCTCTGCGACACTCAGACACCCCGATCCTTCTGTGACCCTGCGGGACCTGAGGCCACACTGGCCCCGCGTGGGCTTCACCCCAGTTAAGCCTCTGGAGCGATGTCCCTCAGCGGAACAGACTTTTAAAAGTCTCGATTTTGTGCTCCGTTGCTCCGCCGCTTGCCGGGAGCCGGCCCCTCCCCCCGCGGTCTATCTTCCCGTCGCTTTGGATTCACTTCTCCGCCAGTCCTACCTTTCAGAAAGTGGTTGATTTTCTGTTTCTAGAATTGCTGTTCTTCTTCTCTTTGATCTCCCGTTGGATTTGTAGGTGTTTGCAATCTTTAGATAAGCTATCTAGCTGATCTCCCGCAACCTGAAGTAGTCTCAGCTGCTACTTCTCCTCCATCTTGACTCCTCCCCCCAGAGCTCTTCATTTTTAATAATGTTCTTTTCCTCTACCATTCACATTTTTCTTTTTAAAAATATGTTTTTCTATCTTTCTTATGAAGTCTTCATCTATTTATACATGCTGTCCATCTTTTCCACTAGACCCTCTTACATATTTACCAATCATTTCATAATCCTTGTCAGGTATTTCCGACATCTAAATAATCTCTATACCTGTTCTGTTGTTTGCTTTGTATCTAGTTAATGAATATTTTCCTCACTTGCTTTTTTGTGTGTCTCACCATTTTTGATTCAGTGATGGACAGTGTCTGTGAAAAACAGCTGAGATTGAGGTAAATAGCATTTATGCTCCAAATGGGCATATATTACTTTCTGTCATACTGTTATTATGGAGGAGTGAGTCAATGGAGTAAAGATGCTGATCTGCTTTGAATTTAAATGTTGCTATAATTATCTTCAGCACACACTCACTTCAAATTTTTTTCCAACTCTGTACACCTGCAACCACGTGGTTAGTGCGAAACCTAGGATGCTAATGATTTTTGCAGCACTTATGCTCCCCCTCCCCCACTAGTGCATTCTTGATTGTTACTTAGTGTGATTCTTACAAGAGAGGTAGAGAAAAGATGAGTAAGATTCATAAGACTGCTGTAACAGAGTACCACACACTGGGTGGCTTAAAACAAAAGCTCTAATTCTCTTACAGTAATGGGAAGCTAGAAGTCTGAAATCAAAGTGTCAACAGAGTCAGGATTTCTGTAAGCTTCTCTGGAAGGCTGTTACATGCTTTTCTCTAGTTTTTGATGTTGTCAGCAATCCTAGGCATTTCTCTGCTTGTAGATGCATCACTTCAATCTGTCTCCGTTATCTTGCAGCATACTCCCTCTGTCTCTTTTCTTATCTCTTTTCCTCTTCCTTTGAGGATGCCAGTCATGTTGGATTAGGGTCTACCCTAATGACCTTTCTCTTAATGTGATTACATCTGTAAAGAGCCACTTTCCAAAACAGGTCACATTTCCAGGCATTCGAAGAAGGGGTTCAGGACTTCAGCATAGCTTTTGGGAGACACAATTCAATCCATAACAAGAGTTTCTTAGTTCTTTTTCACCAGCCTATTTTAGAAAAGGGATGTCTCTCTGGTTTTTGATATACATCTTTGTCAGCATTATTGCCCACCCTGCATAGTGTGAGCTCTGCCTTGTATTTCATGGGGTCTTAATCAGGGTTTTATGACCTACCCCAATAGTAGCAAACATCTTAATGCCATAGGAGGATCCTGGCCCCTCACAGGTTTTCTTGTCCTTTTGCCAATAGGTTGCAATGGCTGTGCCTTGCAGCAGCTTCCAGCTGTTGATTAACGTGTGAAAAGGGGGTGGAAAGTGAATGGGATTCTTGCATTTGAGCCACTGAAGGGGGTAGGAACCCTCTTAGGTGTTCTCTATCTCTCTCTTTCTCATGAACACTACATGGAGGCTCACGGAAAATAGCCAGTGATTGACTCGACTTACGTCTGGGGTTCATGGAGGTTCTAAACCTTCCCAGTATCCCACATTCAACTTTTAAGAATTTGTTCCAATTTTATCTGTTTCCTTCCTTTGGAGGTCACTCATCTTTTTATCTCCTGATGATGAACTCTGTGCCCCATATCTGGAACTTAGTTCACTAGTTGTCTTGTGACCTCAGCTCTCTGATAAACTCTATTTGGAAAGTTAGGGTTCTGTGAATTAACTCTATAGCCTTTTACAACTGTTGAAGTGGGAACAATATTCATTTATTATTTCTGGTCAATTTTCTATTTCCTAAAATGTATCATTTGGAAATTCTTTTATTGAAAACATACTCATAGTAAATTATCTTTCCTATTGCAGAAACTGCTATCAGTCAAATTGTTTCTTTGTGAACAATTTGCTTCTTAGCTGAAGAAAATTTTGCTCTCACATTTATCACTGATATTCTAAATTTACTAAGAAATATTTGTCTTATTTGCATTGTTAAAACAAAAATATCACACAATTCGGTGGCTTATAAATAAAGAAAACTTTATTTTTCACACTTCTGGAGAGTCAAAGTTAATTCAAGGGCAGATTCAGTATCTGGTCAAGGCCTACTTCCTGGTCCATAGATAGTTTTCTGCTGTGTTCTCACATGGCAGAAGTAGGTGAGAGAGCCCTCCAGAGGCTCTGTTCCTTTTAAGAGGACACTACTTAGTGTCCCTTTTAAGAGGATACCCATTCATGAGGTTCTCTGCCTTCATGACTTAAACACCTCCAAATATCATCACATAGGGGATTAGATTCCACTATATGAATTTGTGGGGGGACACAACCATTCAGTTTACATTCTGGGAGGACACAAACATACAGTTCCACTATATGAATTTCTGAAGGGATGGAACATCTATGTTTGAGATACTTTAGCTGTTCTGTTTGAGAACCACTATGATACCTGTAAGGATTCATGACTTACAGTAATTTTGGAAATTACTCAGCCTTTTTATTTTGAATATTGTCTCTCCCCCATTGTCTTTCACTGCTACTTCTTCTTTTTTTTAAGATTTTATTTATTTATTTATTTTAAGATTTTATTTATTTATTTATTTATTTGAGAAAGAAAGTGCAAGAGAGAGAGAGCAAGTACAAGCACAGGGTAGGGGTAGAAGCAGAGGGAGAAGCAGAATCCCTGCTGAGCAGAGAGCCCCATGTGGGATGTGATCCCAGGACCCTGAAACCATGACCTGAGCCGAAGGCAGATGCTTAACTGAGTGAGCCACCCAGGAGCCCCCTTCATTGTTATTTCTGAAAATTTTGTGGGCATATTTACAGGTTCTAATTCTATCCTTCATTTTTTAACTTCTTTTATCTATTTAAATTTGCTTACTTTCCATGTCTGTCTTCGTTTCCAGAATAAATATACAATGTTATTTTCAAATTATTCTGTTATTATTTTTATGCTTGATGAATTTTGATATCTGTGATTATTAAGCTTATTTATTTTAGTTTCTGACTATGATTTTATCAATTGAGATTCTTTGGTGTCTTGTTCTAATGTTCATGATTACTGCTGAGGCTTGCTTCTGATGGATCATTTCTTTACATGTTTTGTAACTTTGAAATGTGATTTCGTATTACTTAGGGCTTTTGCCAGGGGAATCCTGTCTGGATAAGAATGAGAGAGTGTCCTTCCAGATTTATGTTTGCTTATTACCAGGAAACCTTGGGGCATGAGTAACAAGAGATTAGTTTTATATTACAGTTTTTCTTCAGATATCCTAGAGTAGGTAGATAACACAATTTGAAAAACAAGCCTGTAGCTCTTTTACATATATATATATATATGTATATATATATACATATATATGTATATATATATACATATATATGTATATATATATACATATATATATGTATATATATATATGATGGTATTTGATTTTTTAAAAAATAGTAACTAAAGATATGGTTTCCTTAAAAAAAGAATATCACAGGCATTATTTTATTCATCCAATAAATTTGTATGGAACAATGACTAACACTCACACCATTATGCTCCAAATATAGAGAATAAAATAATAATATTATAGCATTTGTCTTTGAGCAATTTACCTATAAGTACTGGAAAAAAGTAAAACAAGTACCTAATAATTGCAATGCAGACAAATCAAGGCTATGAGTAAGATACCATTGTAAAGAGGGATTCTCAAAATGAAGAGGGATTTCATTTTTCCATTTAACCTTCTTTATTCTTTTCAATTTTATAGAACTGAGAATTCCTACATACCTAATATGTTTTCTCCATCATATTTTCCCACTTTTTAGCCTTTAGTCCAGACTTCTAACAGGATTTCACAGTTCATAATATACATACAAAACTGTACATAGATATAAAAGTTTAGAGAAATAAATTGCATGGAATCAAGAGAACTAAAAGTAGACTAAACACATGAATTACCATTGAGTCACAGTGACCTCTGACCTGGATACACTGATCTCTCTTTAACTAATAGCCCCTCACATAGAGCAGAGTCTTTCTAAACAAAGCTGTTTATATATTATACTAGTTGCATGTAAATGACAGATGTATACAATATATTAGTTTTGGGGTGAAGATTGAATTTGGCCTCTTTCACTGTTGATTTACACATTTAAGAGATGTCTATAAGAAGCAAATGTTAGCTGATTCTGAATGGGTAATTCAATATCTGTCCCATAAATAAGTTAAGTCATCCTGTCAGGAATATACTTAGAAATTACTGAAATCCCAACTGGTTGGTCTGCATTTTGCATATTGCTTCTCTTGCAGGGTTTCTGGGAGCATATTAAGACCTCAGGGTCCAAGGAATTGTCCTAATGCTGATTAGCTAAGTGAGCAGTTCCCAAAAGGAAATCTCATAAAACTCTGGTAGATTAAGTTGTCCCCAAAATAATGAATTGTTCCAGTAAAACCTGAAGTTTTGGCTGTTTGAATCTGAGAGTGGGCCATTTCTAGGACAGGGAGAGGTATATATCATGGGCATTAATTTACATAAGCTCCAAAATGCCCTACGGGTATTGTTTGAATTCTCTTTAATCACATAGATGTTAAAATTGCAAACATCTACTCTTGGAATTCCTATTCCTATCTACTGGTTATTTTTCTCCATACTTTTCATCATGGACATGCTTTAGGCTTTACTGATTTATTGCTCGTTGTCTACCACTAGAATAAAAGCTCCTTGAAAACAGAAGTTTTTCTCTGTTTAGTGCACTGTTTGTGCATATAGGAGGCTCCAAAGCCCACCATCATTTAATTAACTTAGCTCTTATCTCAATTCACTTTCAACAACAATGTGAAAGTCTGATTATTCCATCTAGAATCAGACATTCACAACTCAGGCATCAGGCAAAGAGCTGTATGGAATATAGGGTTCCTAAAAGAATGGGGTATGAAGCACAAGGAAACGGAAAGTGTCTAGCTTAGTACTACTCTGTGAAATAACTTCTAATGGTCTTCATGATATCAAAAAAGAAAGAGATAATCAGGGAGATTAGGAAACATGTTTAAGGACACAAAACGATAATCTGATAGAAAATGAACATGGCCCTAAATTCTCAGATTCGGTTTTTTACTTAACAGCTGCAATACCAAACTAGCTCAAATTTCCCTAAAGAACACTGAACTTCATTTGAGATCATGCATGTCATCACACTTTGGCCCAGAATTAAACATCACCATTCAGGGAGGCTAGGCCCAAGAGAAACAGCTAGAATGTTTACTATAAATTCCAGATTAGGAGGGAAGATAAGATTCATCGGATTCATTTTTCTTGGACAAGTAAAATGATCCAGTTTATAAAGAAAGTAGCAAAAGATGATTAAATTAAAACAAATGTATTGAGCATCCCGTATCCCAGAGATGTTTTCCACTTTTTTTGCCTTTATTAATCTAGATAAAATTTTATTCAAATTATAACTAATCAGGAAACTGATTATTTAGTATCATAAATCCCTTCTAATAGGTAATACAATGAATTTGGGGTATAATGACTGCCAGAGAGACAAACCTTTATATAGAGAAAAACAAAGTTTTCAATATTTCAAATACATTTTAGAGTTAATTATTCATATCAATTATTATATATATTATGTCAAAATATAAATTATTTAAGAAAATGGTGAAAAATTCAGTAGACCTGGATTAATTGGCAATATATAAAATATTCGATACATGCCATATTGTATAAACTTTTTGGAAAAATAATATTTGGAATTGTTACAAAGTTGAACTGAAATTGACTAAGTTTATCAGATCAGTGACATTTTACAGCTAACTTATTGCTCTTTGTCCTATTTAGCCTGGTGGAAAATATTTTCAACCCACCACTGTTCTGGCCATATGCATAGAATCTTTGTCAGAAATTGTGAATAATCAATAATCTTTGATGAATAGTTGATGAGATACAAGAAATAAGGGTATAGAGTTGTACCCAGTTGGATTAGAAAAAAGACACATATTCAAAAAGAATCCATAAAGATTTGCCAATTTTATTTTTTGCTTCCTGTTATAATTCTATATCCTCTTCATTTGAAACATTCTACTTGATGACTGAAGGTAAACTCTTAAAGAAATAATGAGTATCTGAAACACTTAAGTCATCAGGAGATCCTGAAGTTTCTCTGAACCCTTGGTCCTAAATTTAGGATCACTCAACTCTATCCTGCTAAAGAGTGGATACATTTTGAGAATCTGACTCTACAACTTTGAATATGTAAAAGAAAGAGTGTTTGTTTGACTGTCAGTATAGACACTGCATGGCTGAATACTGATTTTTATATAATTCAGTGTTTCCAGAGTTTCATTCTAGAGTGGCATTGGGGTATTATTTCACTAGTGAAAAGATTCAAGGATATCAAGGGCAAAGAGACCTCTCATAATAGAACAAATATGTACTTATACACACAAGATCATCCCCTAATTGTATGGGAGTACATGAAGTCATTGGGGGATCTTTTCTGTAGGTGAATTATGCTCGCACTCAGTTATTTATAAGAAAGCCACAAGTATTAGCAGATTCCCTAAAATAGCATCAGATGAACAATATTTAAAAATATGTTTCAAGTTTATTTTTGAGAACTCAATCACTTAATGTTAAAGAAATCTGTTTATTTTTGAGGATAAAAAAATTCTGAGTATCTTTGAACATTTGCTTGAAATAGTCACTTGAAACTGGAAAAAAAAAAAAAGAAAACAAAAACAAAGACCGAGACACTGTTAGCTTTACCTAGTGTTTAGATTCCCATCTTATCTATTTGTTCTATCTAGACTAGAACTCTTCCTGCATGGCAACTTTTGAACTGAATAACTTGGGGGCAACCTAAAATGTGCTCTCAGTGTCTGAGGCAGCAGTGAAGTTCCAGCTCACTGAATCTTGGCTGTAGTTAAGTGAAGATAGAACAGGATTGTTTTGTGTTCCAAACATAAACGCAGCAGTAATCCCTGTCAGCAGTTGCTATCTGGATGTGTCTATGGTCTTCCTCTGAAAACTCAAAACAATTTTTTTTGCTAGCTTTAATTATTTTTATGCATCGACATTTAGAATAACAGCAGTGGTAAACCAGAAATTCATGTGATCTATATTGTGACTGTTTAAATTCTCCTCCCCCCAAAATCTATACCTTTGGAAATCAGAATAAGCTGTTATCTTAGAAGCTGAGCAGTGCACTGAAAAACCCAAGAGATTTCCGTGTACAGGTACTAATTAATTCCTTAATCTGGGTCTAGAAACAAAGATGTGTTCAGGTGGAAAACATTCCTTTGTGTCATTATGTTCTCTTCACTTCTCTGTATGTGTATTTTACTTCACTAATAAGTTTATCCAAAATATAGCCATGATTTTTGCAGCTATTTTCTAAAACAGAAGTCAAAGGAATGCAGAAAATTAGATTTCTTATTCATGTTAGATCATTCTGGGATATTTTAATAATATAAAAGCAATAAGACTGATGCAAGATAAAGCGATATGGACAATACAATATTAAATGTCAACTGAACTGCTGCATTATCCTCTTTTTAATTTTTAAAAAGGCTAAGGCTGGCATGAAAATAACCAGTGCTTGAGAATAACTTTATAATTTATGACCTTGTGCAACAATATTGTCTGATAAATATTCCTTAAAAGAGGAACTTGCAAGTCTTGTATGGAAGATTTATCAGTCAATAATGATAAATATTACATATAATTATTATATAATCATATATACATTATTATATGTAGTATAATACATATACATATAATTTTATGACATGTGATTATAATTAGATATATGATTATATAAATTATTGTAAGTAACCAGAATAATCTATCATTATTATTATAAGTTGACAGCCACATTTTTTTTTTAGATTATTTATTTATTTGACAGGGGGAGAGAGAGAGAGAGAGCAGAAGTAGGGGGAGTGGCAGAGGCAGAAGGAGAAACAGGCTCCCCAATCAGCTGGGAGCCCAATGCGGGGCTTGATCCCCGGACCCTGGGATCATGACCCCAGCTGGAGGCAGACACTTAACCACTGAGCCACCCAGGTGCCCTGACAGCCGAATTTTTAAGATTCTGTTTTATTCAATATTGACATATCTCTTGTGTTATCTATGATTTAATATAATTTATTATTTTTGAAGTCTATGTGACTACACTAAACCTCCATATTCAGTGTACTTAAAAATATTAAGCCAATATTTTTAAAGATATGAAACTAACTGGGTGATAAACATCTCTCTCTTTATAGTTATGATGTGAGAAAATAAAAATGCACAAAAGTTAGGAAATTTGTGTGAAGTCCCATTATAAAAGAGCAATCCAGTTGCTTTGCATCCTATAATAATTTATCAGTGATCATGAGATCACTGATCAACAATATGAACTTTTTAAAAGTAGAACCAACTCTTCCTAGAGGAACTTGTAGACAGAAGTAACAGGAAATCCTACCTGCTGGGGGGGGGAAATGCACATATTCTTTGTTCCTGCTCTTTTGGCCTTTATTTCTTTCTGGCCTGAAATATACTTTTTTTTTTTTTTTTTTTTTTTTTTTAAGATTTTATTTATCTATTTGACAGAGATCACAAGCAGGCAGAGAGGCAGGCAGAGAGAGAGGAGGAAGCAGGCTCCCTGCTGAGCAGAGAGCCCAGATGCAGGGCTCCATCCCAGCACCCTGAGACCACGACCAGAGCTGAAGGCAGAGGCTTCACCCGCTGAGCCACCCAGGCGCCCCTGAAATATACTTTTAACATTTTTTACCCCCCAAACTGAAGTCCCACAGTTGCCTGTCTTCACAAACGGTCTCAGGTAGCACTCAGCAGATGGACATGACAACGCATGCTGCTCACCACCATGTTAACAAACTCTTGCAGAAGAGCAAACGAAAAGAAAATCAAGTGAGGTGGGCTCTCGAGCAAATGTTTAAACTGTTTAGTCACAGAGCTGGGTTGGGTGGAATTTATCAGCCACTGAAAACCTGCTGCCTGATTTCTTTGCTGTGTCATTCCGTACACGTGCGGCCGCTTTATGCTTCCCCTTGTGCGAGACCAGCAGGTTTCATGGCTGCAGCCCCTGCTGCGCATGTCTGCAGAACCTTTCCGGAGTCCGTACACCAGACTGCCAGGAAACGGGACTGGATTGGAATTAGAAGCTTGAATTCTCTATCCCGGGAAGTAAATAGTACATAGTCTCGAAGTTTTTTCCTCTCCATTAAAAAATACAGATGAAATTTAGCTGCCGGAGCATTGCTCAATCCCCCACCATCTCAATGCGTTCATGCTGTGTAAATATTGTGATCTTAATAAATAAATACTGAAGCACAGCTGGCGCCGGCAAGATATCGCTGTTCGGTTGCCGCGGCCCTGTTATCACCCCTGGGTGTTACTAATTATTCTCAGAATTGAGGCTCTGGCATAGGAGGGGAAAGGAAGGCATAGGAAAGTCAACAGAGGTTGAAACAAAAATAAAACATTGTTTTGGTCCAAAGCAAGGACATTCCACCCTTGTGAAAACTAGAGATACATGCAGCGAAGGTCTGTGAGTTGCTTTTCTCCACGAAAATGATTTAACAACTATTTATTTCAGCCCTTGATTGCATTTCAGCTGTTTAATATTCACACTGCTTGTTTGTAAGGGCAAGAGGAGGTAATTGGGGTGTTCAAAGGATAGCACGGTGAACCAGAATGTCTTAAATGAATGAGTTTACCAAGATATTTTTTTTTCCTCCTTCCTTCGTATTCCGGCAGGTGTGTTAATGGCATCGCTTTGCACGTTGCACACAAAAGAGGTTCATTGTGTGTAACTGTCTTGACTTAAGAAAGCAGATGCTCTTCAGACATATTGTCAGAGAAGAAGCTCCATCTACATTGCTACATTCTTTTTTGCAAACACCAAGGTTAATTTTTAATTGCCACTGGCAGGGTAGACTTGATGACCACAGCATTCTACTCAGGTGGAGCTGGTGCTGGCTCATCAAATTACCAGCAGCCTCTCAAGTAATGTTTTCTGACTTGGAGCCCAATGGATAAACAGAGCACTGCTGAAAGGCTTCTCACATTATGTGTGCTGTTGTGATAAAGAGTCTAGTCTCATTTACTGCTCTCGACGTTTCATTACACAACAGGGAGGTGTGACTTCAAAACGTGGAAATTAAACCATAAGTATAAGTCAGATTCTCTGTCCCTCTTCTCCTCACATCCCTTCTCCCCTAGTTTTACTCTTGGCAGCCCTTCTTTTCCAGCCTTTAGCCCCCTCCTTTTCCCTCCTATTGTTCGGATGTAGAGTCTAAGAGATGATTTGGAGCCATCTGTTCTTGTGGCTCTCATAGGGCCACCTCTGTCCCCTAAAATCTACTACAAGGTCTGAGACTGTTGGCAGTACCATGCTGCTTTATTAAAAAATGTCCCAACAGAGGCAGTAAGTACATTCTGGGGGTTTTCGAGTTTAGGGTAGATAAAGATTCACCATTTACAGAAACTGTAGGCAAATGTCTGTTCAGACAGATTATGTACAGAAGAAACTTGTGTTGTTTCATATTTCTTCTTCTTGACTAGATTATTTATCCAACCCCTTCTCTACCTTATTCTGTCCCAAATACATTTACAAACCAGATAATAAAGCTATTAATGCTGAAACAGATTGCATTAATTTTGACTAATCCTATCTGAATATTGTTTCTATAGTTGCCATCTTGAGTCACTTTATTAGTAAAATAAAACTCACTTCAATTAAAGAGAGAACACAATTAACATCTTGCATAGTAAATAGCATAACAAATATTGACTCCTGGGGCTCAATTCAAAACATCAATTATTCACTAGTGGAATGTGTGCACAAATTAGGCACTGTACAACTTCTCAAACTTTGGACAGCAACAGACTATTTTCCTACAGTACTTGCTTTCGATAATAGCAACCAACTAAATATCATCCTTGTAAAGATATGACATCATTAGGATGAAAGTACAAAATATAATGCTCTAGTAGTTTGTGTGATATATCTGTGTTTCCCTTGAACATTTGAAATACCCTGTGGCATCCCTCTGAGATTCCTTACACAGGTGAAGAAGGATGGCCTTAGTTGTCTGTTTACCATATTGACCTTGATCAGTCATCTCAATGATATGCTTCAGAATTTTTTTTTCATGTGAAAACAAGAAGTATACTCTGCTAATTGGATTTTTAGTGGATCTTGATTTGCCACAAACCTAGGACATTTTCCATATTTTCCTCAGACTAAGTCATGTATATTGAAACCATATATCGTCATTTTCTCCTATTTTATTACCTGTTGGTTGCTGATAAACAGCAATGGACTCAGCCACAGCATGCCATATAATGATTTATGAGCTTTAACTGAGTTCTTATTATTATCCAAAACAAAGGTAACACAAAATCTTGTATTAATTTGACGGCTGGCACACCATACTCTCGGCTAATTTTAATGAGTCAGAAACAGTAACTCCTGTGACTTTACTTCTGTTCCTGTTTGCTTCCTGGAATTAGAAACTGTAATGACAACTGTAGTTCCCCAGTGTCTCCTGGGGATCCCTTGCTTCCGTGTTCTGAGACGGGATTGTAGGCTGGGATCATTTTACAATTGTTGTGAGTGAAGTGTCGTAGCTATCGAATACTATACTTCTGAGACATGGAGAACACTCCCTCGGGCCACTAATGTGTTTGGAATAGTTCATTAGTAAACACTGTTCTCAGGTAAATTCACAGCAAAGCTGCCTTTTCCCCAATTCACTCATCCCAAAGGACTCTTTCCTAGCCATATAAATGACAGGACTATGACAGCTTTATGCCAATTTTGTAGAAGATGATTATTTGCCTGCACATGGCCCCTTCAGAAGGGTTACACTCTAGTAGGGTTTCCAAACTAATTTCGCATATGAGGCTCAAGGTTATTTCATAGTATCAGAGTTTTGGGTTTTATCCCTATACTAAAAAGTCAGTTACAAGTGAAGAAGACAACTATAGCAAAGTAAAATATGGTCTCTGAAAAATAATGAAAGAATAGGATAAAAACATTATTAGCATTAACTCTGAATACATTTTCCTTAAATAATAAAAAACACTTTTGTGCTTTTCCATGCTAAAATATTTTTTCAGTATAGATTTTTATAAACATCATGAAGATTCCAAGTGGTATTTTCATGTTTTATAGACCTGTTTCCTAGATTTTATTCTTAAATATGTACCTCAGAACAATAATAATAGTTGATCTCCTAAATAATGGTTGTAATCATCATCAGAGTTTTTAAATGATCCTAGAGGGGTCCCTGGGTAGCTCAGTCAGTTGAGTGTCTTACTCTTGGTTTGGGCTCAGGTCAAGGTCGTGATCTCATGGGTCATAAGATCAACAAACCCCATATAGGGCTCCACACTCAGCAGGGAGTCTGCTTGAAGATTCTCTCCCACTGCCCTTCCCCCTACTTCTGCATGTTCTCTCTCTCAAATAAATAAATCTTAAAAAAAAAATAAAAATAAATGATCCTAGACTGCGGTTTGAAAACTTTATTTAATAATACTGTTTTTATTTGGTATGAAGTAACTATGAAGAATTGACTACTATTTTTTATCTAAGTCAAATTTTCATTACAGAACAATCTATGTTATCATAGATGTAGACCCACAGGCGTCACATCACTTAGATCATAATGCATGTCTCACATTACAGGTCCCATTATCCTCCCAAAACCAATAAAACAAAACGGACTGTAAAACTGTATCCTATCCATGTCCTTTATCACCAAGGTATACTTTCATATTTATGAAGATGTATTATGTGTTTTTGAATAATCACAGTTCGTATTTGTCACCCTTTCTTGTATTCGCTCAGAATTGCATGACTCTCTATTCTCTTGAAAATTGTGTGAAGTTTTTGGTTGCACAGTGATTAGTCAAACTTCCTGTCAAATAGTACTATTCTCTATATGTAGAAAGACAGATACAATAAAAAGGCAATGAAAACATTACATGATAAGACAAAAATGATATACTACATGTATCATGCAGGAAAAACATTCAGAAGGTGGAGGTAAAAGTTAAACTGAATTGTGTCAAAGAACATGAGAAACACACTAAAAAGCAGAGAATAATGAAGGGGTGAGTGGAGGAGAGTGAGGAGAGGGAGGAGGAATCAGCAGCTTCATGAGTAAAACCATGAAGGCATGGAAACTGTTTATGTGTTTATGGGACTTAGAGCAGTTTGTTATGGCTAAGATTTAGGTTCCCACAGTGGGTGTGTTTGTACATGTGTGTGAGGAGGAATGGGTGAGGATGAGTGGGTTCTTGCCAGGGAAGGGCCTGAGAAGTTATCCAGGGCCAGTTCATTGAGGACTTTTAAACAAGTGACAAGTCTGATTATGTTTAGGCTATGGTTAATCACTCCAGTAGCCTTGTACAGAGGGAAGGAGAACTGGGGACCTAGACAAAAAGATCTTTAGGAGATTAGTGAGGAGACTACTAAAACCATAGTATCCCAAACAAATTCCAGCAACTAACACCTGCTTACTGGGGGCCAGGTTTCTAAACTTTTCTAAGACTCATAATGATGATAGTAGAATAACTTCAAGATGGTTGGAAGTTTAAATGAGATAATTCATAGACATTGGTTAAACTCAATAAATAGAACAACATAAGTGCCCAGGAAAGGAGAGATGATGAATTATTCTCATTTAGAAGTAGGTTATTTAAAATATGATGACTGGTTAGGTACGACACCGAGAGATAAAACGGGCTCTAGAACAGAGATCAGGAAAACACCCTGTGGGCCAAAACCGGCTATTTACCCATTTTTGTAAATAAAATTTTTGTGAGAACAGAGCCATGGTGATTTATTTATAATTGTCTTTAGCTACTTTCTTATTACCAGAGTTGAGAAGTCATGATGGAGACCTTAGGACTTTCAAAGCTGAAAATGTTTACTCTCCAGCCTTTACTGAAGCAGTTTGTGAATCTTGGCCAAGAACTGACATTTACCATATTGACAAATATTTTACAATTAAAAACCCAGTGTTCTCAATGATGAGCTCTATGAATAGCTCTCATGCCTCCTACAATGCCAACTTGTCACTTTTCCCCTCCGGGCAAGTTTCCCTAATCACTTGAGGTCTCAAAAATACTTTCATTTAGGGCACCTGGGTGGCTCAATGGGTTAAAGCCTCTGCCTTCGGCTCAGGTCATGATCCCAGGGTCCTGGGATTGATCCCAGCATCAGGCTCTCTACTCAGCAGGGAGCCTGATACCTCCTCTCTTTCTGCCTGCCTCTCTGCCTACTTGTGATCTCTGTCTGTCAAATAAATAAATAAATTATCTTCAAAAAAATATTTTCATTTATTGTTCTCCAGTCTGATTTCACAGAGAAAGAATTGTGCTCTAGACCTTCCAAGAAGGCCACTGTAACCAACCAACCAATCAACCAACCAATCAACCAACCAGCCAATCAAAAACCTCCACTAGCCAGTCCAGTACCTTAATTTGATCTCTGAGGGGGTCACAAGACATTGTCTTCAAATTTTAACTCAAAATAAAACAAACTTGAATGTGCAAGCAGAGTAGGCCCATTGTACAGACTGCTGACTTTGACAACAGTATTTATGATTTAGAGGTGGGAAGAAAGAAGAGGAAAGGAAAAAGAGGTGTGCAGGGAAAAGGAGGGAATTATGAAGAGTGAGATAACGGTGTGGGAATGAAAGGAAAAAAGCTGTGGAAACATAACTAAAGATCTAAGAGAAGAGCAGAGAAAGGGAAAAACAACAAAACAGGGATATTTCAATTTATCTCTTTTCTGTTAAAATGCTTACTTCATAGCCACCAGGAATCCACAGTTGTTGGAGAAGAGAGAGCTGAAATCTATTTTCACTCACCTGGGAATAACAAGTATTTGCCTTTTCAAGAGATTTCTAATGACCCAATTCAGGTAGTGCTCAACTATGAAATTTTAGACCCCATGTCAGGAAAATTGGAGTCATTCTAACCTTTCAGAATATCACATCCCCAGGCCAACATTTAAGCATGACTAATGCAATATACCAGCATCTTTTAATGAGGAGTGTCAGTAATGATGAGGGAACGCAGCATGATGGACTTTGGATTCACAGAAAGTTGAGTTTTCATGTAGGTCCACAACTTGCTAGGTGTGTTGCTATAAGCAGTTACTACAATTTTCTAAGCCTCAACGTTTTCTTATATACAATGAGGATAGAAAGGCCTCACAGGCTGGTTGGGAGAATAAAAAAATCAGATCTCACACAAAGGAAAGGTAGAGCTGTATGTCTAGCATGTAGTATATGTTGAAACAGTTACAGGTTTTTCAATCATTGTTGTGATTATTGTCATTAACAGTAATGGTTCACTGCCAGGAGACTTCTATATACTTTGAGTTCAGGAGAAAAAAATATATATATATCAGGGTGTAGCCTTTTGGAACTGAAGCAACATGCATTGTTTTATGCTCTGTTGCAATCAACAACTATCCCTTCCATCCACAGTTACCTACAAGTCCATGAGATTGCACTTCCTAAACCTGGCTGATAAAAGAAATTATCAGTCTTCTTATAAAAAAAAAAAAAGCTGATGGAGCAGTGGTCTATTTAGGATCTATAGTAAGTACACTAATGAGATATGTAATCTTGACAGGCAGGATACACTGATAAGAAATAAGAGGTTCTGGTGCAGGGGAAGGATGGGAGTTTGAGATGACCAGGAGAGTAGGATTTAATTTGTTCTGCAAGTTTTCCCATTTAAGCAGTCTGTGTGACTTCCTAGAAATTCACACCTCTGTAGAGATACAGCAAATGGAAAGTGTTAGTTTCCAAATCTGTCCCCCTCTGAGGAACTCTCCTGCTGGGCTTACGCTGAGTGTTCATTTTAGGCCTCATTTACTATTTAGTCTTTGGAGGTATTTTCAAAATGAACAATGGTAAAATTGCTTTAATTTTACTTGTTCTTAACCTATTCATGAATAAATAAATTTTTGGAAACCTGCAGGGCCCAGAAACAAAATAAATACACTTTCAAAAACTGGGTTCAGGTTTCATTAAAAAATTCACATGTTTAGAAATTTCATTCAATAGAATGATAGACCTATTTCCAAATGTCCCCATGTGATATTTTATCATTGCAAAATATTAAAATCCATTAGTTCCACCTCACCAAATCCTTACTACATTATTAATCTTACTTTACTTAAGGCAGAATTTGATGTACCTGGAAATCGTGATTGTCCCAGAATTTTGGCAAGTTAGTCAAAGGAAGGAAATTAAAAATCAGAGTCCTTGATTCCCAGGTGGCTGATTAGCTCCTAAGGCAATATTACCTCTGTTAGAATCACTGTTAATTCTTAGAAACTTACTACTTAAAGAACATAGAAAAATCCTACAAATAAAATTAACAGGGCAAGACTGAATAGGTTTTCAAGAGATAAAGAATTCGGGGTCTACAGACAGTTATTTAGGTGAAGGCAGGACTAATTTAGTAGCTGTTTCACAAAAGGATACATTGAGGATTCTTACAAGGAATATATTTTACAAAGCTACTCTAGGTGGTTTATAACAAGTTAGTTCACTTGAAAGGAATATACATGAAGGTAGGGTGCACTTGTTTAAAGGTGGATTCAGAAAGTGTCATATGACACCAAATGATCAAAGACCAAAACAGGTCCACTCAATTCTTGGTGGAATTCACTAACACCATGAAACCTTGATTTGCTTTATAAAAATAGCAGACAGTAGTAAAAAAAAAAAAAAAAAAAAAAAAGACTACAAGGAATGGCTAGCAGTTGGCAGAAAAGGGGAGTAAAGAGCTGAACAACCATTATGTGTAGTAATAATTTGGAGCCCTGTTAACCACAGTCACCCTGACAGTTACTGGGCTGTGCTCCCTTAGGGCTGTTCCAGGGTCTATTGCCAATTCCTCGTTATCAATAAAGAAAACTATGTATCTCTCTTCCAGTCTCTCTTTTTTACTAAAGTTAACTAATCTGCTCAGAAAATGAAGAACTTAATCTTCCCCGGTATGCTTAGGAAGTTTACTAATTTCTTTAGTGTCAGGGGTTCAGAGTTTCAAGGCAGATTTTCTCCCCTGAAACCTCTATTGTGGAAAGAAAAAAAAAAAAAAAAACTCCAGTAAAAAACAAAAACAAACAAAAAATAAGCAGCAGTTCTTTAATCTCCCTCTCTTGGTGCATAAACCGATATTTTGTTTTTATTGTTAGTTAGTTAACATACAATGCAATATTGGTTTCTGGAATGGAATTCAGTTATTCATCACTTACATACAACACCCAGTGGTCATCATAACAAGTGCCTTCCCTACTACCCGTTGCTCACCTAGCCCACATCCCATCATCAACCCTCAGGTTGTTCTCTATTGTTGAGTCTTATGGCTTGTCTCTCTTTCTCCTTTTTTTCCTTTCCCCCTTCCCATATGTTCATCTGTTCTCTTTCCTAAATTCCATATATGAGGGTAACATCATATGGTATTTGTCTTTCTCTGACTGACTTATTTCTCTTAGCATAATACACTCTAGCTCCATCCACGTCATTGTGAATGACTAGATTTCATTTTTCATTTTTTGATGGATGAGTAGTATTCCATTATATATATCTCAAATCTTCTTTATCCATTGATCAGTCGATACAACCCAGTATTTTATTTGAGAGGTATTCTTGGGGGAGCAAAACACATCTAAAAAGAAGGCAAAGATCACAGTTATTTGAAAATTTCTGGGGTGCCTGATGGTTCAATGAGTTAAGCCTCTGCCTTCAGCTCAGGTCATGATCTTGGGGTCCTGCGATTGAGCCTGCATCAGGCTCTCTGCCTAGCAGGGAGTCTGCTTCCACCCACTGCCTGTCTTTCTGCCTACTTGTGATCTCTGTCCATCAAATGAATAAATAAAATCTTAAAAAAAAAAAAAAAAAGAAAATACCCTAAGTAGCCTTCCTATGCCTGCAAAATGGGTAGTGAGAAAGACAGACTACACCTATTAGTTTAGATGTTTGCACAGTGATTCTGCCCTCATGAAAGTCAGGCCCAACTGAGGTCTTCTATTTTGAGTGTGATGTAACAAAATGAAGTCATGGAGAGGATCCTTAGCCTCTGGTCCAACATATCAGCTCCATCTTGTGAACCACATAGAGGGTAAAGGAGAGAAATCATGGGTGCCATACCTGGAAACTGCCTTGGTCCTCTATTACAATGCTCCCTAAATGATTATTGCTTATGTATTGGATTAGCTCAAACTGTTGTTATGGATTCCAGGATCCTGGAGTGTGAGTTTAAATACAGTGATTTTTAGTGTACTGCAATGGGTAGAAAAAATACAGTGGGATACCAGAATGAATAGATTCTTGTTGGAAAACTTCAAAGAAAACTAACTGTGATTTATATAACTACCAAGTCAAGTTATTGTTAAAGAAAATTAGTCTGTAGAAGTTACTGGCTTTTTGAATCGGATTTTTATTGGTTTCATGTAAGAAATAAATGTAAATAGGAGTCAAGATGGCGGAGAAGTAGCAGCTGAGACTAATTCAGGTAGCAGGAGATCAGCTAGATAGCTTATCTAAAGATTGCAAACACCTAAAAATCCAACGGGAGATCGAAGAGAAGAAGAACAGCAATTCTAGAAACAGAAAATCAACCACTTTCTGAAATCAACCAAATTCTAGAAACAGAAAATCAACCACTTTTTTTTTTTTTTCTGGTAGGACTGGCGGAGAAGTGAATCCAAAGCGACAGGAAGATAGACCGCAGGGGGAGGGGCCGGCTCCCGGCAAGCGGCGGAGCAACGGAGCACAAAATCAGGACTTTTAAAAGTCTGTTCCGCTGAGGGACATCGCTCCAGAGGCTTAACCGGTGTGAAGCGCACGCGGGGTCAGCGTGGCCTCAGGTCCCGCAGGATCACAGAAGGATCGGGGGTGGCTGAGTGTCGCAGAGCTCGCAGGTATTAGAACGGGGAAGCCGGCTACAGAGACAGAGCCGAGGAGTGAGCTCTAAGCTCGGGGTTACCTTGAACCGCTCGCAGGCTCGGTCAGCTCGGAACGCGGCCAGAGGCCAGAGTGACGGGAGCAATTGGGCGCTGTTCTCTGAGGGCGCACTCTTGGCTCCTCGGGGCCAGAGACTGGGAGGCCTCCATCTTCATTCCAGTCCTCGGGAACTCTACGGAAAGCGCTCAGGGAACAAAAGCTCCCAAAAGCAAACCCGAGCGGATTACTCAGCCCGGCCCCTGGTAAGGGCGGTGCGACTCCGCCTGGGGCAAAGACACTTGAGAATCACTACAACAGGCCCCTCCCCCAGAAGATCAACAAGAAACTCAGTCAGGACCAAGTTCACCTACCAAGGAGTGCAGTTTCAATACCAAGGAGAGCAGCGGAATTCAGAGGAGGAGAAAGCAAAGCACGGAACTCATGGCTTTCTCCCCATGATTCTTTAGCCTTGCACTTAATTTAATTTTTTTTCTTTTTCAATTTTTTTTCTCTTCTTCTGCTAAATTTTTTTAACTTTTACCCTTTTCTTTTTTAACGTTTTTTAACTAGTTTATCTAATATATATATATTTTTTTTCTTTTTATATTTTTTCATTATTGGTTTTCTTTTTTTATTTGTTTCTTTTTTTTTTTTTCTTTCTGAACCTCTTTATATCCTCTTTCCCGCCCCCCTCACGATTTGGGATCTCTTCTGATTTGGCTAAAGCATATTTTCCTGGGGTTGTTGCCACCCTTTTAGTATCTTACTTGTTCCTTCATATACTCTTATCTGGACAAAATGACAAGGTAGAAAAATTCACCACAAAAAAAAAGAACAAGAGGCAGTACCAAAGGCTAGGGACCTAATCAATACAGACATTGGTAATATGTCAGATCTAGAGTTCAGAATGATGATTCTCAAGGTTCTAGCCGGGCTCAAAAAAGGCATGGAAGATATTAGAGAAACCCTCTCGGGAGATATAAAAGCCCTTTCTGGAGAAATAAAAGAACTAAAATCTAATCAAGTTGAAATCAAAAAAGCTATTAATGAGGTGCAATCAAAAATGGAGGCTCTCACTGCTAGGATAAATGAGGCAGAAGAAAGAATTAGCGATATAGAAGACCAAATGACAGAGAATAAAGAAGCTGAGCAAAAGAGGGACAAACAACTACTGGACCACGAGGGCAGAATTCGAGAGATAAGTGACACCATAAGACGAAACAACATTAGAATAATTAGGATTCCAGAAGAAGAAGAAAGAGAGAGGGGAGCAGAAGGTATATTGGAGAGAATTATTGGAGAGAATTTCCCCAATATGGCAAAGGGAACAAGCATCAAAATCCAGGAGGTTCAGAGAACCCCCCTCAAAATCAATAAGAATAGGTCCACACCCCGTCACCTAATAGTCAAATTTACAAGTCTTAGTGACAAAGAGAAAATCCTGAAAGCAGCCCAGGAAAAGAAGTCTGTAACATACAATGGTAAAAATATTAGATTGGCAGCAGACTTATCCACAGAGACCTGGCAGGCCAGAAAGAGCTGGCATGATATATTCAGAGTACTAAACGAGAAAAACATGCAGCCAAGAATACTATATCCAGCTAGGCTATCATTGAAAATAGAAGGAGAGATTAAAAGCTTCCAGGACAAACAAAAACTGAAAGAATTTGCAAACACCAAACCAGCTCTACAGGAAATATTGAAAGGGGTCCTCTAAGCAAAGAGAGAACCTAAAAGTAGTAGATCAGAAAGGAACAGAAACAATATACAATAGCAGTCACCTTACAGGCAATACAATGGCACTAAATTCATATCTCTCAATAGTTACCCTGAATGTCAATGGGCTAAATGCCCCAATCAAAAGACACAGGGTATCAGAATGGATAAAAAAACAAAACCCATCTATATGTTGCCTACAAGAAACTCATTTTAAACCCGAAGACACTTTCAGATTTAAAGTGAGGGGGTGGAAAAGAATTTACCATGCTAATGGACATCAGAAGAAAGCGGGAGTGGCAATCCTTATATCAGATCACTTAGATTTTAAACCAAAGACTATAATAAGAGATGAAGATGGACACTATATCATACTCAAAGGATCTGTCCAACAAGAAGATCTAACAATTTTAAATATCTATGCCCCTAACGTGGGAGCAGCCAACTATATAAACCAATTAATAACAAAATCAAAGAAACACATCGACAATCATACAATAATAGTAGGGGACTTTAATACTCCCCTCACTGAAATGGACAGATCATCCAAGCAAAATATCAACAAGGAAATAAAGGCCTTAAATGACACACTGGACCAGATGGATATCACAGATATATTCAGAACATTTCATCCCAAAGCAACAGAATACACATTCTTCTCTAGTGCACATGGAACATTCTCCAGAATAGATCACATCCTGGGTCCTAAATCAGGTCTCAGCTGGTATCAAAAGATTGGGATCATTCCCTGCATATTTTCAGACCACAATGCTCTGAAGCTAGAACTCAATCACAAGAGGAAATTTGGAAAGAACCCAAATACATGGCGACTAAACAGCATCCTTCTAAAGAATGAATGGGTCAACCAGGAAATTAAAGAAGAATTGAAAAAATTCATGGAAACAAATGATAATGAAAATACAACAGTTAAAAATCTGTGGGACACAACAAAGGTAGTCCTGAGAGGAAAATATATAGCGGTACAAGCCTTTCTCAAGAAACAAGAAAGGTTTCAGGTACACAACCTAACCCTACACCTAAAGGAGCTGGAGAAAGAACAAGAAAGAAACCCTAAACCCAGCAGGAGAAGAGAAATCATAAAGATCAGAGCAGAAATCAATGAAATAGAAACCAAAAAAACAATAGAACAAATCAACGAAACTAGGAGCTGGTTCTTTGAAAGAATTAATAAGATTGATAAGCCCCTGGCCAGACTTATCAAAAAGAAAAGAGAAAGGACCCAAATAAATAAAATCATGAATGAAAGAGGAGAGATCACAACGAACACCAAAGAAATACAGACAATTATAAGAACATACTATGAGCAACTCTATGCCAACAAATTTGACAATCTGGAAGAAATGGATGCATTCCTAGAGACATATAAACTACCACAACTGAACCAGGAAGAAATAGAAAGCCTGAACAGGCCCATAACCAGTAAGGAGATTGAAACAGTCATCAAAAATCTCCAAACAAACAAAAGCCCAGGGCCAGATGGCTTCCCGGGGGAATTCTACCAAACATTTAAAGAAGAACTAATTCCTATTCTCCTGAGACTGTTCCAAAAAATAGAAATGGAAGGAAAACTTCCAAACTCATTTTATGAGGCCAGCCTCACCTTGATCCCCAAACCAGACAAGGATCCCATCAAAAAAGAGAACTACAGACCAATATCCTTGATGAACACAGATGCAAAAATTCTCACCAAAATACTAGCCAATAGGATTCAACAGTACATTAAAAGGATTATTCACCACAACCAAGTGGGATTTATTCCAGGGCTGCAAGTTTGGTTCAACATCCGCAAATCGATCAATGTGATACAACACATTAATAAAAGAAAGAACAAGAACCATATGATACTCTCCATAGATGCTGAAAAAGCATTTGACAAAGTACAACATCCCTTCCTGATCAAAACTCTTCAAAGTGTAGGGATAGAGGGCACATACCTCAATATTATCAAAGCCATCTATGAAAAACCCATCGCAAATATCATTCTCAATGGAGAAAAACTGAAAGAATTTCCGCTAAGGTCAGGAACACGGCAGGGATGTCCGTTATCACCACTGCTATTCAACATAGTACTAGAAGTCCTAGCCTCAGCAATCAGACAACAAAAAGAAATTAAAGGCATCCAATTCAGCAAAGAAGAAGTCAAACTATCACTCTTCGCAGATGATATGATACTATATGTGGAAAACCCAAAAGACTCCACTCCAAAACTGCTAGAACTTGTACAGGAATTCAGTAATGTGTCAGGATATAAAATCAATGCACAGAAATCAGTCGCATTTCTCTACACCAACAATAAGACAGAAGAAAGAGAAATTAAGGAGTCCATCCCATTTACAATTGCACCCAAAACTATAAGATACCTAGGAATAAACCCAACCAAAGAGACTAAGAATCTATACTCAGAAAACTATAAAGTACTCATGAAAGAAATTGAGGAAGACACGAAGAAATGGAAAAATGTTCCATGCCTCTGGATTGGAAGAATAAATATTGTGAAAATGTCTATGCTACCTAAAGCAATCTACACATTTAATGCAATTCCTATCAAAGTACCATCCATTTTTTTCAAAGAAATGGAACAAATAATCCTAAAATTTATATGGAACCAGAAAAGACCGCGAATAGCCAAAGGAATATTGAAAAAGAAAGCCAGAGTTGGTGGCATCACAATTCCGGACTTCAAGCTCTATTACAAAGCTGTCATCATCAAGACAGCATGGTACTGGCACAAAAACAGACACATAGATCAATGGAACAGAATAGAGATCCCAGAAATAGACCCTCAACTCTATGGTCAACTAATCTTCGACAAAGCAGGAAAGAATCTCCAATGGAAAAAAGACAGCTTTCTTCAATAAATGGTGTTGGGAAAATTGGACAGCCACATGCAGAAAAATGAAATTGGACCATTTCCTTACACCACACACGAAAATAAACTCAAAATAGTTGAAGGACCACAATGTGAGAAAGGAATCCATCCAAATCCTTGAGGAGAACACAGGCAGCAACCTCTTCGACCTCAGCCACAGCAACATCTTCCTAGGAACATTGCCAAAGGCAAGGGAAGCAAGGGCAAAAAATGAACTGCTGGGATTTCATCAAAGCTTTTGCACAGCAAAGGAAACAGTTAACAAAACCAAAAGACAACTGATAGAATGGGAGAAGATATTTGCAAACGACATATCAGATAAAAGGCTAGTGTCCAAAATCTATAAAGAACTTAGCAAACTCAACACCCAAAGAACAAATAATCCAATCAAGAAATGGGCTGAAGACATGAACAGACATTTCTGCAAAGAAGACATCCAGATGCCCAACAGACACATGAAAAAGTGCTCTATATCACTCGGCATCAGGGAAATACAAATCAAAACCACAATGAGATATCACCTCACACCAGTCAGAATGGCTAAAATTAACAAGTCAGGAAATGACAGATGCTGGCGAGGATGCGGACAAAGGGAACCCTCCTACACTGTTGGTGGGAATGCAAGCTGGTGCAACCACTCAGGAAAACAACATGGAGGTTCCTCAAAATGTTGAAAATAGAACTACCCTATGACCCAGCAATTGCACTCCTGGGTATTTATCCTAAAAATACAAACGTAGTAATCTGAAGGGGCATGTGCACCCGAATGTTTATAGCAGCAATGTCTACAATAGCCAAACTATGGAAAGAACCTAGAGGTCCATCAACAGATGAATGGATAAAGAAGATGTGGTATATATACACAATGGAATACTATGCAGCCATCAAAAGAAATGAAATCTTGCCATTTGCGACGATGTGGATGGAACTTAGGGTATCATGCTTAGCGAAATAAGTCAATTGGAGAAAGACAACTATCATATGAGCTCCCGGATATGAGGGAGAGGAGATGCAACATGGGGGTTAAGGGGGTAGGAGAAGAGTAAATGAAGCAAGATGGGATTGGGAGGGAGATAAACCATAAGTGACTCTTAATCTCACAAAACAAACTGAGGGTTGCTGGGGTGAGGGGGTTTGGGAGATGGGGGGTGGGGTTATTATGGACATTGGGGAGTGTATGTGCTATGATGAGTGCGGTGAAGTGTGTAAACCTGGCGATTCACAGACCTGTACCCCTGGGGGGAAAAATATATGTTTATAAAAAATTAAAAAACAAAAAAGAAATAAATGTAAATAGTAGGAGCAGTGAATGTAGTATATTTTTAGTGAACAAAAACTATTTTTCTTGGATTAGATTTAGGTTTTTTAATTAAACATTTTAATTAAACATTGTTTTGAGATAACTATAGATGCAAATGCACTTATATAAAGTAGAACAGATGAATCCCTTGTATCCTTTACCCATACTCTTCCAATGGTAAAGTCTTGCAAAATTACCTTTTAAAATTAGAATTAGGATATTGACATTGATATAACCCAATGGTCTTATTAGGTTTCCTCAGTTTTCCTTGTGCTCATTTGTATATGATTATTTAGTTCTTTTTTTTTTAAGAATTTTTTTTTTAATTTATTTGACCGAGAGAAATCACAAGTAGGCAGAGAGGCAGGCATAAAGAGAGGGGGAAGCAGGCTCCCCACTGAGGAGAGAGCCTGATGCGGGGCTCAATCCCAGGACCCTGAGATCATAACCTGAGCCGAAGGCAGAGGCTTAACCCACTGAGCCACTCAGGTGCCCCTAGTTCTATACAGTTCTATCACATGTGTATATACATGGATGTACCACTGTCAAGAGACAGACATGTTCTGTCACCATAGGGTTCCCTTTCATTACCCCTTTATAAGGTTTGAATTAAAATGAAAAGGAAGAGAAGTCTTACTTAAAATACATATTGAAGTTTCTAAGTCAGAGTAGATACATATTTAGGGGAAAGTGAAATATGCATAGACATACCTGGCATTAAAGATGGAAAGTTTTAAATATTTCTTGCTGGTTATTAATGGGTCATACAGAGTGATCAAAAGACATTTTCAAAGCAATTTTATTTAGAATATTGTATTTACATACAATAAGATGCATATACTTAAATTCAAACAATTCAATAAGTTCTGACAAATATATTTACCCATATAACTTCCATACAACCAAGATGTAGAGCATATCCACCACCTAAGATAAATTTTTGCATGATTTGTTTCACTCCAGATTTGTTTTATGTGTACTAGAACTTCCTATAAATTGATTCACAGAGTATATACTCTTTGGTGTTGGACTTCTCTAGCTCATGATAATCTTGCAATTCAAACCCATTGACATATATAATTTATTTCTTTATGTTGGTGAGATGTATTCCATTATATTCATATGCCATAATTTGTTGTTTTTGTTTTTTGTTGTTATTCCAGTTAGTTAATAGATAATGTCATATTAGTTTCAGGGGTACAGTTTAGTGATTCAACACTTTTATACAATACCCAGTGCTTATTACAATGCACTCCTTAATTCTCATGTATATCACCCTTCCCCCACCCCTAAATGTCAGTTTGTTCTCTGTAGTTAAGAGTCTGTTTCTTAGCTTGCCTCTCTCTCTCTCTTTTTTCCCCCTCTGCTTATTTGTTTTGTTTCTTAAATTCCACATATGAGTGAAATCATATAGTATTTATCTTTCTTTTACTGGCGTATTTGTCCTAACTTAATACTCTCTAGCTACATCCATGTTGTTGCAAATGATTAAGATTTCCTTCTTTTTTATGGCTGAGTAATAGTCCACTCTCTCTATATATATCTTTTTATTTTGATGTAGTCCCAATGGTTTATTTTTGCATTTGTTTCCTTTCTCAGGAGATATTATTTCCTGCTTTGTTGAAGATTAATTGACCAAATAGTTCTGGATTTATTTCTGGGTATAATAAAAAGCTTCTACACAGTGAAGGAAAACATCAACACAACAAAGTAAGAACTTGCTAATAGCCAGTATGAAAGAGCTTACTGACTATAGAATTTTGATGGTTTCCTGTCTCACATTTGGGTCTTTAATCCATGCTGAATTTATTTTTGTGTATGGTATAAGAAAGTGGTCCAGCTTCATTCTTTTCCATGGTGCTGTCCAGTTTCCCCAAGACCATTTGTTGAAGAAACTTTATATTTTCCACTAGATATTTTTCCTGCTTTATCAAAGATTAACTGACCATATAGGTGTGGGTTCATTTCTGTGTTTTCTATTCTGTTCTATTTATCTGTGTGTCTATTTTTATGCCATTACCATACTGTCTTGATTATTGCAGCTTTGTGATATAACTTGAAGCCTGGAATTCTGATGCCTCCAGCTTTGCTTTGCTTTTTTAAGGATGCTTTGTTTATTTGGGGTCTTTTATGGTTCTATATAAATTTTAGGATTTTTGTTCTAGCTTCTATGAAAAATGTTGGTATTTTGATGGGGACTGCATTCAATGTTTCTTTAGTTAGAGTTCTTGGCCATTATGAAAAAAGGTGTCATAAATATTTATGCCCAAATGATTGTGTGTGTGTGTGTGTGTGTGTGTGTGTGCATATGTTTTCACAGGGGATATAAATAGTTAGAAAGAATTGTCAAGAAGTATAGTAAATCTACGTATGACTTTTTATGGTACTCCTACAAGTTTTGAATTAGAGTTCCAGTTGCTCTACCTCCTTGACAACACTTGGATTTGTCATTTAAAAAATGATTCTTTAGCCTGAGTATGTAGAGATAACATTTTTGTTTTAATTTAAATTTCCCTGTTACTCATTTTTAGTATCTTTTTAATGGTCTATTAACCATTTGCGCTGTCTTTTTTGTAAAGTGCTCTGTGTCATCTCCTTTTGTAATGTGTTTGCTCAAGTCCTTTGTCTGTTTTTTAAGTGGAGTTTTATACTTTCTTAATTTGAATTACAGTATTTCTTCATATTATTATTATTTTTTTAAAAAGATTTTATTTATTATTTATTTAACAGACAGAGATCACAAGTAGGCAGAGAGGCAGGCAGAGAGAGAGGGGGAAACAGGCTCCCTGCTGAGCAGGGAGCCCGATGCAGGGCTCGATCCCTGGACCCTGGGACCATGACCTGAGCTAAAGGCAGAGGCTTTAACCCACTGAGCCACCCAAGCGCCCCATATTTTTTAAGGTTTTATTTATTTATTTGACAGACAGAGATCGCAAGTAGGCAGAGAGGCAGGCAGAGAGAGAGAGAGAGAGAGGAGGAAGCAGGCTCCCTGCTGAGCAGGACCCTGGGGCTCGATCCCAGCACCCTGGGATCATGACCTGAGCCAAAGGCAGAGGTTTTAACCCACTGAGCCACCTAGGCACTCTGCCTTCATATTATTTTGATATGACTTTTTCCACTAAAAAAATATATATATATATTTAGGAGCACCTGTGTGGCTCAGCTGGCTACGTGTCTCTTTGGCTCAGGTCCTGATCCCAGGGTCCCTTTTTTTTCCCCTCTCCCCCTGCTCATGCTCTCTCTGTCAAATAAATAAATAAATAATTTTAAAAATAAAAATAAAAAATTAAAAAAAATAAAAATTATCTTTTAAAAGATAATTGATTCTTAAAATCCAGAATATACAAATATATGAAATTTGTAACAGATATAGAAATAGAGTTCATGTTACTAATAGTGCAGCAGATGAGAAGTGAAAATTAAAGTAGATTGTTGTAAAGACTTTACAATTTATGTAAAATGGTATAAAGTTATTTGAAGTCTGATTGCATATTGTGTGATCCCATTTCTATGAAATGCCCAGAAAAGCAATCTTATAGAGACAGAAACCAAATCATGTTTCCTTCCACTAGAGGAGGAGGATTGGAAGAAGGGATTGACTGTTCAAGTGATTAAGGGGTCTTTCGAAGACCAGGTAAATGTTCTAAAACAAGATTATAATGATATAAACTATTGATAATCTATTGGATTTGAGATGAATTGCCAGTTATTAGATTGTTCATATATATTTTGGTTCTTCTCCTTTTAAGCACATTACAGGATTTTTCCCTAGCTCCTTGAAATTAAGTGTCACTTTGAAATTAAATGTGATATTCATTAGCATGGCTTGTGCTCTCTTCAGGGAGAAATTTTAACAGACCGTACATGATTTACCTACCATAGCCCTTCTCAGTGCTCTAGCAACTGCTACACTGCAGTTGGCCACTTAGCTGTGTGGCTGAGTAAGGAGGGCACAACTCACTTGGTCAAAGGGGGCACAGCTCCAGCTGATCCTCAATGAACAGGTAGTACCAACAAGAAATGAACTTTGTTAGTGGAATCCACCGTTTTAATGTCAATTGTTACTGCATTGTCTCACCTTTTTGAATAATACAGTTGATATTTCATGAGTATTCATCAAATGATTAGAAATAAACAAATAAGCTAAAATATTTGTATTCACTTATTGGTCAGCCATAACAAGGTACTCAAATTGAATGGCTTAAACAATAGAAATATATTGTCTTATAGTTGCAGATGTAGAAATTTTAGAATAAGGTGTCAGCAGGAGTTTCTGAGAGCTGTAAGGACAATTTGGTCTTTTGGTGGTTCACTGGTGATCTGTCATATTCCTTGGCATGTAGAAGCATCACCCCAATCTCTGCTTTTATCTCCACATGGCATTCTCCCTGCGTGAATGTCTGTCTCCAAGTTTCCCCTTTCTGTGAAGACACCAGTCATATTGGACATGGGACCCACCCTACTCCAGTATAACCTCATCTTAACTAATTACATCTGCAAAGACTATTTTCTTTCTTTCTTTTGATTTTTAAAGATTTAATTTGAGAGAGAAAGCATGAAAGAGAGCAGAGAGCATGAGTGGGGAGTGGGGAGGCATGAGTGGGGAGGTGATAGAGAAGGGCAGAGAGAAGAGAGAATTAGGCTCCCCACCGAGCAGGGAGTCTGATGCTGGGCTCAATTCCCATGACCCCAAGATTATGAACTGAGCCGAAGGCAGACACTTAATTGACTGAGCTACCCAGGCACCCCTGCAAAGACTATTTTCACATAAAGTCACATTCTGAGGTACTAGCAGTTAGGACTACAAGTACGAATTTTGGGGGGACATGATTCAATCCAAAGCAAAATTTGTAGACATAGGTAATCCAATAAAAATGAGACTTTGTGAAACAAGAATTAGGTTTATTTCATTTTCTCCCTTTCTCACAGGCAGCAATAAGTTTGTTTTGTAGTTTATAGCTAATAAAAACAACATAAAATAATATTGAATATATTTGGGGACTTGCTTAGGTAGGACTGTATTAAGGGATTATACATGATTATAGATGGGTTATAAATTTAAACAGGTAGCATTTTGGTAACATGTGTGTTCCATAGTTGCAGATCAAAGGCTGGCTTTATAATGTCTGCATGTGTATTTTTGTAAAACTTTGGAAAAGTAGGACCTGTAAGAGTTTAGGGACAGAGGAGTGGTTCTGAGCTGGTATATAGTCTCAGTAACACAGCCAGCTGTGGGCCTTGCACCTGTTCTTGCACAAAACCCCTCTGATTTTGGCCAGAGTGTGATGGGAGTGAGGGGAAATTTTAGAATTTGAATTTTAAATTGACGTGATTACAAGAGTGGAATGCTTTATTTATTTATTTTTTTCAACTTTCATTTCTGTCAAAGGCAGGGTGTGGGAATTAGAGTTTGCTTGGGTAACGCAGCTGAGCAGAATTCAAGGAGGGAACTAGAATGTAGGTTGATTAGCAGCTTGTATGTGGGCTTGTATTCAAATTGTGTTGTTTTGAACCAGCTCAGAAGCTTCTAGGGAAACTGTGGAGAGGTAATCAAAAGATCTTGAGTCTTTATATGTCGGAAACACTATGAAGAAGTCCTAGAGATGCAGCAACAAGGCCTGAGAAGTGGCATCAAAAGTCTGGGAAACACTTTTCTGATTGCCTGCATTTCCCCCTAAAATGGGCAGTCATAGCTCAGACTCACTAAAGGCTTCCCAGTAATTACATGGGATTCACAGGCACCACGGGTTCTGACACTAGTTTGTTTTTTTTTTTTTTTCCTCTACCATCTCTTCCCCTTCCCACTGTACTGTTCAAAGGTAGCAGGTGTTGGTCTAAATAGGTGAGATTCTAGAACCCTATCTCTGCTCATTTCCATCAAGAATCATTTTCAAAGAGGATTAGAGTTCCAGATAACCACGCAAAAGATGCTGGAGCCTGATGTGAGGCAGTCACTTACGAGATTAATTGGGGAAATCTTTCTAAACCCCTTCCCTCCAAAAATCTACTGAAGTATGGTATCGTTTGGAGCCTCCACTCCTTCTTGTCAAATTGGCAGCTGGCTCCAGAGTGCTAAACTGGCTGAAGATAAGCAATTGACTGCAGGGTTGGGACCAAATTACCCCTTTCTTCTTGCCTCGCCTCACCCAGTTAATAGGCTAGGGTCCAACACTCCTCTCATCATACTGGTGGAAGCCAAATGCATACAATGGTTTTAGAAATTCCAGGAAAATAGATAAGGCAAGCTTTACAACTCTTATTATTTCAAGGAGTTCTTGAGGCAACTCTGAAATAGAGAGATATTGAAGTCATTTCAGTGGGGTCCAGCCCAACTTATTCAAGATATAAATGGAATTGGGACTAAGGTCAATAAAAAATTAGGTGGGTTTTTATGTTTGTTTGTTTGTTTGTTTTTGGTTTTCTTGATTTCCTCTCCATGAATCCTCCTCAGGAGTTTGAGTGGCAGATTTGCCTATTTCAGGCAGGATTCAGACATTATTGACTTATTAAGCCAATTACCACCATTAAACTCACACACATGCAGTTCTTATTGCCATATAAATTTACCACAACTTCTAATATTCACCTTTAAGTGTTTTAAAACTAATTTTAAAAACCTGATAGGTGTTGGGCAATTAATTATTCTCAATTTTAGGTGACAACGTCAGTAACCACAAAGTTAGCCTTTACCTATGTTCTCACTTCCTACTGTTCAAAGAAAGAATTTCCTTTAAAAACAAAGCTAATTAAATATGTGTGATACAAATTCATTTTAGAAATGGAAGCACATTACACATTTGCATAAATTTTTTATGAATATTGTTCTATATTAAAGATAAAATTCTTGGTGAGAACGGTGGCAAAGTGTTACTTTTTTTCTTTCAAGATTTTATTTAAATTCAAGTTAATTCACATATAGTATAGTATTAGTTCCAGGGGTAAAATTTCATGAATCATCAGTTGCATACAATACCCAGTGCTCATTACATCACATGCCCTCCTTAAAGCCCATCACGTGATTACCCGATCTCCCTACCCACCTCGCCTTCAGCAAACCTCAGTTTGTTCCCTATGTTTAAGAGTACTTATTTTCAAATAGCTTCAAAGTCTAGCTTAACAGAAAAGAGTGGATTGCCATCATTGTCTCACATATGTCTTTAGCCATTAGAGCAATGGCTTCATCACATGCATGTTCTGTTTTAAAACATGCCATTGTCCACTTATAGGAGAATCAGTGTTAAAGTACAAATGATGTATTACTATTATGAAATAGTTCTGACCTCTCATTTTTATTTGCTAAACCTGGCAACCTAATCCAGGCCAGGCGGCTCCCTGTTTGGTGATGGGCAATTTGAGAAGGGAGCAGCTGTAAGGCATTAGCTGCTATGATGTGCACAGCAGGTGGGGGATCCTAGACTGCCACTAAGGGGAATAGAGCAGGGTTCCAACAACTTCCATATGATATCCTATTGTTACTGGTAATGAGGATTATTAAACTCATAAAACATAAGCAGTTATTTTAATTTCATGATCCACTGATTCTTAGTTTTATTAGAAGAATCATTCTAATAAATCTAAAATATAAATTCCAAAGAAATTTCCAAAATAATACAGAAACAATAGGAAAAATAAAATAGATTAAAGGATACTCCCTTGTTGTCTTCACCATCCCTGAGATAATGTTTACATATTAATCTCTCAACAGTGAGAGGAACAATTTTAGATGGACCTGAACCCTGACCTCAGAACTCTGTAATTTTATATTATGTCTGTATATAAATGGTTTTTATGGAAGACTGGGTTAATGGAAATGTTCTTGCCCATAAGATGGTCTGTGTTTTCCACCAAAAAAAAAAAAAAAAAGTGATAATTTTCCCATTTCTGGTTGAGAAATGCTGGATAGTTACTGCTTTTTATGTATAGTTAATGTGCAATGTAAAACAAAAATGCAAATGTATATGAGTGAGTGTGCCTGAAGGCACTCACAATGTGCAGTGTTGGCTACCAATGCCCACTGTATTTGGTACTCACCAAAAACTCAGAAGAAAATCATCTGTGATACCAAAATGGGGGGGGTGGACAATGATAGGATTACATATAAAGTGGGTGAATTTTTCTCATATTAAGATTTGAGTGACAGGTGGTTCTCTGCTGGAGGTTCCCTTCTATGTGGACAAATATCCCAGGTTTGGATTATTACCTCTGAAGTCATTAATACACACATTAAGTTAGTATCCCCAGAAGTATTCCTGCAAATAGGAGTTATGTAAAAATGATTTGTTATTTTTTATTGTTTGTTATGATAAATTGAAATTCCATGCAATTCAGCAGGGAATGAAGTAGAACAGGGAAAGAAACCTCAAAGGGTTTGATATCAAGCAAAGTCTCAAAACTTTGAGGATAACTCTGACTCCAACATGTAGAGAAGCTCTAGAGACCATGGAGTACACACCTCAGAGTTGTCTTTATCATGGTGAAAGGGGCAGGGGTATTTATGTTCCTGCATTTGACATTTGTTGGTTTTCCCCCAGGTGCACCTGGGAAAAGGTACACTTCCAAATATTCACATTTTACTGTGTTCAGATTAAAAACAATAAATAAGACCTCCTACAAGATACAGTGGTTTCCCTGTCTGCTTCCTCTTTAGAATTATATGAACAGAACCTTACAATATGCCAATCTTCACAAATTTTGTCAAGAATATGAATCTCTTTTTTTTTTTTTTTTTTTTTTGCTAATATTAAAATACTAAGAGTCAGTGAGGACCCATAGCCCCCTGATTTCTGTTTTCCAACCTCCTGCCTTTTCTAAGGCTTAAAAATGGTCAAGAAATTTGGGACCAGTAGAATTCTGAGGGACCCAATGAGATTCAGCCTCAGTTCTAGGTTTTTCTTAACCTATCTAATATTTGTGTTAAATCTTTCTGCTAGAAAGAAAGTGGAGCTCCTAAAGTATGACCAAATATTTGTTTCACAAGAAAATCAAAATAAAATATAATAAAATACAAGTAAGGAATTCTGAGAAAGCTACAACTTAGGGTTAATTAATACTTGAAGAGATTACAGAAACTGGCCTCACCAAGGACATGCATTTTCATATGTCACTAAACTGCTGATTTTCAGTAACCAGACACCTCACTCACACTGATTAAAAAAGGAATTTACTTTCTTATGGAATCCAAGACAGGTTAGAACTACTGAATTTAAAATTATGTGTAGCAGGAATGTCCTTGGGCCTCAGAAATAACTAGAACTAGGAACATGAACCCCTTATATACTTGCCTCTCTTGTTTTATTTCTCTTTTCCTTTTTCTTCTCTCATTACAAATTGGTCTCCAAGGAAAGACTGATTCACCTTGAGTCAGGCATGACAGCAATCTTGTCCTCCATTCCTCCACCCCTCACTGTAAGTTGGTGGATATGGCCTTAGGTATGAGCAGTGGAGAGAAAGGAGTGTGCTGGGAAGAGAAGATAATAGGTATCTTCTTCAGTGTTCATCGAATAAATGGAAAAAATGTTTATTGAAATGATAGGGACAGATAGAGTAAAAAATTGGAGCAAATGAGAGAAAAAATATTTTCTCCCTTCTTGAATTGTGTGTGGATGGAAAAAAAAAAATCATTGGGAATAGAAATGTTTTCTTTGCGGGGGGGTGGTGCACAGAGGGGAATAGAGAGAGAGAATCTCAACCAGACACCATGCCCAGAGTCGAGCTTGATCTCATAACCCTGAGATCATGACCTGAGCTGAAATCGAGTGAGACGCATAACCAACTGAACCACCTAGATACCCCAGAAATGTTTCTTTAATGTAGTGTTAGCCTGATTGTCTCACAAACCATCCTTGAGGGAAACATACTAATTTCTGAATTAAAGAATGTTTTAAACTGAAAAAGCAAGTTAATATAAAAACTAGAACATAAAAGATTGTGAATCTTATGGAAAAAACTTATTAAGTCAAGGCTATTATTATGTTGACTTAAGGAAAAAAGGAAAGAAAAGAAGATATGAAAGAATGTCCTTCCCACTCAGAGTAAGAGTAACATGCAAATATAATGGTGTCACCATTAAACTTTGATTTCCAGGAGAGTGACTTGATGATGGTGAGAAAGTTTTCACAAAATAGTGGGAAAATCCCCTGCCTAAAAAAGATAACTGGGCAAGACAAATAACAGGAAGGAGCACCCAGCTCTCTACTAATTTGGATGAAATGATATTATTGTTGTAACATCATTGTGACAGATGAGAAAAGACAGAGGCTTAACGGCACTCAAAGAAAAGTTGTGAGCCACTCTTCATGATCCTGCCAGAGAAAGATAAACATTAAGGTTCTGGCATTCCAGCTATTCTACTGGAGATTAGGGAATAGAGAATTCTGTCATAATTGTAGTTATTCCTGTAATACATTGACTTACTCTTGGGCTCGAATGGCCTAGGAAGTCAAATTCTTATTTTAATCACATTAGCGTATGCATAAGTCATTCAACCAATATTTCTCAGTATGATATAATGATATAATAAATACAAGGGATTTTCAGGTTATAAAGGATCTTAAATGTCCAACTCATCTTTCCAGGGAAGAAATAACTTTTATCCCTGAAAGATGGACATCTCTAACATATGGTTTTCCATACTTTCTGAAGTAGCTTATTACACTATTAAACAGTTCTAATTTTTTGCAAATTCTTCTAACATAATGCCTCCAGACTTTCGCTTATTGGTTTGGTCTTATTTATGCCCTCTGGAGATAAACAAAATTTGAGCACTCTTCTACATATTACAGTATTCCAAATATTTGCAAACAATTATTATAATCTGATAAGTATTCTCTTTCCCATTCTAAATAGTCCCAATTCCCTTAGCAAATGCTGAGCTGGTTTAAAAATATTGCCTACAAACTCAAAGGCTCTCTTCTAAATCATTAAACCCCTAAGTTAAACAATAAAGCAGCCATGTGCATTCAGTGAAGAATAGAATAAGATTTTTCCTTCCTGATTAATATAAATTAATATTATGCAAGTTATAAAATAAATCATCCTATTTTTTCACTGTCTCAAAATCATTGCTTTTGGGGAGAAGTTAATAAGTTAATCAATATATTTTTAAACTACCAAAATTTTCTGTATTTTGTTACATATAAAAAACATCTTTTGTCATGTTTTTGAAAGACAAATTTTGAAGAAAATCCAGAAATTCTTTCATATATGATTTTATTTTTAGTCGACTGATTCTCATTATTATAATCTTTTTGAGCCCTAAATCTACCATTAATATATTATGCAGAATTAGCATGTTACTATTTCCTTCTAGGCTTTTGTGTCATTCAGGATACTTCTGTTATGTTGCAATAACTAATGCCATCCAATCTCAGTGATTTAACTTCAAAGTTTTATTTCACTATATGCCCACTGAAGTTAATTAAGGGTCTTTGTTCTTCATGTTTATTTAGGAAAGAGGCTTCCATGATAAATTGTACAGGGAGAAGAGATCACTAAAATGATTTGCAATGGCAATTAAATGCCTCTGCTTGTAAGCAATACATGACACTTCCATTCGAGTTGGGCAGTTTAAGCACTGTACCACCTCCAAGGGGAAGTGTAATCCTCTCAGTTGGCTAAAGGGAGAACTGTGCAACTTATGATTAACTCTATAATAAACTCCTACAACCCCTTTTCATTAATAGCATATTGATAACCTTAAAAATAATGGGAGTCAAGGATCCTTTAACTTTCTGGGTTCGATCACAGTGTATCAAGTCATTTTTAGAGGATATATTTCATAATACGAAGGAAAATCAATAAGTACAAATAATGTCTTGACATAATGACTATTCTTATGAAGAATTTATGGAAATCATTTTTACTGTTACTAAAGACACTGGAGTCTCACAAATATGCAAGTAATCAATTATGGGTGTGTTTTTAAAGGAATTCTGGTGAATAAACAACTATTTTAAATCAACATAAATACTGGAAAGGAAAAACCAATGAAAGAATTAAAAATGCTATAACCCTTTATTATTAAGTGTTATGAACTATTCATGGTTGCAAAACACAGGAAAATATGCTTTTATCTCTGATACATGTTTTCAGCATTCTCATGAACATATCAGTTGCTAGTTAGTACAAACACTTTAAAATACAACAAATGTAATTATACTATTAGAATTTTCCATACATTCTTGACCCCTTTTATTTGTAAAAACAGTAATTTGGGGCACATATATGTTTAAAATTTGGATTTCTTAAAAGTACGTATTGTTAATGGCGAAGAAAAAAATCTCCCTTTTTTTTTTTTTTGTTGAGGCTTAATTAATGGGCTACTTTATGAGAGGTGTACTAACATTTTTGTTTCTTGAGAAAAATACAAAAGAAAATGAACCTCACATAGTCCTGCTAAAAATAACTTTATTCATTTAAGGTTCCACATTTAAGGTTCCTCTAACCCATGAATGTTTGTGTTTGTGTGAGCATGTGTATATGTCTACCAGCCTAAGGCCTCAAGTATGAAAAGTCAGTGATAGAAAATAGAAATACATATAAATGAATCTGAGAGAAAAAAAGACAATAACTAGGTAAAATTACTAATATGCAAGAGAAATCAAATGCAACCCTTCCTGGATTTAATAAGTAACTATTTCCCATACAAAAATAATTGAAAAACTATCAATCATATTTTATTTGTTGTTTTTTTTTAAAAGATTTTATTTATTTATTTGACAGACAGAGATCACAAGTAGGCAGAGAGGCAGACAGAGAGAGAGGAGGAAGCAGGCTCCCTGCTGAGCAGAGAGCCCAATGTGGGGCTCGATCCCAGGACCCTAAGACCATGACCTGAGCCGAAGGCAGAGGCTTTAACCCACTGAGCCACCCAGGCGCCCCTGTTTTTTTTTGTTTGTTTGTTTTGTTTGTTTGTTGTTTGTTTGTTTTAAACATAAGAGTTATGTTTCTGCTTTGGTCAGAAAGAGAAGACAAAATTCTAAAAGTAATTAAAATTCTATTATCCAGATAGACAAAAGATAATTTGGTACAGGAATCTAAGCTTTGATTTTATTTTTAAAGCACAGTGTTAGATTTTAAATGAAATGAATTTCAATATGTCAGTGCAGCCTCCAGAAAAGTATTTTCAAGTAAGTGCAAGTATTATATGTGATATTGTTTTATTAGCATTTTTTTTGGCCATGAGGCACAAGAGTGAGTTAATATAAACATAAGAAAGAAAATTCATTCAGGATAGGCAAATTGCAAGGGAAAAAAAGAACTGCACTGCTGATATAACAGTTATTCTGATGCTTCTGTTTTCTAAATGTGTTTGCTTAGAAATAGAATTCAATGTTATTCATTTCTTCTTTCCCTGCTATATAGACAAATTTGTTACTAGTGAGTAGTTGCATCGTAATGCATAGGAGTATACATGACACAGGAAAGTGATTTGTTATATGCACACATTTTTCTATTCCTTCTACTATCATAAAGCTTTCCATATATCATGATTAGCAAAATGAGATAAAACAGAATCTCTACTGATGTTCTTTCCCCCAGATTGTACTTGACACCCAGATATTTGTACATTTGCCCAGTATGCTGGAATATAGGATTAGTGTTTATTTGTTTAGAAATTCATTGGTTGGTGGTCAGTAATTTCATTTACCTGCTTATCTTTATGTTTCTGTATTATTGGCAATGACTTGTAAAATAAGAATCTTTTCTCTGTTTCTATTTCTGCACTATTAATAACCTTTCAATCTTCTATTAATTAAACTTCCTTAAACAGAAACCTGAAGATCATCCTAGATCCTTCCAACCTATTTCTTTATCCTCTGATCCAAACCCATCTCTTAATAATTCTTCCAAATTTCCAACCCTACTTGGCCTAGTTTACACTTGAATTATTTTTCACACAGAATGCTAGTGGACTAGAGGTCTTGTTTGGGGTCTCGTGTCCTCTATCCTCCAGGCTGTTATAATAATGAAGAGGATCTAGTGTAGCCTCCTTGCCTAATCCTTAAACTAATAGTGAACATTTATTACATAGCATATGGTGGGATAGAAATCCATTTTACATATTGTATCTCACTGTTTCTCCCAATAACTCCATCTGTAGGTAGAAGAGTATTTTTTAAATATACAATTAAGTAAGTGTAAGTAAGAGTCCTCAGCAGCATTTAATATCAGCTTTCATTTCCCCTATCTTGAAATATTTGCTGGCCTTGACTTCAAAAACACAGTACAGCTTCTCTATTTGGACTCTCTAACAGGTCGTTAAATATTCAAATTCCTCAAGCCTTTTTGTCTTGTTCCTGTCCTTCTATCTCACTAGTCCATTCAGTTCCCTGAATTTAGCTGGATATCTACAGCTTCTGGTACACCTTCTGAACACCCATGAATTCTGTATGCAATGTAAGAAGTTATATCTGGATCTTTACAAACAGAATATCTCAGGCAGTTGGTTTTGAGGCAGGAAGTGGGGAACTGTGATTCTGTGGGCAGATATCTGAAGATAAATGGAAGAGGGAGGGAGCTTCTGGGATCCTGCATCCCTGGAGCACAAAAGCCTCCCACAATGGTGACCAAACATAGACTAGCAGACTAGTAGCAGTGGGGAAAGGACTTTAGGGCAGTCCCCTCAGACTGAAACCTGGAACTGCAGGGCTGTGTGTGCAAACTGGGGGTGGCTGGTGGTTTTAGAAGCACAAAGGGCAGAGATGTGCCTGGACCTGTAAGCGAGGGCTGGGAGTGCTGCTGTGGGGTGCAAAACCCAGGACACTGCAGTTTTTAGCAGCACAGGCAGAAACAGAGACAGCATGGTCTGAAGAGTTCACTGGAGAAGAGACTGTGATATCTGTGTTCTAAGACTGAGATTTGGATATGGTCACTTTTGCTCTGACTCTTGGAAGAGATACAGAAAACCACCAGGAAAAGCCACCAAGAACAAAAGCCCCCCAAAACCGGTTTTCACTGAGCCCATCCCCCTCACAGGGGGCAAGACAACTCTGCCCAAACAGCCATTGACTGAGTAACAGCAGGCAGGCACCTCCCCCAGAAGACAGGCAGGAAGAACAAGAGGCCGACAACCCTAAGGTCCCCAATAAAACAGGTGCATCTTGCTTGGGTTGCAGTCAATAGGGTCCCTCAACCATCCTCAACAGAATGACTAAGAGGAGGAACCCCCAACATAGGAAAGACTCAGAGACTGTAACCTCTGCCATAGAACTAATGCATATAGATATAAGCAAGATGTCATAAATAGACTTCAGGGTAACAGTTATGAAAACAATAGCTAGGATGGAGAAAACCATTAATGGCAACATAGATTGTCTAAGGGCAGACATGAGAGTTGACCTGGCAGAATTTAAAAATGCTATCAATGAGATCCAATCTAATCTAGGTACTCTATAAGCTAGGGTAAGTGAGGCAGAAGAATGAATTAGTGATCTAGAAGACAAACTGACAAAAAAGAAGGAATAAGAGGAGGCCTGAAACAAACAGCTTAAAATCCAGAAAAACAGAATTAGAAAAATAAATGACACCATGAAACATTCCAATGTCAACATTACTGGGATCCCTGAGATGGTGGAGAGAGAGGACTAGAAGATATATTTGAGCAAACCATAGCTGGGAACTTCCCTAACCTGGGGAATGAAGCAAGCATTTGTGTCCTAGAGGCAGAGAAGACCCCTCACAAGATCAAGATGAACAGACCAATGTCCCTGCATGTAATAGTAAAATACGTAAATCTTAGAACCAAGGAAACCATCCTAAGGGCAGTTAGAGGTAAGAGATACCTTACATACAGAGGGAGGAGCATCAGAATAACATCATACCTCTCCACAGAGACCTGGCAAGCCAGAAAGGCCTGGAAAGACATATTCAAGGTACTAAATGAGAAGAACATGCAGCCAAGAACTTTATCTGGCAAGGTTGTCATTCAGAATGGATGGAGAGATGAGGAGCTTCCAGGACCAGCAGAAACCGAAAGAATATGTGACCACTAAACCAGCCTTGCAAGAAATATTAAGGGGGTTCTATAAAAGTAAGAATACTCCAAGAGTGATATAAAACAGTGATAATCTATAGATTATCTATAGATAATCTATAATAATGTGAAAATCTATAGTGATAATCTATAGAAAGAAGGGCTTCAGAGGCAACATGATGACAATAAAATCATATCTTTCAATAATAATCCTCAATGTGAATGGCCTGGATGCTCCCTTAAAACAGCATAGGACTGTGCTCCCTTAAAACAGGACACACCCATATGCTGTTTACAAGAGACTCATTTTGAAACTAAAGATGCATCTAGACTGAAAGTTAAGGGATGGAGAACCATTTCTCATGCCAACAAACTTCAAAAGAAAGCTGGGGTAGCAATTCTCATATCAGACAAATTAGATTTTAAACTAAAGATTGTAGTTAGAGATGCAGAAGGACACTATATCATTCTTAAAAGGTCTATCCAACAAGATGACCTAACAGTTGTAAATATCTATGCCCCCAACATGGGAGTAGCCAATTTCATAAGCCAACTGTTAATCAAAATAAAGAAACATATTGATAGTAATATGTTAATAGTAAGAGACCTCAACACTCCACTCCCAGCAATAGACAGATTATCTAAGCAGAAAACCAACCAAAAAACAAGAGCTTTGATTGACACAATGGACCAGATGAACTTCATAGATATATACAGAACATTCTACCCTAAATCAACAGATGACTCATTATTTCTCAGGCACACATGGAGCTTTTTCCAGAATAGACAACATACTGGGTCACAAAGCAGGTCTCAACTGATACCAAAATACTGAGATTATTCATTGCATATTCTCATACCACAATGTTTTGAAACTTGAACTCAATCACAAGAAAAAGTTTGGAAGAAATTCAAAGACTTGAAAGCTAAAGACCATCCTCCTCTAGAATATTTGGATCAACCAGGAAATCAAAGAATAATCTAAACAATTCATGGAAACCAATAAGAATGAAAACACATTGGTCCAAAGCCTATGGGATATGGCAAAGGCCAACCTAAGGGGTAAATATATAGGTATCCAAGACTCACTCAAAAAATAGAAAAATCCCGAATACACAAACTATCTTTTCATCTTAAGGAACTGGAGAATCAACAACAAATTAAGCTTACCCCATGCATGAGAAGGGGAAATAATTAAGATCAGAGCAGAGATCAATGATTTAGAAACCAGAAATACAGTAAAGCAGATCAATGAAACCAGAAGCTCATTCTTTGAAAGAATTAATAGGATCAATAAGCCACTGACTGGACTTATCCACCAGAAAAGAAAAAGGATCCAAATTAATAATATTAAAAATGAAAGGGGAGAGATCAGAACTAACACCAAGGAAATAGAAACAACAATCAGAAATTATTATCAACAACTATATGCCAATAAATAAAGCAACCTGGATGAAATGGATGGATTCTTGGGAACCAATAAACTACCAAAACTGAAACAGGAAGAAACTGACAAACTGAATAGACCAATAATCAGTAATGAGATTGAAGCAGTGATCAAAAACCTCCCCCCAAATGAGTCCAGGACCTGATGGATTCCCTGGGGAATTCTACAAACATTCAAAGGAGAAATAATACATATTCTCCTGAAGCTATTTCAAAAAATAGAAACAGAAGGAAAACTTCCAGACTCATTCTGTGAAGCCAGCATTACCTTGGTCCCCAAACCAGGCAAAGACCCCATCAAGAACGAGAATTTCAGACCAATATCCCTGATGAATATGGAGGCCAAAATTCTCAATGAGATCCTAGCTAATAGGATCCAACAGTACATTAAAAGGATTATTCACCACAACCAGGTAAGATTTATCCCTGGGATGCAAGGGTGGTTCAACATTAGCAATCAATCAATTCAATAGAACAAATCAATAAGAGAAGACTCAAGAACCACACTGTCCTCTCAATTGATGCAGGAAAAGCATTTGACAAAATAGAGGATCCTTTCCTGATTAAAACTCTTCAGAGTATAGGGATAGAGGGAACATTCCTCAATTTTATAAAATCCATCTATGAAAAATCCACAGTTAATATCATTCTTAGTGGGGAACAGCTGAAAGCCCTTCCCTTAAGATCAGGAACACAAGGATGTCCACTCTCACCTCTATTGTTTAACATAGTACTAGAATCAGAAATCAGAAAACAAAAAGAAATAAAAGGTATTCAAATTGGCAAATAGAAGTCAAATTCTTTCTCTTTCAGCTCACATGATACTATATGTGGAAAACCTAAAAGACTCTAATCCCAAATTATTAGAACTCATATAGCAATTAAGTAATGTGGTAGGATACAAAAATCAGTTCACAGAAATCAGTTGCTATCATATACACTAACAATGTAATTGTAGAAAGGGAAATCAGAGAATTGATTCCATTTGTAATAGCATGAAAAACCATAAGATACCTTAGAATAAACCTAACCAAAGAGGTAAATGATCTATACACTAGGAACTACAAAAGACTCATGAAATTGAAGAAGACACAAAAAGATGGAAAAACATTCCATGCTCATGAATTGGAAGAATAAACATTGTTAAAATGTCTATGCTGCCCAGAGCAATCTATACTTTCAATGCCACCCCAATCAAAATACCAATAGTATTTTTTGAAGTGCTGGAATAAATAATCCTAAAAGTTGTATGGAACCAGAAAAGACTCCAAATTGCCACGGAAATGTTGAAAAAGAGAAATAAAGCTGGGAGCATCACATTGCCTGATTTCAAGCTGTATTATGAAGCTGTGATCACCAAGACAGCATGGTATTGGCACCAAAACAGACACATAGACCAATGGAACAGAATAGAGAGGCCAGATATGGACCCTCAACTCCATGGTAAAATAATCTTTGACAAACTAGGAAAAAATATCCAATGGAATAAGTCTCTCCAACAAATGGTGCTGTTAAAATCGGACAGCTATATACAGAAGAATAAAACTGACCATTCTCTTACAACATACCCAGAGATAAACTCGAAATGGATAAAAGACCTAAATATGAGGCAGGAATCTATCAAAATCCTAGAGGAGAACGTAGGCAGTAACCTCTTCGACAGTGGCCCCAGCAACTTCTTTCAAGATATGTCTCCAAAGGCAAAGGAAACAAAAGCGAAAATGAGCTTTTGGGACTTCATCAAGATCAAAAGCTTCTGCACCGCAAAAGAACACAGTCAACAAAAAAAGAGGCATCCCACATAATGGGAGAAGATTTTCTCAAATGACACTACGGACAAAGGGCTGATATCCAAGATCTATAAAGAACTCCTCTAACGCAACACTCAAAAAACAGATAATCATGTCAAAAAATGGGTAGAAGACATGAGCAGACACTTATCCACAGACATACAAATGGCTAACAGACACATGAAAAAAATGTTCATCATCATTAGCAATCAGGGAAATTCAAATCAAAACCACACTGAGATACTGCATTACACCAGTTAGAATGGCAAAAACTGACAAGGCAAGAAACAACAAATGTTGGAGAAGTTGTGGAGAAAGGGGAACCCTCTTACACTTTTGGTGAGAATGCAAGTTGGGGCAGCCACTTTGGAAAACATTGTGGAGGTTCCTCAAGACATTAAAAATAGAGCTATCTTATAACCCAACAATTGAACTACTGGATATTTACCCTCAAAGATACAGATGTAGTGAAAAGAAGGGCCATATGAACCCCAATGTTCATAATAATGTTCATAGTGTTCATTACAGCAATGTCCACAAAAGCCAAACTGTGGAAAGAGATTACCTTTGTATTGCATTCTGGTAAAATATCTCCAGCCTTCATCTTCTTCCCCTTCTTTTTCTCCTTCTTCTTTTGTACATCTAATGATTCCCTACCATGAACATTATAAGCATTTTAATGTTTCTTCTGTACCCATAACGTCTAATTTGAGCTAACATATTTTTTTCAGTAAACACAGGAAACCATCAAGTTTATTTTCCACGTGCTCTTCACACTCTTTACCAACTTATGTTATACTATCCATATTATCAAGGTATACCATCATAACATTATACAATGTCTTTGTTAGGTCCATCAATTAGGCTGAGTTCTACAGATTAATTTATATTCACTGTTCAACAAAAGGCTTAGGCTGATAATTTTCTGCTCATTTTTCTTATCTGAAGATCACCCATGACTTGATGTCTATAGAAAGAACTCATGAGAACAACATCCTGAAAATTTTGCATGTGTGTGGCAGTGTGTCTGTAGTCATTACACTTGAAAGTCAATTTGTTTCCATATAAAATTCACGATAAAGTTGCCTTTCTTTGTGTAGCCTACCATGTTACTCAATTAGTTCCTGGCATAAAGTGTTGCTGTAGAAAAATCTGATGCTAATAGGTGATTTTTTTTTCTCTCTAAAGCTTTATTTCAATGGTTATCACTATTACTAGAGTATATTTTAATACTGGCCATTCTGGGATCTTTTCCCTATTTATGTGGTATGATAAACTAATGTAAAAGTTCATGTCACATTGTAGTTCAGAGTATATGCATTAATTATACATTTTATTATTTGTTCTGTTTTAGTGCTTTGAATTTTTAGTGCTTTTGATTTTTTTCCTATGGAGACTCCAGTTATGTGTATGTTGGACCTTTGTTGCCTATCTTCTTTAACTATTTATCACTTTTTCATATCTTAAAATTCTTTCCTCTATATCCTCTTTATTTTGCTATTTTATTATCTCCACCTTCTATTTATTTTATAATGTTATCTGTGACATTTATTTACCATTTTGTGTCTTCTAGGTTAATCTTCAATAACAAAATATTTATTTCTGTCATTTATAATCTTTTTCTGATAGTATCAGCCCCCTTTTTACATTTTTCATTAAAAAATCCTAATTTCTGAATTTTTTGAATTCTATTTTTTTAATTTTTTAAATTCTAATTTATGTTGTTCTACTTATATCCTGATTACATTTTAAATTATGTTATCTTGCTTTTTACTATTAGTGTAAATCTTGTTTATGCTTTTAGGTATGTATTTCTACTAAGGCCTTTATTGAGATTCATCCTGCTCACTATTCTTTTACATCTCATGATAAATGTCTCTTCTCTCTTCTTTGACTGATGATCTTGTATATTTCAGTATGACTTCCAGTATAAATAATTTCTTCTCAGTGCTGATTTCTAATCAGGAAAGGAACTTCCTTTGATTAACTATCTATTCGTTACAGAACATCTTGGCATTCTAAACTTTCCACAGTCCTCTTCTATTTGCCTGTGAATGGGAGCTTTATAAACTCTTTGGGAGTTTTGCCTGTGTTCTATTCTGTTGAGATTTCCATTTTAGTTGTGATCCCTTAGTTAGGTATCAACAACTTATTAGCTATAACGTTTTTGATTCCTCTTGCTGTCAGGAATGTAGATTCTCTTAAGCTTTCCTCCTGTTCCTCCCAAATACTTATTGTTACCACATGACTTCTTCATCTTGATGAATACTTTTTACTCAACTCTTTGTAATTGTTGTCCCCAGGTATCTCGTTTTGTTATCCGGAGTGCCGAATCTCCATTAGTAGAGGAATTCACAGTGAATCAAACTTTATATCCCCACTTGCCTGCCTAACCAACTGATATTTTAATCTAAATACTGAGAGATGAAAGGCAAATTCTCCACCAATGAATCTTAGAATGCAAATGGATGAGCATTTTAAACAAAAGATTCAACAAATTTGCTAAGGTAAGAGGTTGCCTATCATATATAGAAAAGAAATAGAAATCAACTACTTATCTAGAAAATGGATTATGTGTAATTAACATGTAAGTTTAGTGTTTTTTTTTTTTTTCTTTTTTTCAGCGGGGTCAGAGGGCTCTGAATGATGGTACAATAAATTTCTTATTATTACTATTTAGGATTTTCTTTTTCTCTTCATATTTCTTCAGTTATTGTTGTAAAGCTTCCCTGCTGTTTTTTTAGTGCTGGATTGTGACAGATGTTTAATGAAAGTTGAAAGTGTTTTTATTCAATGCCATAAGCTTTTCAGAAGAAAGACAGTATGCAAATTTAAATCATAAATAACTGAAGTGAGAATCAAGATGCTTTCTCAAAGGAATACATAAGCAGTATCTTAAAAAGAGATAAAAATATAATGGCCTTAGATTTAAAGGATTATGAAATTGAAGAGTGCATAATTCCAAACTGCTTCATTATTCGGAGAAAAACAAGTTTAATTTTGCTTCACTAGAGTGTCTACCTAGGCAGAAAAAAAAATGTGACTCTAAGGCACATTACTAAATGGCTCTTCCAAAAATTACCACATAAGTAGAAAATATTTGTAGAAAGAGAGAAATAAATACTGTTGAAAATGGTTACCTTCCCAAATCATCAACATTATGGGGGGACTGGTTAAGTGAATTATCACTCCATCCATTTAGTGGAATACTGGTTTGAATAGTATTTTTTTAAGTTTTAATACAAAAAGAATATATTAATGTCAAGTAGTCTTTATGTATATGTTTACGTATTTCATTAGGGGATGCTCACATCCACTTTATGGTTCTTTTCAAGTGGAGAATGTTTTATTTTTGGAGTACCCTTGACCTCTGTCTACCATTTTAAATATTCTGTCCTCAAAGAACATAGCAAGTTTTAATATTATTGGTTTATTTGAGAAGAATTAATTGCTTAAATTCAGCTCAGCTCTGCAGGGTACTATTTGGGATCAAGCTTTTTGCCTAAAGCAGGAATTCTTTCTTACATAAGACCATCAATAGTACAAGGACACATCCTTCATATTGAGAGGTTCAATTCCAAAGTTGCCAGTCAACAGGTAAGCTGTTGTAATTGTGGGATTCAGTTAGCAGACAAATTTGGTTCTCATACCAGGTAACTTAGTATTTTTTGATAAAATTGCTTTCCCCTTATTTTGTTTCTCCTTTTTTTCACAAAATAAACCAAGAACAGAGGGTATTATTTGATGTCGCACAATGAAATAATTTCCATGGTTTATCCAATGATTCACAGTCTCAAAGACAGTTATTTGGAAACAGACACACAAACTGAAATTGGAACAACTCATATTTCAAACTCCCTTCTAATTTCAGTTTATAAGACACTTATGATTTTCACTACTCAGAAAAATATGAGTTATCACTCAATTGTTTGATTAACCCATTATAGCATGGGAGTACAGTACAAAATATAAATACCAATTTGTGGATCTAGAGAGAAGTTGAAATATTTAACTTCTGATAGATGATTAAGGTAATTATGAATAATTTGGGGTTTTTATTCACCTGAACACAAATTTTCATGACATAATTTTAGAAAGAGTATTCCTTCCAAAAATTCCTACTGATTAAATGATAGTTCAAGAAAAGAGTTAGACTTATTGTAGCTGAACTAATTAAAAGCCCAAATTGGAGAACTGGTAAAAACCAATTCTTATTTAAGAACTGTAAGAGTCCATGAATATTACCCAATTATGTGTCTATCATTGACTTTAATAAAGGAAACTGCTATAAATAAGAAATTTTTATCTACTCACTGAAGTGTATAGACAACTTAGATGTCTCCTTGAGCTTAACTATACACTAGTAATGTTATTACAATATTGTATGTGTATTTTTTAGAAGGTATACCATGGTATCCATGGTATATTTATTATTTATTAAATAACATAAATAATGAATAATACATAACATAATAATATAAATAACATTGGGTTATATTTAGTATTGATAGCAGGCTCATAATAACAACTCTATTCTTTGTATAATATAATATAATATAATATAATACAATATAATAAAAATTTTTAAAGATTTCTTTATTTATTTCAAAGATAGAGAGCAGGAGGAGAGGCAGAGGGAGAGAAAGAATCCTCAAGTGGACTCCCTGTTGAACCTGAAGCCTGATGCAGGACGCCATCCCAGGACCCTGAGATCATGAAGGCAGATACTTAACTGATTGAACCACTCAGGAACCCCTAACATAATTTAATTTTTAAAATGTCTTTCATCAGGATTTATTTATTTATTTATTTGTTTAAAGATTTTATTTATTTGAGAGACAGAAAAATATAGAGAACAAGCACAAGGAGGGAGGGTGTGGGGGGAGAGGAAAAAGCAGACTCTCTGCCCAGCAATGAGGTCCACATGGGGCTCGATCCCAGGACTTTGGGCTCATGACCTGAGTTGAAGGCAGATGCTTAACTGACTGAGCCACGAAAGTGCCCCTCACCAGGATTTTAGATAAGACAATTGCTATAGATTAGATGAGTGTAAATTCTGACTTGCAAACCAGCCACAATTTGTTTTTACTCAACATACTCTTACTTTGTTAAGTGTTTTTCCTTCTTTTTTGAGAGTACGTGGTCAAAAATTAAAGGCAGTAATATTGCATTGGAATACATACACTAGGAATTATCCCTTTTTTACTGACACAAGCGACTTTTTTTTTTTTAATCACATGCTTTCTTTGATATATAGAAGAGTTTGATTGAGTCTTTTGGTGATTTTGAAAGGACTTACTCTCCTGTCTTCATTTCCATTCTTCTACCTTCTGCTGTTCAATGTCTTCTGTCATTTGAAAAATGTAATAGTGTCCTAACATCTTACTTTTATACTATTCTTAGAGCATTAGCTTTAATGGTATTTTCCTGTCATCCTAAATCAATGGACATAGGAAGAATTATTTATTATATATATTATTTAATATATGTATTAATTAATAATTAAAAAACCAATATACTTAGTCCACTTGCAAAAATGGTCACTCTTACTCTTCCCCATTTCCCTCTGTAAACATAATAGGTAAACTACCCAGATTCTTTGTTTCATAGAGCTTATAAAAGTTATAAGTAAAACACAAATAAATTAAGAGAAAACATAATCAAATAATGCACAATAGAGGAAATCTAAACCTAAATCAGTCAACACACTTTTTTAAATTTTTATTTATTTATTTATTTATTTATTGAGATTTTATTTCTTTATTTGACAGAGAGAGATCACAAGTAGGCAGAGAGGCAGGCAGAGAGAGAGGGGGATGCAGGCTCCCTGCTTCCTGCTGAGCAGAGAGCCCAATGTGGGGTTCAATCCCAAGACTCTGGGATCATGATCTGAGCCAAAGGCAGAGTCTTTAACCCACTGAGCCACCTAGGCACTCCTAGTCAACACACTTTTGAAAGTATTTTTTACATCTCTGAAAATAAGTCTGTAAGTCAATCTGCAGTGCAAAGTCATATCAAACTTCCTCAGAAGGTAAAACTTAATTCTATTTAAAATATAAGGCTTAGAACAAATCATTCATATATCTAGTATGAAAAATTGGCAACAAAATTTTGAATCAACCATAGGTAATAGGATCCAAAGATTTGTAGAACCTTGAAAATAATAATTTTGCACGTGACGATTTAGCCAAAGGATAATCTTTGAAATTACTTCACTTTGGAAGGAAAAGGATATTCCCAAAGATACTCATAGAAAAATGTTTTATTTATAATATTAGGTGAAAAAAGTAGGTCTCAAAATGTCTCAAAATTTTATGATTAAAGTAATGTTAAAATAAGTATACAACAACAAAAAAAGCTTGAGAAATGTTTTCGTGTTGATATTTGGTAAAATGGTGGGTGACAATTTTTTTACAACTTCAAAGATCTTTATTTTTCTTGAAAAAAATACTATATAAATTATAAAAAAAAAAAGCAATATTATCTTTAGCTTTCCTGAAAATTCTTCTGTATATATAGCCTCAGATCTACTCAATATCATTCAGTCAAAATATCTAGTTTAATTTTGGTATTAAAATATCTTTTTTTTCTGTAAAATTTGTGAGGTCTTAAATTTGAGCTCTCTCTATATTGCATAAGGTCCAGCATCTGATATACAATAATTGTAAATAAATAAATGCTTGTTGATTGTATTAGCCAATGAAGTTGAGAATATGTACATTTTATCTAATTCTGCTCTTTCAAATCATCTGTTATATTATGCTGAGTCTTATATGGACTATGTAATTGTTATGAACATTGATGTTAAGGTTTTTGTTTTTATTGTTTTTCTGCTTGATTTATGTTAGTATAACTTTAGATTTATATATAATTGTATATGATTTTTATAAAGCTACTATCACAGAGTCATATTTTTAGTATACCGACATCTGTTGTTGAATTTAACATATCTCAGCATATATTCCAATATTTTTTAGCTCTACTATATGTTTTTAATATAAATTCCTAAATTTCCCAAATACTTTCATTTTCACAGGAATATTTACATTCATTTTTTTTAATTATCTGAAATCATTCTGGTTTTTGAGCTTCTGGTTTTTTTGTTTTGAATTTGATTCATTTTTAGACTTGATTGCTCTTATTTCAATGTTACATCAATACATCTTTATACCAAATATATTGGTCAAATAGTTCAATGCAAAGGCTATCAGGCTTGAATATTTTTAAGTGCTTTGTATGTCCTATGATTATTCTAATCACTAATTACAGAGAAGTGAGCAAAACAAAGTCCTCAAGATTCTTCTATAACACTATCCTCATTTGTGTCTGCATATCAATACATTGTGCATATATCACAAGCAAAGGTAATCTAAAATTTCTATTTTGTACTTTTTATAAATTATTATTAGAATTGTTATTGATATTTCAAAATATTCTTATAAACTATTGCATTCATAGAACATGGTGAATAAATAAACAAGCTTTAAGAAGTAATAAAATTCAAAAACTTTATAACAAAGCCTTCCATCAAGAAATAGAACATTACCAACATACAGAAACACATTTGACACCAGCCAACTTTGATTCCCCTTCTCTGTCCTTCCAGAAAGCCACCACTTATAATTTATTGTTAACTATTCTTTTAAATTTTTGTAATGACATTTACTATCTGTGCATACATTGCCAAAAATATATTTACTTTTGCCTGTTTTTAATAATTGCATATTTAAATGGAATCTTCCTGTTCGTATTTTTCTGTGTCCATTTTGTTATCACGCCACGTTAGTATTCTGGAGGTTCATCTATACTAACCTGGGGTAGCAGTAATTTTATTCTTTTTTCATTGTTGTATAAAATCCCGTTATATGAATATTTTACCATTTATTTATACATTCCACTACCGATAGGCATTTGAGTTACTTCCAGTTTTTGTTTTTTGTTTTTAACTTCAAATTATGTTATTTGGGGCATATAATTGACATGCTATTTAAGGATCTTATAATAAGACATGGAAAACTGTGTACTAAGGATAACACAAAACATTTCATAAATTGGGGCACCTGGGTGGCTCAGTCAGTTAAGCTTCTGCCTTTTCTAGGTCACTATCTAAGTGTCCTGGGATTAAGCTTTACATCATTCTCCCTGCTTAGCAGGGAGTATGCTTCTCCTTCTGCTCTGCCCTTATGCTCATGTTCTCTCTCCTTCAAATAAATAAAATACTTTTTGAAAAAAATTATAAACTTCATTTGTAATTCCTTGTTCCTTTCCTGGTATCTAGTCACTGGAAATTCTTGATTTTACCTTGTCTGTCCATTGTTTCCTATTTCAAACTCCTAGAAAGTCATTTCTTTGTCTTGACTCAGCATTACCAGCTTGAACAATTGATCTCCTCTCAATTACATTGTCCTGATATTATAACTGCCCATAATAGCATTTCTTTTCAGTGGTGTGTTGGAGATGATTATTACTAGCCCCAAATAATTAAATTTCTTTTCAACTCCATCTACAGTGAGATGATGTTGGTAGCTTTAAATCAGTTAAGGCAAGGTTATTTGTGCCATGGAAATCAGCAAATGGTACAAATCAGGCCCTCCCACCCCCAGCCATATGTGGAATATTTACCAGCACACCACTGAATCTTTGGAAATATAAAGAACATAGAATATAGATTTAAACATATTTATGCTCTAATTCCAACTCTCATTAGCTGTTTAATCTTAGAAAAGTATCTAAACCTCAGTTACTTATTTATAGAATAGGGTCAGAGTACTTTTTTGTATGATAATAACTAAGTGTGAAGTCATATGTAATGCTTCCAGCCAGTCACCTGGAACAGAATGTGGCCATCTAAATGTTAATGCTCTTCCCTTATGTAATTGGGGAAGTTATTAGTAAAGTTCAGAAAATAAACTGAATCTGGTTGCATTTTTTTCACCTTATAATATTCAAAATCTAATATTTTATTTTCTGTATCCTAAACTATGCACACGTTCTTTTAGGAGGTATAAAAGTAAAAGTCAAGTTTATGTGTTCATTAAGTAATGGTCTTTCAAAACTGGAAAAAGCTTTAATGTTAATTGTGGAAACTCTGTTATTCCAAAGAAATTAAATTTCTCTTTATGCTTATTTTCCAGAGAAAAAATTCCGTGTGAGTTCAGTATTTCACGATGAACTATATTTAAAATTATAAATTTAATTTACCTTTTTGGGCTCAGTAATTATAGTTTCTTATCTTCGGTTATATTTTACTTAGGATATATTTTATAAAGACAGATTTTAATTATTGAGGAAATAATCACTAATTCCAGTAAAAGCCCTCATATCTTTCCCAAGCCAATGAACTCTTCATTTATTTTCAAATCCCAATGTAATTAAATGCTAACATCCTAATAATCTATGGTTGAATTCCAATTCCATTGAGAATGTTCTCAGAATCATACAGAATGTTATCCTATGATTTCCACATTGTTGAATGGAAGCCTTTCTAGCAAGTAATATGAATAGCAATAGTTTATTTATTAATCCAATAAACATTTTTAAAATGGAGCTTTTACACAAGGCACTGTGCTAGACAACATGTGCATTCAAACCTGAGTGAGGCATATTCTCTTATTTAGGAGATAGAGTAGGATGCAGCTCTTAGTGAAAGGTAAAAAGCTTTAGTGAAACATGTTCTGATCTAATACAATATGAATTTGGAGAATGGAGATATTGTTTCCAGCTTACGGTGGGTAGAACCCTAGTGGTAGCTGGGCAAAGATGACTTTTTTTTTTAAAGGTTGCTCTAAAGGATGACTGGGATATGGAATTGTTGGTGGGGCAGGAGACAGAAACAGGGGGAGAAGGGAGACTGCAACTCACTAATATGATGGTAACAGCTATTTCAGGGAAATAGCCTTAGATGGTACAAGAGTCTAGTCAGAAAGGGACAATCATGTGAGTATCTATTCTTTTTTTATATATGATTATTCCAGAAAATATCTAAAATGCTTCATTGAACCACAATATTCTCTTTGAACTAGGCATTTCAATACAGAAGAAAAATAAACAGGGCAGAATTTTATATCTCCCATAATTAAACATAATAATTGCTCAATAGATGTTTATCGGTAGTTATAACATGCCAACTCATGAAAAAAGGAAATATATTTCAAAAATATATAATATCACTTACAAATATCCAGTCTGAGTAACAAAACATGAAACAACTCGATAGTTATTATTGGCCCTAAGAGAGAAAGAGCTAAGCCCTATTTTTATTGTGCCCCAAAGTGCTAGCACAATGCCTACAATCAGTTCAGGGTCCAATATATATTTATTGAGTCTTTTCTGAAATATAAATGTTAAGTATAAACTGAAAAGTTACATATGGCTTATATGTAATATATATATACGCAATATATTAATATATAACAATATTTAATAATAAAATAATATACCTAACTTACATATACATATATATAATTAAAAGAGGCTTACAAAATCATGTTTTTTTTCTAAACATCCCACCATGACATTAGTGGATTCCCAATTTCTTGGAACATATAATGTTTTCTTGGCATCTTTCTAATTAAAGTGAATAAAGCAGAACCCCCAGAGCAGATGGCATGCTTTCAATCAATATACAATCTCAATTTATATATATTTAATGTAAGAAAAATTCATTACAACTTATTTACATATTTAGTTTTTATTGGATGTGGGCATTCTGCTTAATTATTAGGGACTATGCCAGTTTATTCTCATGTTTTTTAAAAAAAATCTAAAAACATTTATTAAATGCCTGCCATATGTTAGCATGCAAGTAGAAGTTACAGAGATAAATTTTTCTTACTTTGAAGGTCTTCACAGTTTAGAAGGGGTGACAACCATATAAAAGAATGACTACAATAAAATATGATATATGATAATTATGGAATTTTGTATAACATAGTGTGAAAGCATAAATAAATGAAAGAATGAACCTGCTTCATGATAGCTTGCCTGTGTATTGCTCATATTTAAAGACGATATTTTTCTGTAAAATATTAATTAAAAGTACAATAACATTTATTTCTTCTGTAAATATTTGATATATCCTATAATTTGGGAGGAAAAGTATCTAACAACATAAGCTCATCAACAGCAGGTAATCATCACAAGTGAGAATGCGTTTTTTTTCCAATACAGCCTTATGATATGACAGTCCTTTCTAATTTATGATCTGCACAACAGTTCTGAAAGTCAGTTATTCCTCTCAACCTTGATGCTGTACCAGAGAAAGAATGCAGAGACCAATAGATTTAGAGCTCCTGTGTCTCCCTTTAAGAATTAAAAATCATTTATGAGCATTTTCATATTCATAAATTATATTTATTAGAGGGGTTCATTGCTTAATAACCTTTGGGCACAATTACAAAAGTAAGAAGACAAAATCTGCCACTGCAGTTTCAATTTAATAGGCAGCAGAAAAAAGGAAACATACTTAGCCACATGAAACATAAATGAAAAACAGGTGCAAATAAAACCTTTTCCAAATCTCAAGAATATGAGACTGATACTAGCATTTCAACGTTTACCCTGGCTTTGGAGAAATAGTCATATTTTATGGGCATGTTACCCAATGCCACATATTCTAAATTTTGGAACATGTACAAGGTTAAGCACATGGTAAGCCTACCAAAGAGAATCAGAAATAAAACCAAAACCAAAATAAAGGGTATACTTCCAGATTTTCAAATGAGGCTACATAACCACATAGGAACCAAGAGTTTTGCTTCACTGAGAGCAACGTGACTTTGGGTATACTCCACACCATCAAATGCAAATGTATTACACAGTTGTTTAAATTATTTGATCACTTTACCTGTCCTGGGGGGATTTAGCATTTGCCCAGATTGATGTCAAGCAGAATGTGAGTTAAAAGCATTGCTGGTTTTCATGTTAGGAAAACACTTAAAAACATATTTATTTATTTGAGAGAGAGACAGTTAGAGAGAGCATGTGAGGGGAGAAGGTCAGGGGGAGAAGTAGACTCCCTGTGGAGCTGGGAGCCTGATGCAGGACTCAATCCTGGGACTCTGGGATCATGACCTGAGCCGAAGGCAGTTGCTTAACCAACTGAGCCACTCAGGTACCCAGGAAAACACTTTTTTAAATATCCTTTGATGTCTGCTATGGGTTAATTGTGTCCCCTAAAAAGAGACATGTTGAAGTTATAACCCTGGGGAACTCTGAATGTGACCTTATTTAAAAATTTGGTCTTTGCCGATGTAGTCAAAATAAGGTAAGGTCATAAGGGAGGGTTCTCTTACAGATAGAGAACAAAGGGAGGGTTGATGGAGGGATGTGGGTGGGGGATGGGCTAGATGGGAGATGGGTATTAAGGAAGGTACTTGTTATGATGAGCTATGGATATTGTATGCAAGTGACAAATCACTGAATTTTACTCAAAGGACATACTGGGTTAGAGTGAGCCTTAACCTAAGGACTGATGTCTTTGTGACAAGAGGGAAGTTTAGATGGCAACATACAGAGAAGAAGGTCATTTGAAGATGGAGGCAGATGTAGGAGCTATTCATCTATAAACCAAGGAATATCAAAGACTGTTGATAACTACCCAAAGCTAGAAAAGGTGAGGAAGAAGTCCTCAGAGCATTCAGAGAATTGTGTACCAATAGATTTGGGAATTTTAGCCTCTAGCCTGAACAGAATAAATTAATATTGCTTATAGCATGTTGTTACAGCAGTCCTAGGAATCTAATTAAGTGCCTGTTCCAGAGATAAAAACATTATATAAAGAAATGCTATAGTTTTCCATTCAGATAATTCTCTAGACCAAGGATTAGCCAAATTTTCCATAAAGGGGGATAGAAATGTTTTTGGTTCATTAGGCCATGTGAACTCCATCACAATTATGAACTCTGTCATTGTAGCACAAAAGCAACCATGGGCAGTAAACAACATAGCTGTTTTCCAATAAAGCATGATTTATAAAAATAGGTGTCTCACTCACAGTCTGGACTAGTCTCATTATGCTTTCCTTTTCTTTCTCATTTTCATACACTTTTTTTCCTGTTTTGTTTCCCTTTGGCTGGTATTTGGGAGCATGTTCTCTTCTTGGCTTTTAGATTGATATCACTTTGGATATATTACCAGATGTGGTAGACAGAATAATGGTCCCTGAAAGATGTCCACATCCCAATCCCTGCAACTTGTATATATGTGACCTTACATGGCAAAGGAGACTTTACCGATGTAATTAATTAAGGATCATCTGATGGTGAGATTAGCCTAGATTATCCCTGTGTTTCCAATGTAATCGTAAAGGTCCTTATAATGAGAAAAAAAAATCATAATAAAAAAAAGTGCATGTGAAGATGAAAGCCAAGAGAGAAAGAGGTACTGGAAGATGACACACTGCTGACTAGAAGATGGTATACGGGGCCATGAGCCAAGGAAAGCAGGGATGACCAAAAGCTAGAAAAGGCATGGGATCAGGTTTTTCCCCAAAATCCCAAAAAGAAGGCACCCTTGCATATCAATTTTAGAACTCTGGGCTCCAGAACTATAAGATAATATATTTGCATAGTTTCAATATATTGAATTCATTCATTCATTCAATATATTTGCATAGTTTCACTGAATGCTGGAGTGTCTAAATGGCTCAGTCAGTTAAGAGTCTGCCTTCAGCTCAGGTCATGATCCCAGTGTCCTGGAATCAAGCCCACACTGGCTCCCTGCTCAGCGGAGAGCCTGATTTTCCATCTCTCACTCCCCCTGCTTTTATTCCCTCACTCGCTGTCTCTCCCTCTCTGTCAAATAAATAAATAAAATCTTTTAAAAAATAAAAAATAAAAATAAAGCACTAAATGTGTGACATTTTAATAGCAATAACCAGGGTTTTGCTTCTTATATTGCAAGCATTTCTTTAGACTCTCCTCTACTCATTTCCATGCACTAAAGTCACTGATAAGTGAAATTCAACAACTTATTCAGTGTTTGTTGCTGCACATGCTCCACAATCCAAGGCCTCTAAACTGGGCCCTGCTTTTCTGAAGGACTGAGAGAAAAATATGGATCAGAACAAACAAAAACATAATTAACCATCGCAAATGTGAGCTGTCATTGTTGGATCAGTGTGATGGCGAAATGTGACTTACCATGTAGGGCAGAATACCCAAACCTAATATTGAAAAATAACTAAATTGGATAACAGTTTTCTGGATCTAGACCTATGGGATTCTGACAATATTGGGCTGGCATTGATTTCTCTCCTGGAAGCAAAGTCCCAGTTGGGAAAGACTACCATTCAATATAGTTAGAAGATGTATTAAGCCAATGTCAGAACTCAATTCTTACAAGATTATCATAAGAAAAAGTCAGTCTTCAGCATATGTCTGGAAGGAGGCCTCTCCTACACTTCTGCAGATTGAGTTCAATTCCAGTTTATAACTCTTTCCCAAAAAACCAGTAGGGAACATCTTCTAGAATGTGCATTCTAGCTTTCAGATCTAGGGAATACAGGTGCTGTTGAGTATTCATAGTGTGTTCAAATGTTCCCTGTCACATTCAGTGTTGAAACTGAATAAAGATTATTCTCTTTGGATAGTTACTGAGCTTCCAGTCTTCCTCAGACCCATCACTAAGAATCCTACCTTTCAGTGTAATAACCTTTTACTGGAAACTAAACATGTACACTTCAATCTGGTAGAGGAACCTCTCATTTTGTTTCCTTTTCATCCTTCCCTGTCCCCAACTCAAAACAGCATCCTTGGTTTCTGAGTGTCCCCAGCTAGAACAACTTCTCACTAGAGCTCCACTGGGAACTTGAAATTCTGGTGCTGCTACTTTTCCAGAAGAAATTAAATGCAATAGAAGATACACCTGAGAGATAAAAAATAAATAGATAAACCCACAAAACAAACTTGCTTTGTAATTTTAACAGATGATTGTCCATATGAAAACAGCAAGCTACAATAATAATTCAAAAACTCTTTGCTTTAGTCAGCAGTGTTTGATGATGACTGCATCAACTGGAATGTGGTAATGTCACTGAAGTCTGATTTAAAAACACAAAGACAGGGGGGTATAGATCATAAAAGAATGATTACAATTTTAAAGACATTAAGTGATAGAAAAAGGAAAAACAAAACAAAATTCTGAAAAGGAACCTCAGAACAAAAGCAAACAGATGACAAGGAAAATACTGTTCAAGGAAACTATTCCATCATCCGTGTTGTTGGTTTCTAAATCTGATGACAAGTAATTTTTACCGTACTTCTACCTGCAGAGCAACAGATTTCCTAGAACATAAAAATTTCATGGTTTTATTACCTCACAGATCTTATTTTACATTTAGAAATAAATATATTTGCATTGACCATAACTCCATAATAGAAGGAACTGATAAATAAATTGTTTTACTTGTATGTGTGTCAACAAATATCTAGGGTTTATGAAATTATAACTTCTTCAATGCTTTTAATCAATGACTACAGATGACAGATACTTTCCGATACTCATTTGTTTCTCATGAGCTGTTTGCACTACAAAAAATACATGTTAATGTCTATGGACTTGACACCTTTTAAAAAAACTTTTCATTGAAGTGTAACACACATTAAAAATACAAATGTAGAGCTCAACAAATGATCACAAACTGAATACACATGCCATGGCCACCTGGGTGAAAGAATGGATCATTACTATTGCCAGAAGCCTCCTTCTAGAGCCTTTCCAACCTCTATTACCTTCCCCTATCCCTTCAAAGATAGTAAGACTTCCAACTTGTGATATCATATATTGATATTGTTTTTCAATCCTATATACATATTACTAGAAGTATGTATTATTTTGTACCTAGTTTTGTTTATGGATATTACCTTTATGAGATGCATCCACTGTATTTATGTAACTGTAGTTACATGCAACTAATGACAGTTATAATCATTGCTTTGCTTATTAAAAAATACCCTTCCATATTCAAATTTTCTGATATTTTTACCAAGAGAAATGTGTAGAGTCATAACTTAGTATCACCAAAAATTTTTCTGAATAGTTTCCTCAGAAATTGTTATTTTAAAATTTTATTTAGCTTAAAGTGAAGTTTACATTTAGGTACTATACTTCATATATTGGCAAATTTGATCTTGTCTGTTTAGAATGTATGGTGTCGGAATAGGAGACCAACATATTAAGAAAATAATATGTAGATGTTTTTATTCATTCTGTGACATAATATTTTAATTTCTAAAAGTTAAATATTAGTCTATTGGCCCGTTTATCTTTCCTTATCTTTTGATATTATGTTCTAAATAGATATACTGCCTTCATACATGTTAACATGTTGTTTGGATAATCTTACTTTATGCCAAGCCTATATAAAATCTCTGTTGATTCCTACTAGCACACCTAAAGAGGAGTAACATTGGTTTTACACACACTGCTCTAAAATAGGGAAGCAGAGGAAATAAAGTCCAAGTCATTCTAAAAGAACAGCATTGTTCTGATACCGAAGCCTGTCAAACTCATTACAAGTAAATAAAAATATGGATCAACATACTTTATGATCATAGATTCAATAATTACTTTTAAAAATATTAACAAATGAATCCAACAATATATGAAAGTGGTAATATATCATGACCAGATGTGTTTTAATACCAGGAATGAAAGGCTGTATTCACATCAGAATAGCAATTAATGTAATTTGCAATATTGACAGACTAAAGAATAAAACCATATGGTCGTCTTAAAAGATGTACAAAACAGTATTTTATAAATCCAACATCCAACCGTGAAAACAACTCTCAGAAAACTAGGTGCAGAAGGTAATTCCCTGAATTAAAAACAACAGCTTTGTAAAATCTAAAACTAACATCAGTAAAAATTGAAAAACTGAATGCTTTTTTTCTAAAATCAGGAACAATTCAATGATAACTTGTCTTATCATTCACATTCAATATTGTACTAAAGGTACTAGCCCATGAAACAAAGAAAAAGAAATACAATATAGGTTAACAGAGAAATACAGCTGACCCTTAAACAATGCAGGTTTAAATGGTAGATGTTTACTCATATGTGATTTTTAAAAAAATAAAGTACAGACAGTACTAAGTACCATAATGCATTTTCTCTTCCTTATTATTTTTTTAAATAAAATTTTCTTTTCTCTAGCTTATTTTATTGTTAGGATATAGTATGTAATATACATAACATGCAAAATGTGTGTAAATTGACAGTTTATGTTATCAGGAAGGCTTCTGGTCAACAGTAGAATATTAGTAGTTTTGGGAGAGTCAACATTTATATGTGAATTTGCAACTGCAAAGTCTAACTCTCACTTTGTTCAAGGTTCAATTATAAAACTGTTTTTCTTCAAATATAACACAACCAGCCAAGTAAAAAAAAATCTTAAGAGATCAACAAAAATATACTAGAACTAAATTAATTTAGGAAGAAAAAAAAGGAGAGAGGGAAACAAGCTATAAGAGACTCTTACAGATAGAGAACAAAGGGAGGGTTGATGGAGGGATGTGGGTGGGGGATGAGCTAGGTGGGGGATGGGTATTACGGAAGGTACTTGTTATGATGAGCTATGGGTATTGTATGCAAGTGACAAATCACTGAATTTTACTCCAGAAACTAATATTGCACTGTACATTAACTATCTAAAATTTAAATGTAAAATATAAACATAAATATTCATATTTATATAAATATTCAAATATTTATATTTGAATATATCTGGATATATTCAAATATATTGTTCATATGTATTCAAATATATTTATATGTAAATACTATATTTGAATATATATTTCTATTGAATATAAATATTCAAATATTAGTTATATTTCTATAAACTATACAAAATACTTTGAGATTTAAGAAGGCAACTATATGATTTATAATAATTTCAAGAAATATATATATGGCAACTATACTTTAATTAATTTTTTTTTAAAGAAATGATCTGATTGGGGATAAATACAACAAAATATGTGTGAGACTTTTACACCGAAAACTGAAATATATTGCTAAAATAAACTAAAAAAGACTTAACTGAATTGTTGAATACTATGTACTATGTTCATGTTCACTATATAGTTGTCAATTCTACCCAAATTGACCTAAGCATATATACTGAATCCGATAAAAACTTAGGAAGACTCTTTTGTAGGATTCAAAAAACTCATTTAAATCATCATATGATAATGGAAAGGTCCTAAAAGAGCAAAAACGATTCGAAGAAGAAGATAACACCAGATAACTATGTTATCTGATTTTTAAAAATTTATTACATTCAGTTCTGATTTTTAAGGAGCTTGGAAATCATCACTCCATCCTAACAAGTAAAAAGCTGAACAGACTGAAAAAGTTACAACTCTTTTTAGATCCATAAGAGAGAGGAGGACACAGAGCAAACTACTGATTTAAAGGTTTGAGAGTGTAAGAAGCAAATACAAGGAGTAGCAGTTTATCAGAGCAGAAAGTCCTTAGGGAAAGTGCCACAGAAAGCAGTGCTGAGGTAGGAAAGGCTGACCTGCAGTCGATGAATTATTGGACGCTCAGTGTGGACAAGTTTCAAAGTGAGAAACTCCATGAGGACCCATTCATAGTGCTTCCACTGCCTCTACCACTATTGTGGGATGTACCTCTAGGAGAGGGACGAGGTACCCACAGTAGGTATCAGAGAAAAATCTCCTCTTGCTTTTTCCAGAGGAGAGGGAAAGTTATCATTTTGAAATAAGCCAGAGCACTCTGTTCTTCTGAACAAGGTCTGCCTCAGGAGAAACTAGGTAAGCAGAACTTAATGTGCTGGGATATTATCAGGACATAACCTGAGGGAAAGGAAATACTCAACTCCAGCTGGTGCTAGCCATGCTAGCTTGCCTAAAGAGGGAGAGAAAAAAAGTAAAAAAACAAAACAAAACCAAAAAAAAAAACCCCAAAACTAAGAAATGCTTTGAAGTTCACTGTCTAGGGGCCCAGGCTAGTCAAAAGAATGACACCTAATCAAAGGAATATAAAATGCTTCCCCCCCAAAATACCTCACCGTCCTGTTACTAATGGCTTCTTTATAGCAGTTGCTTTTACCCAGTACAACATGTCTGGCTATCAAGAAAAAGTACAAGGAATACCAAAGTCAAAAAACACAATTTGAAGATACAGAGCAAACATCAGAACCAGATATATCAGGGACATTGGAATTTAAAGCAACTATGATTAATATGCTAAAGACTTTAATGGATAAAGCAGGCAGCATACAAGAACAGGCAGGTAATGTAAGCAGAGAGATGAAAATCCTAAGAACAACAACAAAACACTAGAGATAAAACAAAAACAAAAACAAAAATAAAAAATTCAAAAAAATTTTAAAAACCCTTACAATACTAGAAATCACCATTAGGGAAAAGAAGGAAATAATTTTTGTTTTCTGGAAAAAAGGAATGAGACCAGCTGACATGTTCCTATAAGAGTTCTTAAAATGCAATTGCTTAAACCACTAACCCTCAGCAGCACTTTTTAAGCACTCAGTAAATACTATTTTTAAATGTTATGGGTTCTTGGTTATATTCAATTAGATTATAATGATTGAATTTTCTGGACTCAGTCGGTTTCTATCTCAGCTCACATTTTATTAGCTGAATGACAGTAACACAACAGTGTTATTACTTAACAGATTTTTTTCATTTAGAAAAGTAACATGAAACAATCAACTTATACTTCTAAAAACAATATCCTTCACATGGTAAAGTACTTGAAATTTTCATTAATAGTTAGAACTCAATTCATAGTAGTTATTCATTTTTTAAGCATTATCACATCTAATCTTTAAAATCACTTTATACATATCATGTTTTATTATATCTATTTTAATGAAAAATATAATGCTTAGAATACAGGGATTTTTTTTTTTTTCAAATCCCTATAGCCAGCAAATGTAGGGTTGATATTCGAAAATTTCAGTATGACTCCAGTATCTATCTTTTGTGGATTCCATTTTAAATCCTACAAATTGCAAAGTTATAAAGTATTTAGTTTTTGTATTAAGGACTTATTTGTTAAATATTATAGGTGATCACAATGCTATGGAACACATCTAATTTGAGCTCATCTTTAAGAATCTTAAAGCATAATTTGTTAACTGTCTATATTTGGGGTTTGGTTGGGGGTAGGAATGTATCAGGTTCCATAGATAAGCTGGAATTCCTGACAAGGTATTCAGCACTTCAGCTCAAAATATCCTACCAAAACATCAATTAGAGAAAAGACATCAGAAATCATCTAGCAGAATTTGTGATTGTTTGGATATTTGTAACAAGAAATAACATGATGATCAATACTCGGATTGGTAAATATATTTTGTGTAAAGAAAGATATAATGACAAAGATAAATGTTACAAATAAGATGGCTGTCACACAGGAAAACAGTCTACTCTTCTCTCAAAACACACTAGGAACATATTTCAGAATCAGCATCTTGAAACAGATTTCTTGATGATTTGTGTATCTTGAAAATAAATTAGGTATGTATATGATATTCTATTACAGCTCTTTAAACTACTAATCTTAGCTTCATAAAGAACCCTAAAAGTCTGAAACTATTTGTCAAGTGGCAATACACTGAGTACTGTATTATGTTCTCTTGGCAGTGTATTGAAATATTTGTAATTTTCATGTTTTATAGTTCCCTGGAATCATTAGCACACTTTCATTTTAGAGGCTGTGCTAAATTCAGCACTAGAGTCAATCGTTTGAGGAAATGAAAGTGAGGGGTAAGATTCATTTTAATAGTTGGGGAACTCAACTGGGAAAATGATCTGTCAGTATTTTTCTGGAACACAACACTATGTAATTAGATTGGTGGAATGAAGAGAGATAGAAAGGACAAGATTAGAGATGTTCTTTTGGGAATAATTAGCCTTGAGAATGCAGTTAAAACTATGTGAGCATAAAAAGTTGCATAGTCAAATCTTGAGGGAAAAGAAGAAAGAATATAGAAAGATTAAGAGCGATTGAGAAGGACATCTTGATAGAAGTGGAGGTCAAAGGGTAGGCTTTAGAACTAATGGAATTTTCTTTACTAAAACTGAATCATTAAACATTCTTCTTTGTTGTTATTAAATTGTGTGTGTTTGTAATACAATAATATCTTTTGCACTTTAATTCAAGCTGTAAAATAATGTATTACTTTGTTCACGCTCTCCATTAAATTATAGAACCCTTGAAGAATGAACCACATCTTTTACTTTCATTTCTGCACTATGCTATGCATGTAACATGAACTAATTTGTAATATCTCACAAGAAAATTTTATGGATTTTTGGATAGATATCGTCATAGGTCACAGATAATTTTATTTTTAATATGTTTTTTGCCAAATTCAGTACCAAACGTTACTCTTTTTCCTATGGACAGATAGGTTACTTGCCAAATGCCAACTGTGGATCCTGTAAGAAAATGCAGACTTAGGCTGAGTCTGGAGGTGTGGGCCCAGGGAGGCTACTACTAGAGGGTTCTTTTTCAAGGTATCAGGTTTTATGCTTAAAATCTGTCTGAATCATATATTATTACCATAATGTCTTTACTTTAATATAAACATTTTCCTCCTATATATGTTAAATTAGGAGGTAAGAAAATGCTAAAACTTTATCATATGGCCCTACCAAACTATCTGAAATAACCGTAAGTATGCACGGGGTTATTTCTATCAGTTTGAGAAGTTTAACCATATGGGGAAAAACCTTAAACACAGACATGGAAGGGACACTTATGACATGACAACATGAGGAGCTCCACAGATACAAACCTCAGTGAAACTGGTGAAAATTGTAAAAATAACAATTATTCAAATTCTCTGGAAATAACCCTAAATATACACAGCAAATAAATGTTTATTAAAATATATCTACATAAGCTGAGTAAGAACTGGGAAAGTCTTTGATAATTGAACCAAGGCTCATACCCTCTCTTTTTGAGCTAAGGATAGAAACTCTACTCCACACTGTTTCACATAAATACACAGGGATCCCTCTCCATGCAGCAACCAAAGTGCTATCTTCCTGCAAAGGGAGAACATTAGCATTTCTCACTATTCCTAGATATCTTTTGGCAAGATTAAGTTCCAAGCAAGTGGGGTAAGAGGTAGGTACTTGTTTCTTCCACCCAACACCCATTTATGGCAGGGAAGCTCTATCTTGGGTGCAGTACAGAGAAAAATACTGGGGCCTCAGTCAACCTTGCCCTGACTTAGGGGCTAGGGTTTCCACAGCAAGAAAGTAAGCCGAGGAAACCTAAAGCTCTTGGCCCATCCCCTCCAATAACCACTCAGATTCTAAAGTCACTCAGAGAGAAGCACTCCATTATCCCCAGTCTTAGCTCTGGAGCTATGGTCCAAAGTTTCTTCCCAGGGATTTAAGGGGAGATTCTACAGAACAGAGAGTTCCAAATTCTTCTCCAAAGGAACTGGACTTAATTTGCAACAGAGTATATGCAAGTTTAAACATGAAGGCATTCTTCAAAAGAGCAGAGTAGGGAAAGACAATCAGGACTAGATTGAAAGATTCACTGGAGAGATAAGCTAAACTAGTATAACCATACTAGCTAGCCAAAAGTGAAAGGAGAAAGAAACTGTTGGGAAGAACCTTCCTGGAGTTGGAGTAAATACCAAGCAGTGACTTCAGGAACTTTCCCTTCAAAACTAGTAGAATTTGATTGTATTAGACTATGAATCAATTTTTGTCCCATGGCATTATTGAAAAAAATACAGCAATTCCCCAGTAATTAGTAAAAGTTAACAGCTGGGTGTGGTCAGGGAAAGAAACAGTCAAACATAGCCATAACCACAGACATCCCAAGATGATGGTGAACATTTCTAAAGATACAACCCCTGAGGAGTAAAACAGGGACTTAGCATTGTGGATATCAACTTCACTAAAATAATCCAGCTAGTCACTCGGCAATAAATAACTGAATAATAATAATAAATTGGCGGGGAGGGGGATGACCAGAATCCAGAGGTGCTATGATAAAATGGTCAGTTTCCAACATAAAAGTATGGGACAAGCAAAGAAAAAGGAAAAAATGACCTACATATTGGCGAACAACCCCCCTGCAACTGCCTATGAATGTGCCAGGTTGTTGAGAATTAATGTACAAAAGTTTAAAGTAACCATTATAAATATGTGCAAAGAACTAATGAAAATCATGATAAAAGAAGTAAAGGAAGATACAATTATAGTGTCTAATCAAATAAATATATCAATAAAGAGATAGTATATTAAAGAACCAAATGGAAATTCAGTAATTAAAAAAGTAAGATAACTAAAGTAAAAACAAGAAAGACTCAGTGGATTTGAACTGGCAAAAGACAAAGAACTTAAAGAGAAAGTAATAGAAATAATGTAACCCGAAAAACAGAGACAAATGAATAATTAAAAAAAAATAACAGAGTTCAAAGAAGTGCTGGTAATTATTAAGTGTAATAGGGGAACCAGAACAGAAGGAAGGGAAAAAATGGGAGAAAACATTCAAAGAAATAATTATTGAAAATTTCCCAAATTTATTGAAAAATATTAATGTACTTATTTGGGAAGTTCAACAAACTACAAGTAGAATAAATTTAATGTGATCCATCTACAAATATGCATATCATAAGAATGTACTGGGTTAAGGAAAGACTGCAGATGGTATTATCACAAGAATAAGTGAATAGAGCAGAAATGATAAATAAGATTAATGTAACAAAAATTATAAATAGGTACTCACTCTCATTTCCTCTCTTAGCTTCTTTAAATGATGTAAAATTATGTAATTATAACAATTTATTTTGGGGTTATAACATTATAGATATAATATGCATACCAATACAACAAAAAGGGGTGTTGGAGAGAGCTATATAGGAGCAATATTTTTATATTTTATTGGAATTAAATGCTAAAAAATGAAGCTGTTTCTGATAAATTATGATAAATCTGGTCAAGCAGTAAGGAAAAAAATTTAATATTATAAAAATAATTAAGGATTAACATGTGTTATAAAATATTCACTTACAAAAAGAGAGAAGTATAGGAGGCACAGAGGAACCAAAAAGATATTTAGCATATGGAAAACAAAATGTAAAATGGCAGATGTAAACCCAATTATATTAATAGACATATTAAATGTGAATGATTAAACAATCTAATCAAAAGGCAGAAATCATCATACTATATTAAATCAAAGGAAAACAAAACAAAATCCAACTACATCCTGTCTATGAAGAACAAACATTTTGGGGTGCCGGGTGGCTCAGTGAGTTAAGCCTTTGCCTTTGGCTCAGGTCATGATCTCAGGGTCCTGGGATCGAGTCCTGCATTGGGCTCTCTGCTCAGCAGGGAGCCTGCTTCCCCTCTCTCTCTGCCTGTCTCTGCCTACTTGTAATTTCTCTCTCTCTGTCAAATAAGTAATTAAAAATCCTTAAAAAAAAAAGAACAAATATTTTATTCAAAGATGCAAATATTTTGAAAGTGTAAGTTCGGATAAAAATAATCATGCAAACAGCTAACATAAGGAAGTCATCGTGGCTCTACTAATGTTAGACAAAATAACCTTAAAAAAACCATACAATATAAAGAGGAATATTTTACAATGATAAATACATCTACCCATCAGGAAGATAATAACAGTTATAAACATACATGCAATTAAAAACAGGATACCAAAACAAATGAAACAAAACTGATAAAAGACAAAAAGACAATTCACCAATAATAGTTAGATAGCTCGATACCTTGATTTCAATGCACAGAACATCTAGGGAAGACAAACAAGAAAATAGAAGACTTGAACATCATTATAACCCAGCTGGAACTCACAGACATCTATAGAATACTCCTAACAACAACAGAACATGTTTGTCTCAAGTGCACAGGGAACATTCTCCAGGATACGCCATATACTAAATCCCGAAAAAACCTCAATAGATTTTAAAAGTTACAAAAGATGCAACATGTTTTCTCCAACCGCAATGTAATAAAATCAGATATTAATAAGAAAAAGAAATTGGGGGACTCAAAAATTTGGGGAACTTGGGGAGCTTGCAAATATGTGAAAACTAAACAACACAGTCCTAAATAACCAATGGATCAAAGAAGAAATCTAAAAGAAAATTAGAAACTACTGTCATTTTAATGAGAATGAAGGCACAAAATACCAAAACTTTTGGAGTGCAGCTAAAGCAGCTAAAGTGTGCAGGGAGATTATTAGCTGTATATTATAAATTAACAAAGAATAAAGATCTCAAATCAATAAAACCTAGTAAAAAGAAAAGGAAATTATACCTAAAGCAAACAATAACCACATGATTACCTCAATCAAGGAAGAAAAAATAATTTGAAAGACTTCAAAGTCACTTCATAATAGAAATACCCAAACTAAAAATAAAAGGGAACATCTTCATCCCAGTGAAATACATCTATGAAAACCCGCAACACCATACCTCTGGTAAGACTGGTTGCTTTTCCTTTAAGATCAGAAACAAGACAAGGAAGTCATCCTTGCCACTGCAATTCAACATTTACCAAAAGTTCTAGCCAACACAATTAGGCAAGAAGAGGAAATAGAACATCCAGAGTGGAAAGGAAGAAGTTTACCTGTTTACAGATGACATAATCTAATAAAGATAAAATTTTTAAAACTCCACAAAAAGACAATTATACCTAATAACTAGTAAATGTATTCAGCAAAGTTGTAAAGGCACTAGTTTGAACAAAATCATCAATTAAATTTCTATACACTTGAAATACAACAGTATGAAAATGAAATTAAGAGAAGAATTTCACTTATAATAGCAACAAAAATGAATAAAAAAAATAAAATGTATATTTAACCAAAAAACAAGCTTTTACCTACAAACTGAAAAACTCTGTTGAAAGAAATTAAAGAACTTAATAAATGGAAGAATATACCATTTTCATCCATTAGAAGAGGTAATATTGTTAGGATGGCAATACTTCCCAAATTAACATATTCAAAGCAGTCTCTGTCGAAATCCCATATTGTTGCTTTTTTAAAAAAAAATTTATTTATTTACTTGACAGAGAAAGAGAGATCACAAGTAGGCAGAGAAGCAGGCAGAGAGAGAGGGGGAAGCAGGCTCCCTGCTGAGCAGATAGCCTAATGTAGGGCTTGATCCCAGGACCCTGAGATCATGACCTGAGCCAAAGGCAGAAGTTTTAACACACTGAGCCACCCAGGCGCTCCCATATTGCTGCTTTATAAAATTGAAAAGCTAATCCTAAAATTCTAAGAAATCACAATTGGCCCAGAACAGAAAAATAATCTAAAATTAAAAAAAAAAAAGAAAGAAATCATAGTTCCTACTTTGAAAGCCTGTGAGAAAGCAACAGTAATAAAGACAGTGTAGTGCTAGTGTAAGTATAAACATATAAATCAACAGAATACAATTCGCAATCTGGAAACAAGCCCATGTGTCTATTGCCAAATGATTTTTGACTTGAGTATCAAGACCATTAAGTAGGGAAAAGGACAGCTCTTTTGTTTGTTTGTTTTTAATCAAGCAATTGAATTCCTACATGGAAAACAATGAAAGTGGATCCTCACCTTTCACCATATTAAAAACTACATCATAATAAACCAACAACTTACATGTAAAACATTCAGAGGAGAGCAAGAAAGTTAAACTTCATGACCTAGGATTTGGCAATGGATTCTTAGATATGACACTAAAAGCATGAGCGAAAAAACAAATAGAAAGCTGGATTTTATCAAAATTAAAAAATTCTATGCTTCAAAATATACCATCAAGAAAGTGAAAAGAACTATTATCAGGAGAAAATATTTGCAAATCATATATCCAATAAGGGGCTACTACCTAGAAATCTAGAATATATAAAGAACAGTTCCAACTCAATAATAAAGAACAGACATTTCTTCAAAGAAGATATACACATTCCAAACAAGCAAATGAAAAGATGTTCGGCATCATTAGTCCTCATGAAAATGTAAATCAAAACTACCATAAGGTACTTCTTTACAGTCACAGAATGGCTGTAACCACAACATCAGGTAATAACAGGTGTTGGTGAGGATGTGAAGAAATCAGAACCTTCAATACATTGCTGGAGACAATTAAAATGATGTAGCCACTCTGGAAAACAATCTGGCAGTTCCTCAAATGATTAAGCATAAAGTTACCATATCACCCAGGAATTCCACTCTTCAGCATTTACCTTAAAAAAAAAAAAAAAAAAAAAAAAAAGAAAGCATACATTCACACAAAAACTCATACACGAAGGTTTATAGCAGCATTACTCATAATAGACAAAAGACCGAAGTAACCCAAATGTCCATCAATCCATGAATGGATAAAGAGCTGTGGTATAGCCACACAATGAAGTATGATTTGGCCATAAAAAGGAATGGGAATAAAGTAATGATACATGCTACAACATGAATGCGCCTTGAAAACATTAGCTAAATGAAAAAGTTTGTTACAAAAAAGTCACATGTTACAGATATTTGCATTGTTAAATGTTTGCCTTTTGTTCATGTCATGATCTCCAGGTCCTGGGATGGGGACCTATGTTGAACTCCGGGCTTAGCAGGGAATCTGCTTCTCCCTCTGCCTCTCCCCCTGCTTGTGCTCTCTGTTTCTCGCAAACGAATAAATAAAATCTTAAAAAAAAAAAAAAAAAAAGTCCACAGGAGGCAAATCTATAGAGGAAAAAAAAAATAGTTTGGTGTTGTCTAGAGCTGGGAAAGAGGGGATAGAGATGACAAAAACGGATATGAGTTTCTTTGTGAGGTTCTGAAAATGTTCTAAAATTGACTGTGGTGAAGGTTGCATACCATGAGTATGTTAAAAAAAGATTAAATTATAGATTTTAGATATCTGAATATTGTACTATATGCATTAGGTCAGTAAAGTTGTTGTTTACATAATAGACAGTGACCTGAGAAAAAATTATAATACAGCCAAAAAAAAAAAAAAGGACAAACAACTCATTTATTTATTTATTTTGTCTCCCATGTTCTCCTATTTCAGCACCCTCAGTATGAATATACAGTACAAATATTCCGATTAGTATTTGCAAGGTATGTGCTCAGAAAGGAATGTTCAATGGATATCATAGATAAATACCTTGTAGCCTTTGCTACAGTAACGAGGCTCTTTAAGCTGGAGAGACTGACTTAAGTATGACAGACACATGCATTTCCTTATTCTTATTTAGAAATTAAGTAGAATGTTAGAGGTTATGCACATTGTAAAGAAACAATCAGTTTTTGAATCAGTTTTCTTCTTTCATAGTATTCAGTGATACTCAACAGAATAATAAGTTAAGGAATATGGAAGCAAACTGGAGTGTGCTACCCCACCACCATTTTAACCCCACCTACTACAAAGAGTCTGAGAGAGCCACGAGGGCCTGGATTAAAGAAGCAGGATAAACCACTCCCCAGATCTGGCCTTTCTCAACGAGGCCCCACTTCACCCCTTTTCTGACATCCCATATAGATATATGATTTTATTTTACATGGAGAGTCAAAAAGGTTTCCAGAAAAATCAGGGAATTTCCAATTAGTGACTCAAGGTGAAAGATGAACATGTATAATGTTTGCACCATGTGTTAACTCAAGAAACCTGATCTATGTGGGGTTTATATCCCACAGAGAAATGATTTGATTGTTACTGTTAGAGTAAAATTTTGCATACTGTAGCTTACATGAGTGTGAAAGGCAGGGTGTTAAACACAGTGACTAGAGCCTTGAAAAGAAACAATGTGTTAAATCTTTTAATAGAATGGTTGAAAACATAAATGCTGTTTATACTACATTACACACAAGGAGGATGGCCATTCCTGGGTAGTTGTTTTCACTTTGTTTTACAACTCTAAAATATATGCTTGCTCAATTCAGGTTCCAGGAGCATATTTATTTTTCCAAATAAACTATTTATCACATTGTTTTGGTATGCAGTTTATTCTAAAATTATCTGCTATGAATCTATTGCTATTCTTTTTATAATTCAGGGTGGTAGTACAGACTCAGAATATTTATATATTTCTAATATCAGACTTACAAGACAAGTTCCTTTTCTGTGGCATGCCTATAATTGACTTTACTCTTTTAGCCTTCTATCAGATCAATGTGTTCTCTTTTAATCAGGATATTCTTTTTAAAAGAATAATGAGGGACCAAAAGAAGGATATGATATTATATAATTGTAATGTGTGGAAAGCTATGTCTTAGATATCATAAACTAATAAAAAAAAGCAGATTTCATCTCCTTTCAATATTGAAAATTAGTTTCCTATTTAATTCATTTCTTGACAGATAGATATTAGTATTGACAAAGGGGTGGGTAAAAAGACTAAAAAGACATTATTTCTCTGAAATAGAGCAAGAAGGGGCGGTTTTTTAAGTGGAAAATTCATATATGAAAAATCAGATTAACATTTCCTTATAGGTGTTAAATGATTCCTATTATGAAGTCAGAATTTCATCCTAAAGGATATGAATTATATGTTACTTTATTATGTTTGCCATTAACAATTCTTTTATTCTCATCAATATGTATGTTAAAACTGGGGTGCCTGGGTAGCTCAGTCCTTAAGCACCTGCCTTTGGCTCAGGTCATGATCCCAGGGTCCTGGGATCCAACCCCACATCAGGCTCCTTGCTCAGTGGGAACCGTACTTCTTCCTCTCTCCCTCCTCCTGCTTATATTCCTGCTTTCACTCTCTCCCTCTGTGACAAGTAAGTAAAGTCTCCAAAAAAAAAAAAAAAAAAAAGTATATTAAACTTAAGGTATGTTTGGAACCCACACAATTTGAACTGTTATTTTTCCTAGAACTATTCCAAAGAATACATTACAACCTAAAAATTAAAAAAAAAAAAAAAAGAATATGTGACAACTAAATTTTAAAAACAAAAGGATTAAAATGTGAGAGAAAACTGGGAGTAGAATTTTGGCAAATGTAACATTTGATTAGTGTTTTTAATATTGATTTAAGATAAGAAATGATAAAAATAGAGAAAGTCACACCATTGCTTATGTCAGTAGACACATAAGAGACACATAGGAGATGAATAATCAAATACCATGGGGACCTAACTGTTATGCTAAGCACTGTTGATATGATCTGCAGGTATCAAGGAGCTAAGGATGGTTTGGGGAAGGTGATTGCATTATTTAGTGAGAATACTATACTTTCATAATCTTAATATATTGAACAAATAGCAAACAAATTAGTATTTTAAATACAGTACATTTACATGTTCTTGTCATTTTATCTGAATTTGTAAAAGGAACAAGCAAATCATGGTACAACAGAGGGGAGGTTCATGTCAGAGCACAGAGGGATTTACTTGGTAAGCAATTGCATTTATTTTAATCAGGCATTCATTAATTTGTTGTTTGGGTTACTATTTCAAAATACTTCCTTGTAAATCTCTAATAAATTTGACTCTAAATGAAATTAGAGCTCTTTAACACTAAAAAAAACCCCTTTGATATGAATTAGCTTCAGTTAATAATGTCTTTTGGCATTTTTCTTCAAGATAATTAATTTTATTTGCTTTTGTTTTCATCTTGTTGTGATTGAGTCTTTCAGCTATCAACTGAATATGTAGACCCATCAACTGATAAGGTTTTATCAGCATTTATATTTGATGAGGCTTGGTCAAAGGAATATGTTAAAAAAAACTTGTCTATATTCCAGCTGACATAAGCATTGCTAAGATACAACATCAGCTTGTTTTGACAATTTTTTTAAAAGATTTTTATTTATTTATTTGACAGAGAGAGATCACAAGTAGGCAGGCAGAGAGAGAGGGGGAAGCAAACTCCCTGCTGAGCAGAGAGCCCAATGTGATGCAGGGCTTGATCCCAGGACCCTGAGATCATGACCTGAGCAGAAGGCAAAGGTTTAATCCACTGAACCACCCAGGTCCCGCTTCTGACATTTTTTTTATAAACTCACTTTTATGTCCCTATAGTGGCTGACGCAAACCTAGGCACAGAGCTGGTGCTCGGTAAAAATGTTATAGGATTTAATGAAAGTTTATAGCAAACTAGTTAAAATGTTAAAGGATTGATTAAAACAATATAGAAAAGACCACGGCAACTTCTTTCTAGATATGTCTCTGGAGGCAAGGGAAACAAAAGCAAAAATAAACTACTGGGACTTCATCAAGATAAAAAGCTTCTCCACAGAGAAGGAAACAATCAACATAACTAAAAGGCAACCTTTCGAATGTGAAAAAAGATTTGCAAATGACATACCTGATAAAGTGTTAGTATCTAAAATCTATAAAGAACTCATCAAACTTAACACCAAAAACCAAATAATCCAGTTGAGAAATGGGCAGACGGTATGAATTTTTCCAAAGAAGACATACATATGGCTAACAGCCACATGAAAAGATGTTTAGCACAACTCATCATCAGGGAAATACAAATCAAAACTACACTGAGATATCACCTTACACTTGTCAAAATGGCTAAAATTAACAACACAGGAAACAAGAGATGCAGGCAAGTATGTGGAGAAAAAAACCCTCTTGCACTGTTGGTGGGAATGTAAACTGGTGTAGCCACCCTGGAAAACATTATGGAGTTTCCTCAAAAAGTTAAAAAAAAAGAACTACCCTATGATACAGCAATTGCACTACAAGGTATTTACCTAAAGAATACAACAATACTAATTCAAAGGGACATGTGCACCATAATGTTTGTGTCAATATTAGCTAAAATACCAAATTATGCAAAGAAACCAAATGCCCATTCACTGATGAATGGAAAGTAAGTTGTGGTATATATATGAAATGTATATATATGAAATTTCATATACATACATGTAGATGTAATAGAAAATTACTCAGACATAAAAATAATGAAGTCTTACCATTTGCAATGACATGGATAGAGCTAGAGTATATAATGCTAAGCAAAATTAGTCAGAAAAGACAAATACAATATAATTTCATTCATAAGTGAAATTTAAGAAATGAAACATGAACATAGGGGCAAAAAGAGAGAAACAAACCAAGAAACATTCTCTTAACTATAGAGAACAAACTGAGGGCTGCTGGAGAGGAGGTGGGTGGGGGGATGGGTTAAATGGGTGATGGATATTAAGGAGGACACTTGTGATGAGCACAGGGTGTTACACTTTGGTGAGGAATCAATAAATTCTACCCTGAAACTAATATTACAATGTATGTTTATGAATAGAAATTTAAGTAAAAACTTGAAACAAAAAAAAAAAAAAAAGAGAGAGAAAGGATGGAAGGAAGGAAGGAAGGAAGGAAGGAAGAAAAAAAGAAAACAATGTAGAAAAGAGATCTAAAAAACCTATATGGCTTAATTGTGATTCTGCTAAAGTCATCACTTGATAAAGTGGGGAGAAGGATTAAAAATTCTTGGCATAAGTTTTTGAGGATTTGTAACCAGAAAATATTATTGAAGCTCTGGGACTTTTTAAAATGTTCAAACATCTGTTGAATAACATATACTTATGGTGCATTGAAAAGATGCAAAAGTCACATAGGAGATGAGTTAATGATCCAAGGGGAAAAAAAAGTCTAACTGGTCAATAGTCAGTCATTCACTTCTATTTGCAATGGTCAAAAATTTATCAGAAGATAATATTTATTATCTTTAATATGCTTTGTAATCACTCAAAATAGATACCCAAATAAGTAACATTATTTAACCTGCTATTTATCATAATTTTATTATTCAAAGCTGAGAGGAATAATTTTAAATATCCAATCAATTTTGTTTGCCATATGAATAGGGTATTAGATTTAACTAATTCACTAAACCTTAGCTGTGAAAAGTCAATCCTTCAATATAGGAAACACAGATAAACTCTCAAAATTTCTTTCAGTATCTAAATGCATAACTTCACTGAGGACATATGTTCTTTTTTATTAACTTTTTTTAAATTTTTATTTATTTAATTTTTTTAAAATTTATTTTCAGCGTAACAGTATTCATTGTTTTTGCACCACACCCAGTGCTCCATGCAATCCGTGCCCTCTCCAATACCCACCACCTGTTTCCCCCAACCTCCCACCCCCCACCCCTTCAAAACCCTCAGATTGTTTTTCAGAGTCCATAGTCTCTCATGGTTCACCTCCCCTTCCAATTTCCCTCAACTCCCTCTCCTAATTCTCCTTGTCCTCCATGCTATTTGTTATGCTCCACAAATAAGTGAAACCATATGATAATTGACTCTCTCTGCTTGACTTATTTCATTCAGCATAATCTCTTCCAGTCCCGTCCATGTGGCTACAAAAGTTGGGTATTCATCCTTTCTGATGGAGGCATAATACTCCATGGTGTATATGGACCACATCTTCCTTATCCATTTGTCCGTTGAAGGGCATCTTGGTTCTTTCCACAGTTTGGCGACCGTGGCCATTGCTGCTATAAACATTGGGGTACCGATGGCCCTTCTTTTCACTACATCTGTATCTTTGGGGTAAATATCCAGTAGTGCAATGGCAGGGTCATAGGGAAGCTCTATTTTTAATTTCTTGAGGAATCTCCACAGTGTTCTCCAAAGTGGCTGCACCAACTTGCATTCCCACCAACAGTGTAAGAGGGTTCCCCTTTCTCCACATCCCCTCCAACACATGTTGTTTCCTGTCTTGCTAATTTTGGCCATTCTAAGTGGTGTAAGGTGGTATCTCAATGTGGTTTTAATTTGAATCTCCCTGATGGCTAGTGATGATGAACATTTTTTCATGTGTCTGATAGCCATTTGTATGTCTTCACTGGAGAAGTGTCTGTTCATATCTTCTGCACATTTTTTTAATATGATTGTCTGTTTTGTGTGTGTTGAGTTTGATGAGTTCTTTATAGATCCTGGATATCAACCTTTTGTCTGTACTGTCATTGCAAATATCTTCTCCCGTTCCGTGGGTTGCCTCTTTGTTTTGTTGACTGTTTCCTTTGCTGTGCAGAAGCTTTTGATTTTGATGAAGTCCCAAAAGTTCATTTTCGCTTTTGTTTCCTTTGCCCTTGGAGACATATCTTGAAAGAAGTTGCTGTGGCTGATATTAAAGAGGTTACTGCCTATGTTCTCCTCTAGGATTCTGATGGATTCCTGTCTCACGTTGAGGTCTTTTATCCATTTTGAGTTTATCTTTGTGTACGGTGTAAGAGAATGGTCGAGTTTCATTCTTCTACATATAGCTGTCCAGTTTTCCCAGCATCATTTATTGAAGAGATGAGGACATATGTTCTTGATTTAGTTTGTCTCCTCACCATTTACTTCAGTTTATTTTATTTTTTTACTTTCTTAATTTAAGACATACAACATATGCAAAAAAAATAAAGAAGTCGTAAATGTATTGTTGCATATAAATGTAAAAATATAAAAATATAAATATAAATAATATAAAAATATCTATGTTACAGTTTCACTGGTCAAGAAATAGAATATTTTAGGCTAGAAATATGTATGACATGGACAACGCCAGGCTCAGTGAACCCCCGAAGTAAACATTATCCTAAGTTTGGAAATCATCTGGTAGTTGTATATGGTTAAACACATGTACAGCCTTAAGAAAGTGTTTCCACAACCATGTATTTATCCAAGGATAAGAAAAATACATAACCATAAAAGACCTGTATGTGAATGTTTATAGCAGCTCTATTTACAACATCCACAAAATGTAAACCCCATAAATGTCCATCAGCAGGTGCATGGATAAACAAATGGCAATATACTCACATAATAAAATGCTATTCAACAATGAATAATATGAACCGATAATGTGTAACAACATGGATAAATCGGAAAAGTATCATGTTAAATAAAGAAAAGGCAAACATTAAAACTATTAAAATTGTATTACTCCATTCAGAAAACATCTGACAAAGGCAAATATCTAGAGGCAGACATCAATCAGTGGTTGCTAAGAACTGAAAATGTGGGCAATGGATTGATAAAGGAATAAGAAGAAACTTTCATCTGTGGTGATGAAAAGATGCTATATTTTTATTTTGGTGAAAGGTTATAAGACTTTGTATGTTTGTCAAAAATCATAGAACTGATTCAAGGATATCTAAAAGGAGAAATTTATTGTGTTGAAATTTTTGTTAAGATTTTATTTATTTATTTGACAGAGAAAGAGACAGTGAAGCAGGGAACACAAGCAGGGGGAGTGGGAGAGGGGGAAGCAGCCTTCCTGCTGAGCGGGGAGCCTGATGCAGGGCTTGATCTCAGGACCCTGGGATCATGACCTGAGCCCTGAGCTGAAGGCAGATGCTTAACATCTGAGCCACCTAAGCGCCCCTATTTTATTGAAATTTTAACCCACTCTGAAAAACAATCTGAGGGTTTTGAAGGGGTGGGGGGTGGGAGGTTGGGGGAACCAGGTGGTGGGTATTGGAGAGGGCACGGATTGCATGGAGCACTGGGTGTGGTGCAAAAACAATGAATACTGTTATGCTGAAAATAAATTTAAAAAATTTAAAAAAAAGAATATTAAAACATATCAAGGAATTTTTAATCTACTGAAATGATTTTGTTTTTCTTCATTAATCTGTTAATATAATAACTTCTGTTAGTTCTTTAAAAACATAAAATTTTTGAATAACCAATTCCTTTCTTTGAATACATCTTTATACCAATGTATTCATTTTAAATGTTTATTATTATATTTTTGAATAATGTAAGACTGTCACTTTACACTACATTCTCATACTACCCTCATCTGATTTATCAATGTAATATTAGCATTATAAAATTATTCGAAGGGGATTCCCATATTTTTTATTCTCCTGCTACTTGTGCAGTTCTTAGATGGGAATTACCTATTATGGTAGAACTCGTATTTTAAAGCATCTTAGTCTTTACAGCAAGATTCTTTTTAAACATTTTTATTTTATTTTTAAACTGTAAATTGAATTGTATGTAAATTTTAATTATTTATTAAAATAAAATTTATTTAAAATTTACATACAATTCACCAACTTTAGCTGAACAATTTTGGCATGTACATTAGTGTAACTACCACTATAATTATGTTATTGGCTTATCAAGTTCCCTTGTTCTCCTTTACAGTGAATCCCTTCCTCCACTTGCCCTCTGGAGACCCCTGCTCTGCTTTCCATCACTGTGAGTTTGCTAGTTCTAGAATTTGATACAAATAATCTTAAACTATACAGTCTTTAGTGTATGACTTCATGCAACATAGCATTCATGAGAGTCACCCATATTGTTGCATGTAACAATTTTTTTTTAAATTTCTGGATGATATTGAATTTCATGTATATACTGCAAATTTTTGATTCATTCACCTGTTGATAAGCATTTGGATTGTTTCCAGGTTTTACATTTTGAAGAAAAATTCTAGAAATTTTAAAAGGCAACATATGTGTTCATTTATATCTTGTTGTTACATTTAGATCTGATATATTTAGAGTTGACTTTTGAGTATAGTATGAGGTCACGTTTGCAGTTTTTAATTTTGCATATGATAAGCACATTGCCCCACACCATTTGTTAAAATGACTATCTTTTTCCTATTGAAGTAGCTTGGCATGCTTGTTGAAAATCAATTGACTACATTTATTTGGGTCTGTTCTAGACTCTCAGTCTTCTCCAACTGATCTGTTTTCATCCTATGCCAATGTCATGCCATCTTAATTAATGGAGCTCTCTAGTAAATCTTGAAATCAAATCATCTAACTTCTCCAACTTGAAGGTTATTTTTCAAACTTTTTGTCTATTATAAATTTTGTCTAGGGGTGTCTGCATGGCTCAGTGGGTTGGGCCTCTGCCTTTGGCTCAGGTCATGATATCAGGGTCCTGGGATCGAGCCCCACATCACGCTCTCTGCTCAGCGGGGAGCCTGCTTCTTCCTCTCTCTCTGCCTGCTTCTCTGCCTACTTGTGATCTCTCTGTCAAATAAATAAATAAAATATTTAAATTTTTTTAAAAATATTATCAATTATAATTTCCATATAAATTTATAAACTATTTGGCAATGCAAACAAAATAGAATACCATGATTCTGATTGAATCCATAGATGAATTTATGGAAAATTAACAACCATGTTAAATATTCTAACCATGAACACAATATATTTCTCTATTATTTAGATCACTTTTACTTTCTTTCAGGAATATTTTGCAATTTCACTCTACAAAACTTGTACATATTTAGTTAAGTTTATCCCTAACTTCTTTGATGTCGTAAATAGTTCTTTTTCTATTTTAATTTTGATTTATTCTTTGTTAGCATAAAGAAATATAGTTAACTTCTTAACAAACAAATGACCTATTCTTTAAAACATATGGATTCAGATTTCCTATTACTTTAAAATAATCATTTCAATTCTGTAAAATTATAAATTACTAATAATTCATTCATTTAATCTATCAAAATTTGCTACAGCAGCCACAGGAAACTAATACACTGCCATTCTCACCCTTCTTATGCTTGTATAACATGATAAATTCAACACATTTTTCAGAAGTCGGGATGAGTATCATAGCAGAACATTCATTAATCATGCAAATAAATGTTAAGGTGTGATAAATCATGCAAATTAAAATTCACATTACTGAAGAAAATATTAGTGATAGAGAAACAAATTTATCAAAGTAAAAACATATTTTAATTTAAGTCATTTCCATTAGTTTTCTATATAACAATTTAGCAAAAATATTTTATGCACCAATACTTTTCATACAATTATAATTTTAAATAAAGTGTTTAAATATAGAACCCAATAATTGAATTTTTCTTGATATAATTTATTTAATTTTGTATTAACAAATTTTAAGGCTAAGAATCAAAAATACCAGTCTTCTTTATTTACAGTTAACTATGAAGTGTGAATATGTTAAAAGTGGTAAGTTAACAAATATAAAAATACTAATCAAAATCATGGCTATCATCCAAAATTAAATGGCCTACTTGGTTTCAAAAGCAATTTACATTAGTATTTGTGGAATAAAATTTATTTGGTAATGATATAAGTTTTAACATTTCAAATATTATAAATATAAAATTACAATATGCTTTACAAGTATATACATATATAAATACTTTTATTTTGTTGTAAAATCTAAAAGAACAACTAAGAGGGATTTTGCTCACTAAGAATATAGGGAAACATTTTATTTTTAAAGAATTTAAAGTGTCATAAGTATATGAAAATGAAAATTTGTGAATATGATTTCTTTATTTCTTGAACAAGTTTTACAAATCCCCTTTTATGTGACAAACTTTGTTGGGTGTTGGTGGAGACACATTAGTGAACTAAACAGGGCAAGTGCCTGTTCTCATTGTGTTTACATTTCAGTGAGTTACAAAATCAAAATGAATTTTAGAAGTGTGTTTTAAATAATTTTGAAAATTGAATTTACTTCACTGAGAAATCATTTAAAATGAAATTTCAGAAGATCTTGCTTTTTCACCTAATATAATTATTCTTTATTCTTTTTTCTTAAAGAAAAGTGGGATTTTTAAAATGATCTCTTTATATTACGTGAATGACAGCTACACCAGTCATTGGTAACACATTTGACTTTTCTGCACTAATCCCTAATTCAACCTATTGGGGAATACGTACTTTCAGAAACGTGACTGACGTAAGTGCAAAGTAGTATCACTGGGCTGAAATCAAGGGAAGAAGAAAGATGCTCTTCCCTAGAGGCTCTAGGGGAGAATCCGTTTCTTATATCCTCTGGTAGCTGCCATCATTGCTTTGTTTGTGGTTATTTCATTCTCTCCCTTGTTGATTAAATATGCCTTCCGTCATGGTAAATTTTATGTCTTAATGTGCCTTTACCATGATTTCTTGTATACCACGATACCCAGATGTTTGGCTAAACACATCCATAAGTCACTTTGAAGGTATTTTTAGGATGAGGTTATGTTCCTTCGAAGGCATTTTTACATTTAAATCAGAAAATGAGTGAAGAAAAGGGCCTATCACAGGTGGGTAGACTCCATCTAATCAGTCAATCAGATGAAAGCCTTTAGAAAAAGACTGACTTCTCCCAAGAAAGAGAGGATTCTGTCTACAGACTGCCTTCGGACTCTAGCTACAACATCTACACTTCCCTGGAACTCTAGCCTGCCACTGTACTCTGCAGATTTTGCACTTGCTTATGTATATTTTTTTATACTAAATATCCTGGATTATCCCTGGATATCTAGGCAAGTCCTACATGAGTACATGTGTACTCAGAGAGTCAAAGGGAGACACAGAAGAGGAAAAGGTTTATTGATCTCAGAGAATGTCCTAACTCAAGATCCTTAACTTTTTGTATGTATCCACAAAATTCATTTTCTGTTGCACATTCACAGATTCCAGGGATCAGTGCTTGGATATCTTTTGGGGAGCCATTATGCCGCCTACACCACCTAGAATTGAAAAGTCTATCTTTTCACGAAACAGTAATAGTATCTGCATCAAACTTAGGTGGAGAATGGAAACTGGCACATTAGCTTTGCACAAGACATATTTAAATTATAACAAAAGACTTAATAATCTGTTCTTCAATCTTTCAGGTCTACTGATATGCATGTAAATCTCATGATAATTTTAAATATTTCAATTGCTTTTTAATATATTCAGAAAAAAATGAGAATATGAAAGACAAAAAAATCATGATAGGTTTTTAAGGTATCTTTTAAAAATAGTACCAATTATGAATATAAGCTTTTATTAGCTGTATCTTATATTCTATAGTTACCTAAATATTTAAGTTTTAATTAGGTGGACCTGAATAATTAAATCAGTTACATTATATAAGAATGTTATTTTATGGAATAGATAAGAACTATGCATGGGTTTTTCTATAAAAGCAAATTTTGAGTGAGAAAGAAATCCTAAAAATCATAAACGAGAGTACTGGCTAAGTGGTAGTGGGCTAGTCAATAACAATGAATGGGACACAATCACCCTGAGAGCAAGATCTGAGTGGAAAAGGGATTAATTGGAAAATGCAAATGAAATTGCAACAGGAAACATAAGTCATCTTCATTCTTCACTGATTTCTTTGAGAAGAACTCCCTCCCCAGCCTAGTTGCCAAAGAGTTTTAGAAGAACAGAGGAACAAAAATGAAGACTATTCCTGTTTCATTCCTTTTCATTTTGTAAAAGTGCCATTTCTGTTAAACAGGTGTTTGAATAAAAGTAACTATTTTGCATTTTATGCATGCATAATGTTCTGCCATAATAATTTCATCTGAAGACTTAGATTAAATCTTTTAATAATGTCATATTCTCTAAATTCAGAACTTTATTAAATATTCTATTTAATAATTGTCAGGTGTTCTTCAATGCATTTATCTTTTTTCATGTGGTCAAGTAACACTATGCTGCATTTAAAATCTTAATCATTTGTAGAATATTGGGAAAACAATAAAGAATTTGTTGGTTAGATCTAAGTCAATCATTGTCGGGGCTCTTTATTTCCTAAGAACTATGTTTTGTTTTGTTTTGTTTTGTGTTTCTATGTTTGGTTTAGTTTTTATTTGTCAAAAGCCTGAAAAATTGTTATTAAATCATTTAATCAGTTGTACATCTTAAAGAATTTGTAAAACCAGGAAAAAAATTGTAAAACCTAGAGCTATGACTTGTAATTAGCATTACTTTAAGAAAAGGTTGGGGGTGGTGGGCTTCTGGTAAGCTAGAAGTCAATTTCATTTGCTTTTGGCAATTCTAAGCACAACATTTTAAAAATGGATCTTAACAAAATAAATTATAATATTATTTATATATTTTTGAGCAACAAGAAAATGTAATAATAGTACATAAATATTCTAAAAAGTAAAGCAAAAGAGAATTTCAAGTAGAATTAATTAATAACACTATTGCAACAAAAAGTCAATTTACTTCTTCAACCGTAGCATATTTCTGTCAAGCCTCTTACTCAGTCCCATAAAAGATTATGGGGAAGATGAGACAACAATGATAAGCTTATTCATTACCTCTGAAAAGCTGATCTCAGTAAAACAGATATCTAGATCAAATAATACAATGGATTCACTATATTACACTCCTGTGATTTGTGAGGAAACTTCTACTAAATGTTTTTGTATTAACATTTAAAATTGTTATGCTTAATATTGTAAATGAAATTTTTACTTTTATTATGTTTCAGATTTAGAAAGCAATATTCAGAGCTCAGTTTAAATTGATATCTGACAGACAGCCTGATGCAACTTTTCTTAAACTCTAACCAAAATGCCTATCAAAATAAAATGAGAGCTGGGCTCCCACATCTCTACCCTAAACAAAGACTGCCAGAGCCCAACAACAGAATGGAACAGGATCATCCAGGTAGCTTTAAATTCTATGAGGTTAAATTTTGCGATACAAGTTGTGACCCACTCATGGATTTTCATGTGAAACAAAATAGACCAGTCATCCAGTAAGAAAACAAAAGGCATTCAATCCATTCTACCTTGCTTGTTCCTTTGGCTCAAAGACTTTTAGTGTTTAAGAACAAAATCCTGGGCATTCATCCTTGCTTTTCACCTACATACACACATGTGGTGAAAGGTAAGTATCCAGTCACTCTTTCCTCCTCCATTCAAAGAAGAAAGCCTTCAGAAATAACTGGACATAAAAGAAAAAGATTGGGAGATGCTGACATGCCTGAGATAATTCAGGTTTCCACACACCCTTAATTTAGAAAGTTAAGTAACTAGAAATGAAGCTAAAGAAAAACCAAAATAGAATACAGATGAACAGATTTAATGCTACTATTATATCTAAAATGGGCTGTGGCCCACTCACATGATTTTTCTGGATTCATTTGTTGATAAGAGAAGGAGAAATATCAACAACAGTGAGGACAAATAAGTAAAACTGATGTAAGTCAGTATTTTTTTTTTTGGAAAATTTGAAGTTCAAATAAAATTTTTCTTTTTCAAGAATGAGTAAATGGGGAAAAAGCAAACACAATAAACTTAATTAGTCTTAGAGATAGCTAATACTGTCCCATTATGAGTTTAAAAAATAGAAGGAAAGAGCAGTCTACCATAAAAAGCAAGATGGGTGAGAAAAGTAAGCATGGCAGAATGCTGAAATGTGAGATAAATTAAAGTCAGCCTCATAGACAAGTTGGAATTGGCAGAGTGGTATTTTAAATTATTAGGAAATCAAACCTAATGTCATTCAAAGTACAGAGGACAAAGGTATTAGGGTGAAAAACAATGAAAGCAAAAATAACAGGTATCAAGGGAGAACTCTACTTAAAGTATTTTTTTTCTATTATTGTGAAGGCAAATTAAACTGTAAAGACCAAAAGAGAATAGAAACATGAAGTGTAATATTCTAAGTTTACAGAAGACATCCCAAATTATTTTTCAGATTCTCAGATGCTGACTTTTTAGATACTGTAACAATATGATAGATACTTGTTGCTTTTTATTCCATAAGTAAAATAAGTCTCCCTTCAGTTAGGGAGGGTCCAAATCTTTTTGAAATACCATGTTTTAGGGACAAGTGATGAAAGAGGTCCATTTTATTTACCCAAAGCAAAAATGTTTAATGCTAATACTAAGAAAGAAAGTTACCAAAAATTGACAAAAAGCAGACTGTCTTTAAACCTGTTATCTTAAAGCTGAAAATGAAGAACTATTTAAAGAATATTGAGAGGGAAATTGTGATTCTAGAATTGTAAAATGTAATCAAGTTGTCACTTCTCTATGGCAATAACAAGCAAAAAAGGCTTAGCCTGGCCCATTTTGGAGAAAGATAACAATGAAAAATAAAATATACTTAAATATACATTTTAAGGAGCTGAAATTCAATATTTCAGAATAATATAAAATTGCTCATGATTAATACAGATGCTATTTACTTTCAGAATTAAATTAAATGTGAAGTAAAGTCTAAAAACTAAATAAATAGACCAAAATATTTCTGAAATGTAAATTTTATAGATCAGAAAACATTAAAATGATAATAATCTATGTGGAATATACATTTATGTCTATAAACTAAAGGAAAATATCATTAAGTGTCAAAGAAGATATAATTTGCAAAAAGAAATACCTTTTATGTTGGCAACAGTTTCTTACCACAATTAACTACAAGTAGAATTTAATAATATAGTATTAAATCTAATCCTCCCACATCGTTTTATATTTAAATATATTTTTGTAACTTTGCTCAATGAGAAGAAATTGAATGTGCAGTAATGGGCTATGTATAAAGTAGCTTATCAAACATATGAAAAACTATAGAAACTACCTTAGTCCACAAATTTATTCCATACATTTACTGGTCTACAAAACACTTTTGAGTACATACTTTGTTCCATGCATCATCTAGCTTTTTCTCTACTATAGTATGGAACATAATAATACTATCTTACCTGATACAGTAGAAACAAATAAAATTATAATTCTTGGCCTAACATCAAGTTTAGAACTCAGGAAAGTAATGTGTATGTGGTAAAAGGTTGCTATCAACAATGACAGGTTTTTGTTATGTTGGTTTTTCTTTCTAAGAGTTCACAAAAATGATGATGGGCAAGATCCTCTGATACTGTCACCATATTATAAATATTTGTTGTCTTTTCATTCCATAAGGAAGGCAAACCTTCCTATAGTTAGGATAGGTCATATAACTGTACTCTAGCTGGAGCTATAATAATAAACCATACATAATTACAATTTTATGCAACTGTTGACCTTGTAAAATCACTTAACCTATCTGAACTCACTTAAACTTTCTTCATGCATAAATAAAAGAATTTGAACTTAGTTTCCTTTTTTATTTGTATTTTTAGGGGATTTGTTTTAATATAGTCAATAAAATAACATACATAAATGAGTTACAAATCCAAAACCATGCAAAAGTATTATTTTATTACAAATTTGTTATTAATAATAGCACAAAACATCACTTAATACTATGTTGCATTTATATGATGAACAATGTAAGCCATTACATCGGATGTAAATATAAGGGCAAGGACCTGGAATTTGGCCCACAAGGATAGGTTGAATTTGAATAAAACAAAGAAAGTAGACCATTTCAATCAGCAGAAAACAAAAATTTTATAAAGACCCATAGAAAGGGTCAACTAAATTTAGGTTAAAAATGACCTAGATTTAGGGAAGGAACTACGTTGGCTATGTGGTGACCATGATAATGCCAACTACAGACCGCTTTGTACAGAACGTAAACTTAATCAAGCTGCTATATGCTCACATCCACCCCAGTGTTTCGTCAGAATACAAACCTTCCATAGGCAGTCTTCACCAATGACTTAGTGTGGGAGGGATATTAAAGTATACCTGTACCTGGGAGAAACAGGAAGCCTTTGTCTGTCTTGTCTTCCTTTGTTCAAGGGATCCCTAATGGCTTTTCTAAATCTTCTGTGGAGGGCTCAGCAGTGTAGAATGCTCAAACCCAACCCTTTCTCTTTGTTCCTTCTTTTGGGGTTGGACTTGCTTTGAGGTCAGAGAGCTCTCCCAGCCTTCACTGGCGCGATCTATCTTATTTTCTTTTGAACAGGCATCTCCCCTCATAAAATCCTGACATGTTGTCTGTATCTCAGAAGGCACCAGGTGAGAGATTAGTATAATATAACCTTTCTAAGGCTGGAAAAAAAAAAAAAGCTTAAAATAGTAGGGAAGAGAAGATTATTCAAGTTTATTCAGTTATTCAAGTTGAACATTATAGTGATGAGATACAGTCATTTTAACTAATTGAATTTTCATGATAATAACAGTAATGCATATTTATTACAGAGAACTTGGAAAACAGGATAGAGAAAAGGCCAAAAATATCAACAAGAAAGAAAAGTTGTCACTAACATTTTGGTGTATTTAATTACTCTTTTTAAATGCATATTTTTTTTACTTAAGTTCACAGTGGAAAAAATACATTTTACTGAAAATATGTCTTAGGATTATGCTACAATGAAAAGCATGTAAGAAAAATTAGGAAAAACAAAAAATGTGCCTGAGGTGAGAGTTTTTATGACATTGTTAATTTTTCAAATTTCATTGAGAAGTTTTAATAATTTTATTCTTTGTAGAAGATTTGATAATCACAATCATAGTAGAAATTTAAAAAAAATGAAAGATAGGATTGGTAGAAAAATCTTCTGCCCTTTATGTCTCATGAGCTCTGAGGAAGAATTTTATAATGGATATTAAAATTATTTCCACTCTTAGCTGCACAGGAGAGTAGGTAAAAGTTCATAGAGCTAATTATTACAAAGGTGTTAGATGGTCTGTTGTTAAATGGATGACATTTGTTTCAGAGTGATGAACTTGTGTCAATGACTCCCCCTAAAACATTATTTAAAGATATGCTTAAGAAAGAGTATCCTCCCTTCTATGTAGGACTTATATTCCAAAACCTTCAGTGGATGCCTGAAACTGTGGATAGTACTGAATTCTATACCTTAGTATGTTTTTTTTCCTACACATATATACCTATGATGCAGTTTAATTTATAAATTAGGCACAGTAGATTAATAAAAACTAACTATAAAACAAAAAGAACATAAAAATATACTGTAATAAAAGTCATGTGAATGTGGTCTCTCTCTCTAAAAATATCTTATTGTACTGTATTCACCCTTCTTCTTGTTGTGATGTGAGATGACAAAACCCCTATGTGATAAGATGACGTGAGGTGAGTGGTGCAGGCGTTGTAATGTTAGGCTACTATGGACCTTCTGGCTGTATACATAAGGAGGATCATCTTCCAGAGCATAGGTATCTGAAATAGCAGAAAGCAAAATCCTGGATAAGTTAAACAGGTATCTAGATTCATTTTAAGGAAGTATATTACAATTCACTATGCTGTTGATAATGTTGATTTTTGCTTCCTCAAACAAAAGCAGTAATTCTCACTCTAATACTCCGATTGTCTTAAGAATGAATGACCTTGATTTCCTAGTCATCGCACTCTTTATGTGATCCAGAGAAATTGTATTAAATATATATATACATAAGCATGTGATAACAACTTTCTATTCTTTAGACAAAATTGGCAGAGAGCGGAACATTTTAGTTAAGCTGAAATTTACTTTAAAAAGCCAGTAACAACATTTATTAAGCTTAATGAAGGATAGTATGAAAATCCAAGTACAACTGGAACTATAAAATTATACAAATTGTTCAAATAGGACAATGAATGCAAATTAGAAAATTCCTAGTGATGCATAACTGTATTTATTCTGTGGGGGTCAGTATTATGAAGAATGTAAACTTTTACTCTGATTTGATTCTTTCCTAAATAAGTATTTTTCTTCAGTTATTTTGGCTTCAGAAATCATCTTTCATCCTTGAAGTGAGAGTCATAAATTTTGGGATGAATTTTAAATCCCCTCAACACTGATATCTATTGAGTCTTCTTTTTTGAGAAATGAGCTTGTAGCTTGGACGTGTAATAACCCAAAGAAATGAATCTTGAAAGCCTTCAACAGTCTTTTGGAAATTTGGCTCTCCTCAATGTAGAAATGCCATTCCATTGATTAAGCATAAATAAGGAATATGAAAAAATAAGTAGTTTCTGCTCATGCTCTACATCTAAAGTCTTCATCATTTGCAAATATGGCACATTACTGACTTTGACCTTTATAGTTTCTACTTTTTCTTATATTGGATTCTTGACTCTGAGGGTTTTTTTTTAATTTGTAAAATGCTATTTATCTATTTTTCCCACATGTATGCAGAAATACCTCCACAAGTTCATTTAACAGGGGGGATTTAATATAAAGACCAGGTTAAACAGGTGTAAGAAGATAAAAAAAAAATCAGAGTCCTGAGATAACAGACAGAGTAAGGCTGCATGACGTACTGGACCCTCTATTGGGGATAAGCACGCAGGAAAATGTGGCTGATTGAAGAACCTAGAACAAGAAAATGGGTTCCGACAGGGTTGAGGTCCAGGTCCCTGAGAACAAGTGACTGCCTCACTTCACAGGGTGCTCAGTGAGAAAGGTTCAGCACATTTTCTAGCCTTCATGCTAGAGCTAAATGCTGCCAAAGGAAGGAAGTGCTTATTTTAGGGCAATACGAGTAAGTATTGAAGACAAGCAGAACAGAGCACAGCCCCCTCCCTCATCTTGCCTTCCAATCTGATGAGCAGGTAGACGAGAGGGAAAGAAGAAATCTAATGTGCAAAGTACCAGCCCCAGCATCATGAAGTTGAGTCCAGAGGATAGATTTGAGCTAAAAGACAATGACTTAATAACTTTACCCAACTCGTTTGAATTACTACTATTATTAGTCACTGTTCAAAGTAATAAAGCACATCATTTTTCTGCTCAGGCTTCAGTGAAATAGATCTTTCTCAGTCACACTTGTTATTTCAGGATTTCCGTTAATCTGCTCTAGAGCCACTCGCTAAATTATACCTAAGACTTTTTTTTTTTTTACAATGTTTATCTTTTTGTTTATTTGTTTATCTTCCTCCTAACTTAGATGAAAAATGTGGCTCCATGCCATTAAATTTGGAAGCTTATGCTGTGTTTTCTGGGTATTCGTTTTCCCTCTGGCATACTAACACACACTTTCAAGCTTCTACCTATTGCCAAATATCGCAAAGTATAAAATCTGGGGAAAAAATAGACTCTGACCTGAGAGAAAAACTGAGATTGGTGGCTTCTATTCATTACTGTCACTCATACTAACTCTGACCTTCAAAATTCTGGATACACCTTCTTATACCTTGCCATTCATATTCAGCTGGTTTTCCAATGTCTAAATACTGTCTCCTGACTTTTATGGTACTTAAAGATTTCTTCTCTTGCATGAGTTCCCTTGGAACTTCAGAATTCCCCTTTTTTTGTCTTCCAAACTTCCAGATAATCACTTCATTCCAGGTCTCTCTTGCTTCTCCTTGCTTCTCAGCAACCCTAGTGGGAAAGACCCATTTGCTTCCCACTCAATCAGGAAGGTGTTTAATTGCTTTCTTAGCACTTCAAGTAGCTATTTTTGTATAAGATTTTTCCCCCATTCATTCCTACTTGCTAATGTATCTCTAATCTCATGGAAAAGCAGAAAGACAAGGACATTTAAATCATCATAATGCTGCTGAGGTACATAAAACAACTGAGACTTCTTTCCTCAAAAATAAATCTCTTCTTGTTTTCGTGGAGAAGTTACATATTGCTATCAGATACTGAAGGTAGGAGCCATTGATGATTGAATAAAAGTAAAACCACAGCAATAAACATTCTAATTTATGCATATTTTTGTAGTAGTTCGTTAGCAATTATTCTAGCGTTTTTCCATCTTACCTTGCCATCACTGGTCTAACTTGTTTTTACTTACAACAGAAAGTTCACCAGAAGAGAAGATTGTAAACAAAATGGAGAGTCACTTCTTAGTGTGCATATGTTTGCATATGTGCTATCTGTATAAATTGTATTAAGTAACACATATTATACATTCATACATCTTCTTTCTAAATAGTATGTCTGTGTATGCACACATATTTGATAATACATATGCATCTATGACAATGCAACACATTTGTGTTATGCTCACTTTCAGGATGCTTTGTGCTATGTAGATAGGCTACCGGGTATTATTCGCCTATAAATGCTTACTAGATTCATTAACTTATTGGGATTTACAAATATATAGTGTTATACTGTTCCTGAATTTTAACGCACTGTGAAATGTAGCAGCCATTAATCATGGATCAAGGTCCAAACAAGCAGAGGCCTCAATACTCAGGAAATATAAAATATCTGCTCTAGATATTAAACTAGAATTCATTTCTCCTCTCTCTATTCTCACATAATACCATTAGCCTCTAATAAACCTCACTTTTTACAACTTGATTTGCATTTTTTTGTTTACAAGCCTTTTCCTCCATTATTTTGTAAGCACTTTGAAGACAAGATGTCTGATGTTTTAAGACACTGCAATTTCTAATCAATTTCCATATACATCCTCAATATTTATTGGCTTTAGTTGCAATAAGATGGGAAGACATGATAGTATTATTTAGCATCTTTAGATATTTCTCTATTTTTAGACATGAATCATAGAGTGCTTATACATTAGACAGTATCTACGACCACAAAATTGCATGCTTATTTGGAACAGCTTAGTAGGTTAAAATAATTAAAACAAAAAACAATAAACAAAAAACACCTTCTGTTAAAAGGAACATTGTGGGGGGCGCCTGGGTGGCTCAGTAGGTTAAAGCCTCTGCCTTCGGCTCAGGTCATGATCCCAATAAAGCCTCTGCCTTGCGCTCAGGTCATGATTCCAGGGTCCTAGGATGGATCCCCGCATTGGGCTCTCTGCTCAGCAGGGAGCCTGCCTCCCCCTCACTCTCTGCCTGTCTCTCTGCCTACTTGTGATCTCTGTCTGTCAAATAAATAAATAAAATCTTTAAAAAAATGAAAAGGAACATTGTGGGGTTTGGGGATTTTTTTTAAAGGAACATTGCTGATCATATGATTAATTTTCCCATTCTACATCTTCACCTAAAATGTTCAAATGAGCAAAAGCATTGTACATACAACTAATAAGGTATTGAATTTATAAATTACAATCAGAGAGTTTATTTAACAAATTTGGGTAATAATAAATAGCATACTATTACATGGTGGTTATAATGGCCAGGTATTACTTTAAGCACTTTACATAAATGAATTCATTTAATTCTTAAGACAATCCTGAAAGGTAGATATTATTATTTCCTCAATTTACAGATGAAAAGAATGGTCGCTCTGGTGGCAAATTTGAACCCAGGAGACTGGCTTAAGAGTTCATGCTGTAAAGTACTATATAATATGCCTTGTCTTAAAATAGTTAATTTATTTTGGTTATTTATTTATTCAGTTATTTATTTCAGATATAGAATATCCAAATTGAGATAAATAAATAACAGCATCCTACTTATACTTAGCATTTTGAGTAACCTTCTGTTTATCTCCATTTTCAAAGATTCCTAGTATGGAAATAGAGCGGGCAGAGATTTAGGAGGGCAAGGGCATCAGAGAACTGGAAAATGTTGCGCTCCCTCTGCCCTGGGTGTCTTCCATTGGGTCCTATGCCCTTAGCGATATGCAGTGAGTGATAGATTTATGACTGAAATTCTGAAAATAGTCTCTTTGGTCCCACCACTTACTAGATTGGGAATTCAGCTTTCCAAATATTTTGCTTCAACTCTCACCTTGCAAAAATACCAATCCTGAATATTAACAAGCCTCTGTGAATAACACAGACTACAGCTTGAGAAACAAAAAGGAGAGAGAAGTAAGCATATTTATATCCTATGAGGAATTCCTGCAGATTTTAAATGTTTCTATAATTTCCTTTTGTGTTGTAATAAAAACAAATTAGGCTCATGTTGTTTTTATTGACTTAGGGCTTAATGGAACTGCCACTTTTCAATAGGGTTTCACATAGGTGTCCAATTAACTATTCACTCAGACAGAAGGTTACTGCACAAATGTATGTAACCTTACCCCAGACCATTTGTTTAATGTTTCCTGCCATGTGACAGCATTTATCTGATTACCAGCAGCAAAGCAAACAGGTCATGATGACCAAAACAGCCCTTCATGTGTCCTTAATAAATGCTACTCTCATGATTCTTAGTTTTAGATATAACAATTTGAAATGATTATTATATTGCACAGTGACTATATGTACACACATACATACAGACACATACATACAGATACAGAGAAAATTACCATTTATTTTATTTTTCCATGTTAATGATATATGAAAAAATGTTGGAGGGTTTATATGGAATTTCCCTTGGTAATTATTTCAGATGAAAATTGTATTGCTGCTAATGGATAGACACATAATTCAGTAATTAAAATTTGATATGTCATTAACAATCACACAACTAGATGGCTGTTAAGAACCTGAATCTTTTTTTTTTCATTTCCTTTTCTTCTTTCCTATCTCTCTCATTCTCTATTTTTTCTTTTCTTTTTCTTAAAGTATTGTATATCAACAGATACCAATTAAATAGATGCATTTGCATCCAATAAATCATATACAAACTGTGAAATTTTGCTTTTATTTCTCAGATTGCTGTATTCATTAGAACATACAGATTGTCAACTAGTCAAAGAAAGTGCCCATATTTACATGAACTACTAAAATCAGATGTTATCACCATATATTATAATTGGCACTGAATCAGGTGCCTGGGTGGCTCAGCTGGTTCAGCGTCCACCTCTGGTTTCAGTTCATGTCATGATCTCATGGGTACTGGGATGAAGCCCCCAAGTCTGGTTCTGGACTCAGCGGGGAGTCTGCTTGAGATTTTCTCCCTCTGTGCCTCCCCGACTCTCTTGCTCTCTCTTTTTAATAAATAAAAAATCTTTAAAAAATGCACTGAAATATCCCTTACCTATGTGTCATTAAGATTAAGATAGTAAGAAACATTTAAGATTTATAGATATAGGTTTATCAGTAGAATAAGCTTTAAATAATCTCTTGAAAGAAAAGAACAACTCTACAGATGTTATGTATATGTGTGAGCAGATAGTCATCCATCCCTGTATTTATATGTTTTAACTTTTGACAATTACACAATTAAGTTTGAATTTATGAAAGAACTTAGTATTTTCTGAAACTATAACGAAGTTTGGTAGTAAACAGAGCATTCCATCTTAACTCCTCATCCACAGTTTTTTAGTAGCATGAAGGGAAAAAAAAGGAAAATTTTAATTACTGAATTACGTGTCTGTGCATTAAGAGACTCTAGGTGAGTTCCTGGGACTGAAGCCCATGATAGCAACTAAAATAGTCTCAAATTTCAATTGTTTTCAAGTGCAACTATGAAGTTTTATTTGTTAATTGGATATTGTAGGTTGTATAAAATGTATAAATAATAATGCTTTCTGTAGGAATATCTATGTATTTCAAACATTAGAGAAAATAATTTTTGATATTATTAGACAAATAAGTAGATTCATTTTTATATTCAGAAATAGAAACAATTAAGCTATAGAAATCCCATTAGTTAATAAGTACAGGTTGTTCATTCTTAACTCTGTCAACACCAGTATCAGATATAATTATCAATTTGTTACAGGAATAAATTGACAATTATAATATCTTTATTTTCCTAAATAAACGTTATGCTTAGAAGGTCTGCTTTTTGGTATTTAAAGATTTGTTTAAATTTTAATTACTTCTTTTTAAATTTTTAATTTGAAATTAATTACTTTTCAAAAAGGGTTTTAATTTGAGTTTTCTTATAAATAAACAGAATTAAATAGCATAAGTATGTACTTTCTTTGGAATCCTCAAATCAAAATTAAGCTTGTTGAAATGTATTGTCAGTTCCTTATCTGTATACCCCACAAAAGCATGCTGATGGGTGAGAGATATCATTCAGAGCACAAAGCCAACTTTCTAAAATTCTTTTTTTTGTGAATACTGCTGTGACACCCTAGAGAATAGTTACTTGAGGTAGAATAATTTAAAAACACACATGTTACATTTATTTTGATTGATTAATTACACATTTTATTATGCAAACATTTTAGAATTATTTAAAAATATTTAAGCCAATAGTTCTTCCTCCTTAAAACTTCTTGTATTTTATTAAAGACATGGAATCCCCCTCTTTCAGTCTTCTAATTCAAGCTGCTACATAGGTTCATAAACAAAAAATGGAATCTTGATTGGACCCAGAGAGTATTATGCTAAGTGCAATAAGTCAGACAAAGAAAAATGCTATATGATTTCACTTAATGTCAAATTTTAAAAACAAAACAAACAAACAAAACAAAACAGACTAACAGATACAGGAAACAAACTGTTGGTTACCAGAAAGTGGCAGAAATTGGGGAAAGGGGCATAATACGCAAAGGGGATTAGGAGATAAAAACTTCCAGTTGTAAAATAAATAAGTCATGGGGATGTAATATACAGAATGGGGAATTTAGTCAATAACACTGTAATAACATTTTATGTTGACAAATGGTGATTCTATCATGGTGAGCACTGAGTAATATACAGAACTGTCAAATCATGCTGTACACCTGAAACTAATATACCATTGTATGTATTATATATCAAATATACTTCAATAATAAACAAAAAATTAAAGTTAACAATAAAAATAATATCAATATTAAAATTAACAAAAAAATTATCAAAAATAATAAAAAAGTGGCTGTCTAACAAAAGATTCATATATAATTTAAAGTGATAGAGATGAATTACACGGTTCTCCAGGTCAAGTTAGCATAAATAGCATCAACATTAATGTTGGAAAGGGCATAATTTTAACATTTTATTTTCCATTTATTTTATAAGTAGTACTTTTTATGGTCAAATTAAGAAACTAATTTTTATGATCACTATTGATAAAAAAGAAATGTTACCACACAGAGAGCAGGTATAAATATAACATTAACACTATTCTTAATATTAAATAGCTTCTAAAAATTTCCAGTTTAAAATCATAAAATCATCTGTAAATGACAGTATATCTCATTGCTTTGTCTCTCCTTCACATGTCTACTATTTTCTATCCTCCTGAGTTTTTCATTAAATACTAATTAGTATATTTTAGCAATATTTATCTATAGCAGTCAAATTGTTAATATTAAATATTTGCATGCTCTATGTTCACATAGGAATTCTATTTTATTCCAGGTTTTCAGAGTTAGGTCTTTAATCACTCTGTGGAAAATATATAAGACATAAGCGTGGTAAGAATCTAAATTTATTTGTTTTTCATATGACGAGCCAGCTGTCCAAGCTTCATACACTGAATAGTCACATACTGTCTTCACTGATTTATAAAGCCACCTCAGTCATATGTCAGCTGCTTTACTTAGTACTATTAGTCAGTTTGTCCATCCTTGTACTGACTCTATAATTACTACAATTTTCCACAAGGAGAACAAATTACCCCATCACATTCTTGTTTTTCAAAATTATCTTGATTACACTTGGCTCTTTGTTGCAATGGGTTTTGAAATCTCTTTGGACTTAGAGTTTACCTTTGAAAGAATGTGTCTGTCATAATTCTTCCAATCTATGAATTTAGTACAATTCTCTATTTCGATTTTTGTGTCCTTCAGTACACTTACTGTCATTTTCTTCATAAAATTTTTGCACATCACTGAACTCTTTCCTTGGTTTTAATAGCATGTATTTATATTCTCTTGGGTTTTCTACGATGACCATCCTGTCATATGAAAAAAAAAATGGCTTTATTCTTCCTTTCATTTCTGTTGTCTCTCTCTATATTTTCTTCACTTATAGAGGAATTTTTGCACAATGACGATCAGCCGCATGCATAGTATGCATCATACTCTTATCACAGATTTTATGAGAATGTTTCCATCCTCAAAATTAGTATTTCATTTGCTGTAGAATTTGACAGGTGTCCTTCATTAGATTTAGGAAATTCTCTTTATTCCTTTCTGTAAATTGTTAAAAACATTTTTAACCAAGAATGGAATTGCGGGGCACCTGGGTGGTTCAGTCATTAAGTGTCTGCCTTTGGTTCAGGTCATGATCCCAGGGTCCTGGGATCGAGTCCTGCATTGGGCTCCGTGCTCTGCGGGGAGCCTGCTTCTCTCTCTCCCACTCCTTCTGCTGTGTTCCCTCTCTCCCTGTGTCTCTTTCTGTCAAATAAGTAAAATAAAAATCTTAAAAAGAATGGAATTGTACCTTTTTAGATGATCATAAGAGTATTCTCCTTTAATTTATGAATATAGTGTATTATTTTAATAGATTTTTAAATGCTGAATATCCATACATTTTCTGAATAAACTGTAATTGGTGCTGATATATTATTCTACGCACTTTTGTTTTCTCTCAAAATTTTCATCTATATGTATGTTAGGTTGGCTTTCAATTTTATTTTCATGTAGAGGCTTTATTTGGCTTTAGGTATAGCAAAAAGTTATACTAACCTTGTAAAATGGATCAAATAGCTTTATTTATTTTCCGAACCAGACTGAAAGAAATAGGGAATACCTATTACTAGGATTTTTAAGAAACATGAGCCTGACTATTTCTATTTGTGGCAACAAATTTTGAAATATTTGAGTGCAGATTCAATTATGTTAAGGTAATGGCTTAATATAAATTCAAAAGTTTCATTTTGATTTTTACTTTATCTATTGAGTTCCTTATCTATAGATTTTAAAACTTCCAAACATATGTTTTGGCTCTATTTATATTGTATATTGTATTTTTATTTAATGTGTTGTTATAAAATATATTTTGTATGAAATTGTTTTTTTTAAATTTGTTGAATTTTTTCACTTAGTACTTAGTTTCATATGCAGGAGAAAGAATGTATATTGTCTATGCATTGGGAGCAAAATATGCTTGTACCTTTGACTTATCTGCTTTTAGGAGAAACAGATACCTTACTTCATGTGATATAGCCATCATTTGGTACTCATTTTTTGGCACCCAGTGTTTTTTATCTTCATTTTCACTTTTATTTTATATCTGATTCAGTGGTAGCAATAAGCCGATTTTTCAAAACCAACATGATTATCGGAAGCTTTATGGATGCCTTTGGTGTATTTTTATTACAGACGTGTCTTTGCCATATTTCTACATTATTTTGTATGTAATATTTACTATCCTATTTGTTTTCTCCCTTTTTTTTTTTTTCCCATCCCCATGTTCCATAGGATTAAGTATCCTATCCTTTTACTTTCCTTGACTCCTTTATGATCAAGATTTAATATCTGGGGCACCTGGGTGGCTCAGTTGGGGGAGCATCTGCCTTTGGGTCAGGTCATGATCCAGGGTCCTGGAATCAAGCCCAGGGTCAGGCTCCCTGCTGGCTTCTCCCTTTCCCTCTGCCCCTCCCTCTGCTGTGTTCTCTCTCTGTGTCTCAAATAAATGAATAAAATCTTAAAAAAAAAGATTTAATTTCTATTTGTTACTGCATTTAATTATGCATCCAGCTAATTTAAAAAATACTCAGCTACTAGAGGAAATTTTGTATGCTTAACAACTTGCCCCAACATATTATTTTTGTTTGCATTTAAGTTTAGCTTTCATAAAATGGACATATGTATTATTATTAAATAACTTTACGTTCAACAATTTCCCAAAATACTTTATCAAATATTACGTGCCAATATTTTGCTTATAATACATACCTTCTATCTTTGCAGTCTTATTGATGCATATCTTTTTTTGTGTGATTTTAATGATCTTAATGCTTTTAATGGTCTTTGGGCGATAAATTCTCTTAGCTTTTGTATGAGAGTGTTTTTACATTTCCCTTATTCTTGAATGAAAGTTTTATATTTGGTTGCTGATTGCCAACAGAGTGATTTTCTTCAGTAATCTGAACATATTTCTCTAAAATATTACTAAGGATACAAGTAATTTTCATCTTTAAAGGTAAGGTAGGTTTTTTTAATGGTATCTTTTAAGATAGCCTTTTTATTGTTGATGTTCTATAGCTTCCTTGTAATCATTCTAAATGTAGATTTATTATCATCACACTGATAACTCAAAATGTTATCTATATGTTTATTTATTTATTGCGTTTGAAGAATTTTCAACAATTATTTAATTGAATATCATTTTTTTTCCTTTCTCTCTGGTGTCTTCTTCTAGAATAACACCTAAACAAATATGATTGTTTAATCTAGCTTCCTTGCATTTCTTACTATTTTTCTATTCTGTCTTTTATATTTTTCTAATTTTATATCTCAACCTCTCTTATTTCATCTTCTGAATTCATTAGTATATTCTTTGTGTCCAATATCATATATTCCATTTTCTTTTTAAATGACTGCATTTTTCATTTTGAGATTTCTATAGTGTTGTTTTTTAATCCACTTTATGTTGTTCATTTCTGATTTTTTTGTTTCATATACAATTATTTTAAATTAACTCCAGGCTTTATTTTCTTTTTATAAATTCTCTGTCAAATTTTTCTGCCAGGGCGCCTGGGTGGTTCAGTGGGTTAAAGCTCTGCCTTTGGCTCAGGTCATGGTCTCAGGGTCCCGGGATCGAGCCCCAAATCGGGCTCTCTGCTCAGCGGGGAGCCTGCTTCCTCCTTTCTCTCTGCCTGCCTTTCTGACTACTTGTAATCTCTGTCTATCAAATAAATAAATAAAATCTTTAAAATTTTTCTCTGTCAATTCTGTCAATAAGCTTAATTAATTTTTTATTTTTTTTTAAAAGATTGTATTTATTTATTTGACAGACAGAGATCACAAGTAGGCAGGGAGGCAGGCAGAGAGGGAGTGGGAAGCAGGCTCTTTGCTGCGCAGAGAGCCTGATGCAGGGCTCAATCCCAGGACCCCAGGACCATGACCTGAGCTGAAGGCAGAGGCTTAACCCACTGAGCCACCCAGGTGCCCCAATAAGCTTAATTTAGATTTGACTTTATATATACATATTTAATAAAAACATATTAAATAAAAACATATTAAATATGTATATATATATATATTTTAAGATTTTTTATTTATTTTTTTGAGAGACAGAGAGAGAGAGATAGCATGCAGCAGAGGGGGAGGGAGAAGCAGGCTCCAAGCTGAGTAGGGAGCCCGAGGTGGGGTTCATTCCCAGGACCCTGGGATCATAATCTGAGCCAAAGGCAGGTGTTTAACCAACTGAGCCACCCAGACACCTCAACAATATATATATTTTTTTCATTTGGATTGCGATCTTTCTCAGCCTTATATTTATTTGGGAATATAGATAGAAAGATTTTATGATGTGTCTCTCTTTTCCTATTCCTTGCTTTTTACTCTTGCTTTTGCTCAGACATTCCCTGTCTCCCGAGAGATATCTCCCCCCTCTCTGTTTTGGGCTTCTAGGAAGAAAGAGGAATTTAGAATTGATTATGAATATTTATCATCTAGGTTACTAGGGCTAACGTGGAACTAAACACAGGATCATGGCCATCCTAATTTCTCTTTGAAAGACAGGTCTTTGTCCCTGTTTCCTTAGGCCCAGAGTTTCTGATAATAGCGGTGTACCTGACAATAGGTTGCAGATTTTTGTTGTTTGGTTTGGTTCCCCTCCATTAGCCGGGTAGCCCAACTCAAACCTTCCTGCCTCAGTGTTTTAATCTGATTTCCCTTCTCTCTCCCTCTGGCTCCCAGGGCCCTGGAAGCTTCTAGCCTCATTTTTGGTCAGTATTTTGTGTTCCTGTCCCACTGTTGGCTCGAACATAGATTTTGCCATATCTTTGTTTATTGGTTGGTTTACGTTTTATTGTTTTTTGTTTTCTCATTATGTTTAAGAAGTTGTTGTTATACTATGAATTAAAGGAAATTTTCAAAACATATATTCTCTGTACCACTTTTTAAAAATTTTTTTAAAGGAAGACTGTGTGCTATTTTTTAAAACAATCTTTTCAAGTTTTAAAAAATGATATTCTGAGTGGACTGGTATAAAATTTGGATATTAACTTTTAAAAGAAATGGTCAAACTAAATCTCTCATGTGAGGTCAAGATATTTTTATATAAGGCCTTTTTGACCTCAGCTTGCTTACATATGTAAATAAATACAGTTTCTTTAGATATTTTTTAGATATTTTAGTTGCACATTTTTGTTAAAAATAATTTCAGGGATTGGGTGTCTAGGTGCCTCATTTGGTTGAGCACCCAACTATTGATTTCAGCTCAGGTTATGATCTCAGGGTCCTGGGACTGAGCCCTAGAGTTGTCTGACTCCACACTCAATGGGAGTCTGTTTTTCTCCCTTTCCCCTGGCCCTCCCTCCAGCTGTTCCCACTCTCTCACTCTCATAAATAAATAAATAAATAATCTTTAAGAAAACAATTGGTAGGGATTTATAGATTTTGTAGATATGTTTTATTGCTCCATTATGACCCACATCGTATATTAAAAAGTGCGAAATTCTACTGCATATTTAATTAATGGAAACCGGAGGGTATTAAACCATCTTCTGTTACTTTTTTGGCTTTCTTTTATGGTTTTATTTTCTCTTACTATTTTTTTCTATTTTTTTGTTTGTTTTGTTTTCTGGTTTTTGTTGTTGTTGTTGTTTTAATTAATTAATTTGACAGACAGAGATCACAAGTAGGCAGAGAGAGGAAGGGAAGTAGGCTCCCTGCTGAGCAGAGACCCCCCCCCCCCATGGGGGCTCCATCCCAGGACTCTGGGATCATGACCTGATCTGAAGGCAGAGGCTTTAACCCACTGAGCCACCCAGGTGCCCCTCTATTTATTTGTTTTATAAGTTTATTTTTTATTAATAATTCTTAATTGGAAAATATTACATATATTACTTATTTATGATAAATTTAATCAATGTTAAAGGATAATTTTCAAAAAAGGTAAAAGCAAAACTTTCATACAAATATAAAATTTACATGTAAAAATGATTTTTTTAAACTCTTTAATTATTGAGGGATCAGTAAGATGTTATAATTCATTGAAATATATGTACGTATGTACACACACATATATATTTAGTTAACAAAAAAATTTTAGGATTATAATGTTGGGTAAGATGCAAAACTTGTTAATAGACAGAAAGGTCATAAAGAGCAAACACTGGGGCTACCTCTTCCCTAGACAGAAATTATCTGGCTCTCCACTTGACAAATTCTACAAATTAACCTCTGTTGCTACAGATTAGTGAATCAGCCAAGACAATAACATCAATTCCAGCCCTATGCTGAAAGAATACTTAATAATATCTTCTGTCTATTCAAGATACTCATAGCATTTTGATATCCTTATGTATGTTCCCACGAAGATTTAGTTACTGATGATGAATCCTATGATACTTATTAGTATTCCTTCTATCCGTATCCTTCTTAGGGCTGTAACAGGAATGGCTGACACAGTCTGTCAAATGTTTTTAAGCCATCAGTTCTGATACCATCATGTTTTTTCTTTTTTTTATGTATCAAACTTTATTACAAAGATAGATTTGCCTGCTGACGAAAGATCTTACATTTCAAAGAGAACAGAAAATGAAACTACTCTATCATATTGTAATATTATTTTATTTCTTTATTTTTCTAGATTTTATTTGAGAGAGAGAGAGAGAGAAAAGAGGGAGAGGAGTAGAAGGGGAAAGAATGTCCTCAAACAGTGCACATCAAGGGCAGAGCCTAACACAGGGCTCAGTCTCCTGACCCGAGACCATGACCTAAGCTGAAGCCAAGAGTGGAACCCTTAACCAACTGAACCATCCAGGTGCCCCATATTGCATTATTCTTTAAAATATTTTAACAGGCTTTGGGGGAGTGATCTCAAGAACTTTGCTCTTCCTGGTAAAGTTGCTTTCATAGGGGTGGAGGTTTACATTTCTGAAACCAGTATACATAGGTACTGGAATTGTAGAACTAAATAAATAGTTGGCAAATAGAAAGATCAAGGTTTCTCACTTTTGAGAGGGATATTACAGAGAAGGAGAGGATGTAAGCAGTTATGATCCTTGTAGTAATATGTTAGAGGTAGTGATGTGAGTATAAATTCATATTTACCTTACTAAAGATACTTGTGAAGAGCACCTGGGTGGCTCAGTCTGTTAAGCATCTGCCCTTGGCTCCGGTCATGATCCCAGGGTGCTGGAATCTAGGCTGCATCTGGCTTCCTGGTGGGAAGCCTGCTTTTCTCTATCCCTCTGATGTTCCCCCTGCTTGTGCTCTCTTGCTTTCTCATTGAAATAAATAAATAAACTCTTTTTCTTTAATATGATTACATACAAAAATGTTTATAAATGTGTATATATACACAAGTTTATATGTACATAACAACCATGCCCAATCTGCTTAGAGGACCTAAAAACAATGCCACTTCAGTTGTAAGGAGCATATATAACACCCAGTTTTGGTTTCTAATACCATTCCCCAATAAAAGGAACCAGGAGTACTTGGAGAAATGACTAATTCTGGGAATGGGGAAGGAAATATGTAGGATGAACCTGGAGCATCTTATAGTATGAGAAAGTTAGAAATTCTCAGCACACATGCATACATACAAACATGCATACATACAGTGAAGGAAGTATGTAAAAGTAGTCAAATTATGTCAAGAAAGTAGTGTTGAGTTACAAACCAAAGTACAAAGTAAATAGCAATGAGGTGCAGCCACTCTGGAAAACAGCATGGAAGTTCCTCATAAAGTCGAAAATAGAGAGACCCTAAGACTCAGCAATTGCACTACTGGGTATTTACTTCAAAGGTACAAATTTAGTGCTCCAAAGGGTCACGTGCATGCCAATGTTTATAGCAGCAATGTACACAATAGCCAAACTATTAAAGGAACCTAGATGTTCGTCAAGAGATAAATGGATAAAGAAGATATGGTACATATACCACATATATATTCCATAATATTCCATAAGTGGAATATTAAGCAGCAATAAAAAAAACAAACAAAAAAACGAAATCTTGCCATTTGCAAGGACGTGGATGAAACTAGAGGGTATTATGCTAAGCCGAATAACTTAATCAGAGAAAGACAATCATCATATGATCTCACTGATATGATGAATTTGAGAAACAAGACAGAGGATCATAGAGGAAGGGAGGGAACAAGGAAACAAGACAACACCAGAGAGGGAGACAAACCATAACAGACTCTTGATCTCAGAAAACAAACTGAGGGTTACTGGAGTGGAGTCGAAGGGCGTGGGAGGGATAGGGTGGCTGGGTGATGGACACTGGGGAGGGTATGTTCTATGGGGAACGCTGTGAATTGTATAAGACTGATGAATCACAGACCTGTACCCCTAAAACAAATAATATAGTATATTAAAAAAGTAAATATCAATGAGTATATACTCATATAAGTAAATTACTGAATAAATAAATAAATGGGGGGAATAGTCAAATATCCCATGCAGTAAAATATCAAATGATTTACATAGATCCTCCATTGTCAAGGGAGTGGAACATAATCTCATATTCTTTATGTATGGGCATTGGATAATTGCTTCTTCTACTGGAAGAGGAAAGAGGGAAAAAAAGAATAACTTTTTAGGAGAGGAGTCTGACAAATACTATTTCCAGCCAGGTGATCAATGTTAACAATAATAGTTATATTATGTTGATAGTAGGCATCCTTGATATGATGTGATGAGACTGGCACTTTTGCCCCTGTGGTACTCTTCCTAAAAACACATTTGCCTAGTTTGATTATTTAAAAAACATCAAACCAATCCCAATATAAGAACATTCTCTCTCTACAATACCTAGCCAGTAGTTCTCAAAACTGTCAAGGTCATCAAAAACATGGTACAAGAGAAAGTCTGAACTAAAAGAACTCTGAACCTAGGGGAAGAAATAGTTAAAATCAAGGGGATATCTGACTTTTAAAACAGTGTTCTTGAATGGATCCTGGAACAGAAAAGGGACATTGAGTAAAAACTAAGGAAATCTAAAGTAAGGATTTTAATTTATGATCATGCATCAATACTGGTTCATTAAATGAATATATTAAATGACAAATGTACCATATTAACATAAGATGGCAATAATAGAGAAAACTGGGTGTGTGGTGTCTAGGAACTCTCTGTACCATCTTCACAATTCTGTAAACTTAAAACTTTATAATATATTTTTTGAAAAAATTATCAGTGATAGACAATATAAACTTTAATATATTTAAGTAAAACATATTATCATATATTTTAGTAATCTTAAGTAGCATTAATTCCAAGTAGACGATTTTGCTATGTATCATGTAAGTACAATTTCAAAGCAAGTCCTTTAAAACTCAATTCTGGACTTTTCAATGGATATTAAAACTCAGATAATTTTTCACAATATTTTCTAATATTAACCTGAATTGCATGGTCTTTCTTTTCTATGTTTATAATATATGGTAAAGGTCAGTAATCCTTCTCTGTATAGTTGGCCAGATAGTAAATATTTCCAACTTCGCAGACCACAGAGTGCCTGCTGCAAATATTTAATTCTGATATTATAGCTTAAAAGCAAATATAGACAGTATGTGAACAAGTAAGTGTTATTTTTTTCCAACAAAGTTTTATTTTGAAAGACATATGGAGTCTGGGTTTGGCTTGCAAGTCATAGTTTGGCAACTCCTGATACATAGAATAAATGTTTATATCTCTTACCTTAAATATTAGATATTTTTAGATATCTTAAAAAGTGTTATCTCCTTAAAGTTTCATAACAACTAAGTATATGGATTACAAACATATGATTTTGAAATGTAGTCTTTAATTTTTTTTTTAAAGATTTTATTTGTTTATTTGACAGACAGAGGTCACAAGTAGGCAGAGAGGCAGGCAGAGAGAGAAAGGAAGGGAAGCAGGCTCCCTGCTGAGCACAGAGCCAGATTCCGGACTGGATCCCAGGACCCTGGGATCATGACCTGAGCTGAAGGCAGAGGCTTTAATCCACTGAGCCACCCAGGCGCCCCTAGTCTTTAATTTTTGAATATGTATAGCACAAATGTGGTTATAGAGAAAAGTCAGTCTGGGCCCGACAGAATTCAAAACTATTTTATCAGACCATGTGAAAAGACCAGTTATACTTTCTAATATTTTCAAGAAATATTTTGAGAACAAACCACAGTAGTTTTCACAACTGGTAGTAATCTTATAGATTTTTAAATTTTTACTAAAATAATGATGTTTGATCAGGTGGATGGGTTAATCCTTAGAGATGATTTAGTCCAGTGTTTCATTTTATTAAAAAAAACAAACAACAACAACAAAAAAAACCAAACTGCACCCGAGAAGCATTTGAAAAGCCGAGGCATTTGAAAAGACTATTCTACAATTTTCTAGTGTTTACATTTAGGAATATTGTATTGGGCTGTCATTTACTCAAAACAGCTCTGGGTTAGCATGAACCTACAGTACAAAAGCTTTCTCTCCCTTATCTATTCTGAATCCCAGAGATCTGCTATCATGAACATTAGAGTAAAGCGTGGTTCTTGCTTCCAAGTTTATTGAATATATTCAGTGATGAATATTCAAAATCTAATTATAGAATATTTTATGAATGTAGTCAATTTTTAATAGATTTCTCTGAGGAACTAAAGTGTTACAGTCTCATGAAAGACATCATGTAATAAATAATCTCATGAATTTACAATGCCACTGTTAAGACTGTGCTAAGCAGTTTCATTCTTAAGTGGTCATGTAAGCAAGACCATGGGGACTGAAGGTTTGGCTTTTGCTATCTCTGCTGATTCATGGTTTTGTGCCAACTGAAGTATTTTTCCCTGATGGTTTGAGAATATGGTGGCACATCACCTAACCTGAAGGTAAAAATGTATAACCTCTTCATAAAATTTACAAAAATATAGAAATTTCTACTCTGAATTAGCACCATGTGTTCTGCAGCTCAAGACAAAGAGGAGGGTGAAATTATTAAGCGAAGAACTCAAGGTGCTGGATTCTAGATCTAATTGTGACTTTGAACAAGTTATCAAAATTTATCCATAAAATCACTTAAGTCACATTTGCTAATAATCACAGGTCCCATCTAACCCTAAAATTAATAAATAAAATATATTAAATATTTAAAACAAATCAGTACATTTATATATGATACAAGTCACTGTAGCTTTAAGTTTTTACTGTTATATCGTACAGTATAGTTCCAAAAAGTTCTGGAAAAAATACTGTATTTTGAGTGTTTCAAAATATCTCTTCATTCTAATCAGGTTAATTTTCAAAAAGTAGTAAGGTAAAGGAGTATAGAAAAAGTATAATGGGCATATTAAGGAGCAAATAAAATTCTGAGCTAGAATTTGAACTCACAATTCCAAAATCTGCATTTTGAATATGTTTAAAACAGAATGTAAACTTACTGACTTTTAGTTGTTTTATGCCTTTTAAATCAGGATTTTGTCATCAAAGTTATAGTTCATTTGGAAATATAATAAATTTCAATTAGTGGAGTAGAGAAATTTCTCATTTTTCCTAAACATATGTTTTGGAGAGTTGAACACAGAATGGTCTCTATATAGTCTATCATTCTTTGGAAAGGCTATGGGAACGCCTTTGAGTTTTTTCAATGAGACAGTCAAGCCGACTCTTAGGATCATAGGAGAAACAAAGACTCTAATTGTTCCTGCAATAGAGGTACACATAACCACAGGACTTCACTGAAAATAATATCCTGCTTTGTTGTTTGAGACCTCCCTCAAATTCTCTAAGCTCTGTCATATGATCACCAGAACGCTGAATGAGTTAGACATGCCATTTGGCTCTTGATTTAGGCCAATTACTTGCACTCTAAAGAGGGCACGGATAGACAGCTGAATGTAAGGGGGGCCCCAGCCACACAATAAACAGAATGTAGCCTTAGTTTGGGGAACAGAAGGGCTTATTAAAAGATGAAAACTGCTGGTTAATGGGAAGCTTAGAAAAATATGTAGCCATGAGTCCTCTTTCTAGTGTTTTCTGCAGCTTCCATTGTATTTTGTTTTCTGCATAACCAAGTGACCTCTAAACCCTGTAAACAGCACATAAAACTTTTCTCCTTCTCCTCTGGGTGGATGGCTATTATTATCCTTTCATCTTGAAAGGTCATGGGGTATCAATTGAAGGAGTACACTACTTTGCTTTGAGTGCCCTCTCTGTTTGAAGTGATTTGTCTGTTTGCTTTATAAATGGTGGCCTGTTCCCAAACAAATGGAAAATTAATCATCTTTCTGTCTCTTAACGATAGATGACTTGACCTAAAACAAAGCTAAACATAAAATAAGACTGAAATATTTCAAAATGTATATTTTAGTGATTCAATATTTTATAAGGTTATTAAAATATTTTACTGGAAAATGATGCAGTGTATTATTACACTGTATAATGATAGAGTGGGCAAGGAAGTCTATCAATTAAATGGTAGGATAAAAATTAATGTTTAGATGGAACCAATATGTGCCTGTTTCTTGTGTTTTATATTCTATGAAAGCTATTTCTAAAGCAAATTCTAGTCTTGGTAAAATGCATTGTCACATTTATGAAAAATGTAAAAAACAAAATAAAACAGTACAATAGTCTTTTAACATTGTTTTCAATATGGATGTTATCTTCTGACTTCATATTTTAACTCTTAACCTTTTTTAAATCAATATTAAAAAGTATAAGGTATACTAGACCTCAATGTAGAAGATGAAGCCTGAGGAATTCAGGAATGTGATGGATACTTGAATATGGATGGGACTGTTTAACGAATTTCAGAACCATAACTCTAGGGCACAGTCATTGGAGAAGGAGATGTTAGGAAAAACAAACTCAGTAAAAGATAATTGTATTTACAAGGATTACATATAAGCAATATTCTTAGGGGCTCCCTTTCCTAGACATATTAGAAAATAAAATACAGATCCCTGGGAGAAATTCAGATATTAATGATTGATTGAGTTTTGGCTGATTGGTAAGGGAACCAGAGAATTCTTTATCAATATCCTTAGCAGAGGGGGCAGACTCATATTGAAAAACACGGTAATGTAAAAATAAGATCATTCCTTTGGGCCCTAATACAATATGACTGGTTTCTTTATGAAAAAGGAATTTTGGACATACAGAGAGGCAGGCACACAGGGAGAAATTGGCCATATGACTGGAGTTCTGCTTCTACAAGCCATGAAGCTGCAAAAATTGCCCACAAACTACCAGAATCTAGAAGAGTATGGAAGGGTCACTCTCCTACTGGTGTCAGAGGAGATACAGCCCAATCAACTTGATTTTGGACTTGTAGTCCAATAAATTACTCTTGTTCTGAGAAGTGTGTATTCAAGTCCTTTATGCATTTTTAAATTGGGTTACTTGGGGTTTGCTACTGAGTCAGAGGAGTTCCTCATATATTAACCCTTTATCAGATAAATAATTTGAAAATATTTTCTACCACTTCAGATGTTTCCTCTTCATGGCATTGATTTCTTTTGCTATGCTGAATCTTTTTAGATCGATGTAGTCCCATTGGTCAAATTCTGCTTTAGTTGCCTATGCTTTTGGTGTCATTTTCCAGGAAACCATGCTAAGACTAACGTCATGAAGCTTATCCTCTGTTTTTTTCTAGGAGTTTTATAGTTTTGGGACTTATGTTTAAGTGTTTGATTCATTTGCTATTGATTTTTGAAAATGGTATTAGATAAAGATCCAATTTTATTTTTTTTTCATGTGGCTGTCAAGTTTTCCCAACACAATTTGTTGAATGACCTATCTTTTCCTCATCAGATGGTCTTGGCACCTTTGTCAAAGACCATTTGCTATTACATTCATGGATTTATTTCTGGACTCTTTATTATGTTTCATTGGACTACATGTTTGTTGCTATGCCAGATTATAGTATTTTAATTACTGTAGCTTTGTGATATAATTTGGAGTCAAAAAGGATCAGGCTTCTAGCTTTGTTTTTCTTTCTCAATATGGTTTTAGCTTTTGGGTTTTTTTTTTTTTTTGTGGTTCCATATGAATTTTAGAATTGTTTTTATATATTCCTGCAAAAAATTACATTGGGATTATGATAGGGATCATAGTGAATCTGTAGATCACGTTGAATAATACAAACATTATAATAATTTTAAGCCCACTGTTGAGACCTACTGCTCAGAAAAATAGATTTCTTTCAAAATATTACTGTTCATTGACAATGCACCTGGTCACCCAAGGCTCTGATGGAAATGTACAGGGAGATTAATGTCATTTTCATGTCTGCTAATACAACATCCATTTTATAGTACATGGATCAAGAAGGAATTTTCACTTTCAAGTCTTATTGAAAAATATATTTCGTAAAGCTATAACTTCCATAGATAGTGATTCCTGTAGTGGATTTGTGCAAAATTAACTGAAAACTTCCTGGAAAGAATTCACTCTTCTAGATATCATTAAGAATATTTGTATTCATGAGAGGGGTAAAAATATCAACACGAATAAGAGTTTGGAAGAAGTTGATTTAAACCTTCATAGATGACTGTGAGGGTTCAGGACTTCAGTGGAGGAAGTAACTGCAGACGTGGAGGAAGTAACTGCAGACATGGTGGGAACAGCAGAACTAGAATTAGCCCTGTAGCCTGCAGATGCAACTGAATTGCTGCAATGTCATGATGAAACTTGAACAGATGAGAAGTTGCTGCTTATGGATGGACAAAGAAAGTGGTTTCTTGAGATGAAATCTACTCCTGGTGAAGATGCCATGAAGACTGTTGAAGTGACAACTAAGGATTCAGAATATAACATAAACTTAGTTGATAAAGCAATGGCAAGGTTTGAGAGGATTAACTTCAATTCTGAAAGAAGTTTTCCTGTGGGTAAAGTACTATCAAGCAGAAACACATGCTACAGAGAAATTGTTCATGAAATAAAGAGTCAATCAGTGAGGCAAACTCCACTGTTGTCTTATTTTAAGACGTTGCCAGAGCCAGCCCAACCTTGTGTAACCACCACCTAATAGATCAGCAAGACCCTCCACCAACAAAAAGATTATGACTGGCTGAAAGTTCAGATGATGGTTAGCATTTTTAGCAATAAAGTGTTTTTTAATGAAGGTATGTATATTTTTTAGACAATACTGGTACACACTTAACAGACTGCAGTTTAGTGTAAACATAACTTTTATATGCACTGGGAAACCAAAAAATTAATTTGACCTGTTTTATTGTGATAGTTGCTTTAATGAGGTGGTCCGGCACCAAACCTAGATATACCTATCTATACTCTGGATACGTGGTCCAACTTTCCCTCCCCAAGGTTAAACTGGGAGTTGGGGACTTTCTCCCATTTATACTGTACTGAGCTTAGGGGAGGAACTATGGTGAGTATGTGCCAGTTCAAGCATGGCCTTGGTTTTCAGTGAATCCCCAACCTACCACCCTCTCCTATCAACACTTAGATTCAGGCAAGACAGAAATCGGTCTCTCAGGCAGCCGCATTTCCATTTTTTCTTTCTATACCCAGGAAGAAGCCAGGAGCTGAAAGTTACCTCTCAATTGTGCTGTGCTTTGCTGGAGGGAAGGGCTATGGGTCATTAGTGCCACAGATTTTCCTAGTGGCTTGGATGCTTCAGTTTGTGCTGCAGGAGCCTCTTCACCAGTTTCTCAATTTCTCGAAAAGAGAACTGGTCCATGTGTTATTGTTGAATTGCTGCCTCCTTTGGGAGAAAGGAGGATCTGGGGCTTTTTATTCTCCCGTCTTCTAGATTCATTTTTTAATGGTCATTTTTAACATTGATTTTAAAACATCTTAAAAATATTTGACCACTGTTTATTATATCAAGTTGCAGATATTTATAAATGAATTGTGACTGAGAATAATTGCATTCTGTCCTACTGTTAGGGTATCCACTAATGACAAAACTTCAAATAACTGCATATGCTTTGTAAATCACCTCCTCGTATCTACATGGAAAACAAAAGAAAATCAAATGAAGTCACATAAGAACTACTAGAAACATCATGCTTAAACCTTTTAAAAACACAAAATTGGTTAGACTACCTAAAACATGCTGTTTATATGACTTGATAATTGTTTAGATAAATCATTATGAATATTTTATTGGTAATCCATATGAAAGGAATTGAAATATCAAAAGGGATGTTAGTTCTCTCTCTCTCTTTTTTTTTTCTATAAAGGAATTCCGGGGGAAATAAGCCAATCCGTTTAGATAATAAATATATGTATATGTAAAACAGATATATATATATATATATATATAAAATATATAATACATATGATAACATGTATAAATAATATATATAATGAAATCCTTTTATTATTTTTGTAACTGGAATCTTGAATGATACAAAAATGAGATAACATACTTTTTAGTTCTGTGTAAATAATGTGTAGTTTAAAAAACATTAAAAAAATTCTCTAACAGCTTCTGAAATATTTTAATTAGAAACAAATACAGTTTTCAGTGAATCATAAAACAGATTAGTCCTTACTAAAATTATGTGCTATATCATTACCTTGCATAATTTAAACTAGAAAGTAAAGTCTGATAGTTAGAAGACCAAGCTTTGCCATGAAATTTAAATCAGCCAATTAAAGGCTTCCAAACATATACCTAAGTTGTAGGAAATGAGCATATAAAACACACATGGCAAGACATAAGAAGGGGAAGGAGGGAAATTACAGCAGGCCTTAAAGAAATAATATTTTGGCCAAAATAAGTAGTAAAGTAAAAAATTGGCTTAAAAGGTGGAAACAATTCATGAATTGGGTGGAAAAGTAAGTGGAGGAATATAAATAAATACATAATAATAAATAAATTTAAAAGAATCCAATGTTGATATTTATAGCAATGGTAAATTGGAGACTGTGCCAAGTTGAAAAATAAATACATTTAAGTGAATCCTGATCTAATGATTCCATATGTTTATGATTCTTTAGGTTTTTTTTCCCTCCTCTAAGGATCTGCTACTGAACACCAAGCTGTCTTGCTGACTATCAACTGACAAGGCTCTTAGCCAATGAATCCCCATTAAATTGAAACATTCTATCCATGGAATAAAGTTACTGACCCTTAGGGCACAATGTATTTTTTTTTTATTTTTATTTTTTGCAGCTTGCAAATCCTGCTATTTTCTCCAAAGGGAACCTTTCATGGGGTCATGTATGTGAGAGAAGAATTTAATCATTCTCTTGTTTTTCAGTCTAAAAGTTTTGTTTCTTTATTTGGAAGCTTTCAAAGGTTTGCACTACCCCAGGCATATTCTATTTCAACTTTCTAAATGAGGTCTTTAGAATTTTGGGGAATGGGTTTGGGGTGGGGGGATGGGGAGTAGAAAAAGAAAAATGCATTCAGTTTAAATAAAATCTTTTAAAGATTTATTTCTAAGAATTCAGTCCCAGTATAATCCACAAAGTCACTTTTTTCCCCTTTGTTTTCAGTAAAAGAATAAATAGGAAAAAAAACCCGACCTCTCAAATGTTTAGTGGTCTACTGAGATCTGGATAACACGGAGAGGATAATACCAAGAAATAACAACTAACTTCAGATATGTTTGTCTCAGGGTAGTGGCAGAGTTTATTTTCATGGAGCTTCTGAATTATATCTCTAGTGTAGCAGGATACCAAATTCAAAATGACAATTGCACATAATAAATGAAAAGAAGTATGGGGTGTGTATGTGTCTATTTTCTATGTGTTTATTCAACTTTAAATAACTGGAGTCAGAAATAACTAACAATATTGAACAGTTTAAAGCTTTTCATACTGAATAAACATACTAACATGAACTTCCTTTTACCTTTCCCCTAAAAGGAGAGAAAATTTCCAAATTTTACACTATTACATAGCATAGTACCTTCTGGGAAAATAATATAAATAATTTTATATTTTTCCAAAACCCTGATACTAAACCAAATAAGAACAGACTAGGAAAAGGAAACTCTAAATTAATCTCATTTATGAGGCTCCATGCAAATAATATTCTAAATAAAGTAAATTTAAGCCAGCTGTCTATTACAGGAATAATGCATTATAAACAAATGTAGCACATTCCTACCCATGGCCAGGACTGTTGCACATTACCCCTTAGTGGCCAAACATAACAGGCAGGGCAGTTCAGTGGCAGGTTCACTTCTCAAAACTGCTGGCTGTTGGAACCACAACCATCTCAAGTCAAGAAACAAGGCCTAAGAGAATAGATTGCCCTCATCTTTCTAAGTATGTACCAGTCTTTGGCACAATATATATGAATAGAGAACAAAACAAAAGAGGATATAGAACAGAACAGTCATGATATAAGTCTGCAGAGAATACAAAAGTGAATGAAAGGACATAAAAACTCATGGAAATAATACAAGAGTTATCAGGTTTCCAGATACAAGATCAATATACTACAGTTTGTTAATTTTTTACATAATAGTTATTGGAATAGGGTTACCATATAAAATACAAAATGCTCAGTTAAATTATGATAAAGAATAAAAAATATTTAATAAAGTGTATCCCAAATATTGCATGAAGCATATTTACACTAAAAAAATCACTCATTGCTAAATTCTACAACCTTAATTGTGAAAATTATCATACATAATTATGAGTATATACAAATACACACATATAATATAAGAATAAATACTCCTGCTCTGTGCCTACTACACAGCTTAAGAAAGTTTAAATCTCATTTTGTGCCTCTCTAAATAGTATAACCCCAGCTCTCTACCTGTAGATGACCAATATCCTGAAATAATTACTCCTATGTTTTTAAATATAAGCTTACCAACTTCAAATGTATCATTATATAATTTTACATTATATAATCTATCATTAAAATTTTTCATTTTTTCTGTTTTTAAAATACTATAATAATAATGTAATAATGTTTTAATACTGGACATATCCTTGACTTGTTTTTCACAAAAGCAATGTTGGAGTATTTATGCATAGAGAAATATATTTATGCATTCACCTGAAGTTCATTATCCAATGCAATATAATATGTAATTTGAATGTACCAAAAATTATTAGTAGATTCTGCTGCTTATAAAAACAATATGATTGGGGCGCCTGGGTGGCTCAGTGGGTTAAAGCCTCTGCCTTCGGCTCAGGTCATGATCCCAGGGTCCTGGGATTGAGCCCCGCATCAGGCTCTCTGCTCAGGGGAGAGCCTGCTTCCCCCTCTCTCTCTGCCTGTCTCTCTGCCTACTTGTGATCTCTGTCAAATAAATAAATAAAATCTTTTAAAAAAATATGATTGATAAAATAATATATTCTTAATAAATTTCATATATTTAAGACATCACTGTACATCATGCATATTATATATTCAAAGCATATACATAAATATAAAATTCAAGACATATGTGTAGGCACATAAAAATGTGTGTATACAATTTCAAGATACATACACATTGAAATTGTAATCTCATTAAAGTGTATACATGTTTAACTTTGTTAGGTGATTTTTCTTAAAGAATGATTGCATCAAGTTATACTACAAGTAGAATTGTATTAGTTCATGGTGTGCCACCTCCTCACTATGGCATTTCTTCATGCAACAATATTTACTGAATGTGTTAAAGTAATTAAACAAGGAGGCTATTAGACTAAGGTGATTCTAATGCCTCAGTAGCCTACCTAAACAAATCAAAACCTAACCTAATCCAGAGTCAATGCACTTGAATCCAAGAAAATAAAACTAAGAGCTACCAGTCACAAACAGCCAATCAGGCTTTCCCAAATAAAGCAAGTTCCTCATCTAGAGCCAATCAAATAATTTCCTTGCTTTGATAATTTTCTTCTCTACAAAGGTCTCTCCCCTAGGTTCAGTGGATAGAGAGCTCTTAACCACCTTTGGTTTGAGGCTGTCTGATTCCAACCAATGTACACTCAAATAAACTTTTAAAAGTTTTAACGTACCTGAAGTTATCTTTTACCAAATGCTTCTGCATACCAGGCATTGCTTTAAATATTATTCTTTAAATGTATTTTTTAAATTTTGGAATAATCTTAGATTTATAGAAAACTTCAAAGGTAACACAAAGAGTTCCGCTTTGTTTTGTTTTTCTCTTCACCCATGTTCTCTTAAAAGACATGTGTATTTTAATATTGCCAATGTGGTGGATGTGGAATGGTATTTTACTTTATTTTGAATTTCCCTAGATAAAACTAAATTTATACATCTTTATATGTATTTATGAGACATTTGTGTTTCTTTTTTGTGAAATTTCTTTCTATGCCTTTTGAGGTATCTTCCACTGGTTTGTCTTTTATTTTTTGTTTATGAAATTATATAAGGAATATAAATTCTTTTCAGTTAGTTCTTGCAATACCTTCTCTTAGTTTAGTATTTGTCTTTTAACACTATTTTTAATATTTTTATATTTGTCTTTTAATATCATTGTCATGAGCAAATTTTATAGTGTTAAATAAACCTTGCTTATCTGAAATAAACCAATGCACTATGTCATATACATATGTTGCATTATTCAGTTTGTTAATATTTGGTTAAGTATTTTCATCTATATTTATGAGTGTCCTTGTCTGATTTGGGTGCCAAGGTTATGTTAGTAACAGAATATAAGTTGGAGAGTATTTACTTTGTTTTATATAAGACTAAAAATACCTGCTTCTTGAAAATTTTATATAACTTCCATTTTGCAAATTAAGATGTCCTAGGGCTTGGTTTTTTCTTTATAGGGAATTTTTAAAAAGGATTTATTTATTTCAGAGAGAAAGCATGGGTGAGAAAGGGGAGGGGCAAAGGGAGAGGGAGAGAGAGGGAATCTGGAGCAGACTCCCTGCTGAGTATGGTAATAAGTTAATTCAGGAATTCTACTCTTATTAAGTATGCTTTGGTAATCTATATATTCTCAAAGTTGTATAATTTCACCTAATTTTATAATATGTTGACACACAATTATCACAGCATTATATTTCCATTATTTTTCTTTGATAAAGATATGATTTAAACTTTTTAAAAAATTCTCCAGTATTTATCTTCTGTCTTGTATCTTTTCAATTGATTATTTATATGAGAAATTTTTCACTGGTATTTTTCTTTCTAGAGAACCAAATTTTGATGCTTTGATTTTTCTTTAATATATCTTTTATTTCACTAATTTCTGTTCTTATTTCCTTCCTTTTGTATTATTTCTGAATAACCTCTTACTTATTTCCTTATTTTGGTATTTATTTAAGTTGGATATTAGCTCATTTATTTTTAACCATTCTTCCTTTCTAATGAAGGATATATATCTATTTGTATCTCTATAGCTGATAGCATACATTTTGGCTTATATATATTTTTTAAAGATTTTATTTATTTATTTGACAGACAGAGATGGCAGGTAGGCAGAGAGGCAGGCAGAGAGAGAGGAAGGGAAGCAGACTCCCTGCTAAGCATGACCTGAGCCTAAGGCAGAGGCTTTAACCCACTTTAGCCACCCAGGTGCCCCAGCTTATATTATTTTTTATAAGATTTTATTTATTATTTAGAAAGAGAGAGAGAGAAAGCGAGCACAAGGGGAGAGAGGCAGAGGGAGAAGCAGGGTCCCCACTGAGCAGGGAGAGAGAAAACTCCATTATGTGAATTTCTCTATTTATGCTCTTATATTTGTGTCTACTGAAGACTTTTTAGGAACATGCTGGTGAATATATTTGGACTTGTTGCATCCTATTTTTACATGTTATCTCTCCCACATTTCTGTCATTAGCCCTCCCCATATCTCTTGCTTACTGCTGGTCTCCTTCAGTCCTTTTTTTTTTCCCCCTTTAGGATTCCCTTGTTACATCATTTATCCCTCTATTTGTTATAAGATCAATTTCTATTAACTTAGTGGTTCTTTATAAATTACCTTATTCATATTTCACATGAAAATGTCTAGGGTGATAGAGGGGAAGCTTGACTTGCCTTCCTCCCCAATCAACTATATTAGAACTATTGGAATTAGAATGACAAATATAGGGTGTTATTCTTGGAAATAACTGCAATTCAAGTATCATTCCTATCATATTAGACAATTGGTATGGTTTATACATAACTGCAAATTCACCAGTTTAAAAAAAAAATCAGCATCCCTCCTAGTATTTCAGACCCTGTGACTATTGACTTTTCCCTTGTTCCTTAAATGTTGTCTTTAAATGATGGTAATTTTTTGTTTGCCTTAAAAATGTCTCAATTACAGTTTCCTTTGTGAGCAATATCTTAACAAAGATACGTTTCTTCGATGACAGTTCTTTTTCTTAGCATTCGCCGTTGGTAATTCTGTTGTTAGTTTCTTGTTCCTTTGTAAGAAATATTTTTGTTACTCTCTTTTATTTTAAAATATTTTATCTTCAGTGTTTTCTACTTTAAGTTTGATGTGTCTAGGTGTGTATTTCTTGACCATCATTCTTGTGACTTCTGATGAATCAAAAAGTCACAGTTCTTAGCTGTAAGAAATGAACAGTCTAGAAATGAATTATATATTCTAAAATTTAGAAGACTTTGAATTTAAAAAAGTAAAAATCATGATGAATTCTATGAAGATGAATAGATTCTATAGGAAAGAGTAACAGAAGGAACCACATTTAAATAGATGCATTAGAAAGGGTTTTTGGCATCCCTCCTTTGGAAATCTGAGGCTAGACATGAGATGCCTCACTACAGTGGACAGGAGTAAAGCCCCAGAACCTGGGAAGGAGTGCATTCTGTCTGGTATTTAGTATGACAATGCAGCATACGGCAGAGCAAAGGCAACCGGTGGTGGGTCTGACTAGGTGTGATCTCTGAATATCGTGTTGTTCTTAAAAGCTGTTGCACTCCAGACGGACTCTGTTTGACAACCTTAGAAAAACAGTGTAGCTTTTTAAACTTGATCCAGTAGGCTTCTGTTACTCGTAAGCAAGAATCATATTTAACATAGAAGATTTCATCAGGTGATAAATATGATTATGTTCAGGTTTAACAGAGGTCTCCATTATGAAGAATGGACTTAAAGAAAACTAGACAGGAGTAGAATTTGAAGTTTCTTTGCAAGAAATGATGGGGCCATGATGATGAAGCAAAATAATGGAGTCAAAATTTCTTTAAATGGTAAATTAATCAAAATGAAGTAGATTGACCATAAAGTGAAGTAAAATAAGAATTATCGATGATGCCCATGTCTCTGGCATGAATACCTGTGATGATGATGTTCACTAGGAAAAAAATAGGGCCAGAGAACATGAACTGATGGCAGGTGTCTGCATGAGGGTGTGGAGGAATGGAGGATTGTCCATTGTGAACATGTTCATATTAAGGAGTTTGTGGGTCTCTAAACACAGATCTCTGGGAAGCAGTTCAATTCACTAGTCTAAGGTGCAGAAGAGAAATAGGATGGAAATGCAGATTTTCAATTCATTTGTATATAAATCTAATTGCAGCCATGGGAATGGATGCAAGCTCCTAAAAACTTTTGTAGAGCAAAAACAAGAGTCTCTAGGAAAGAAGCATGGATTCATGGGACTGCAGAGCCAAAAAAGATTTAAAGGGTCTGGCAAGAAATAAATTAAGAGAGCATTATATCATCAAGGGAAGGGAAGAGAGATTTTTCAACAAGACAGGACTTATTCAAAGGGAGGACAGAAGGCATATAAATAAGACTGGGAGGTTCTTCTTGACCTGCTTCTCAGGGAAGGCTCTTTTGATCTGAATAGAGATTACTTGAGTGGATAATAGAAAGAAATGTGTGGGTTTTCTTGATAAAGAGAAAGCCTGTATATTATGCAACAAATCTTCCAATCTGTTCATCACTCCACAAATATATATCCATCAAAGTATGGTCTCTGGATACTACTGACTACCATCAGTAGTATCTGTAAATGTGTTAGAAATACACAACTTTGGCCACACTCTAGAAAAAATACATAAATCAGAAAGGTAGGTTAGTGTGGCATCCATCAACTTGTAGTTTGACAAGCCCTTCAGGTGATCATAATGACCACTGAAATTTGAGAACCACTGCTTTGATGTAAAGCAATAACATTTGCCCATTTTCTCAAACTATTATCTTGCTATAGAATGCTATACATCATATTTTACTCCTCCTCTGTATTTAATGTCATTGAAATCAAGTCTGACTTCTAAATTTTATTGTTTTTCTTGTATTATATTTTATAATCTTTTACATTATGTTATATTAATATATAAATTAATATAAAATATAAATAATATTATATATATATTTAACAGTGATTTTAAGATGGAAATTTGCTATGCATCTTAAAAAAAATAGCAAAATGTTGGGGTACCTGAGTGGCTCAGTGGGTTAAAGCCTCTGCCTTCGGCTCAGGTCATGATCCCAGGCTCCTGGGATCGAGTCCCGCATCAGGCTCTCTGCTCAGCAGGGAGTCTGCTTCCCTCTCTCTCTCTCTCTGCCTACTTGTGATCTCTCTCTCTGTCAAATAAATAAATAAAATCTTAAAAAAAAAATAGCTAAATGTCAATGCCACCGAAGCCTTTTTGTGCTTATCCCTAACCATATTCCTCTGTAGCTAAAAGTAATAATCCTACCTGAGAGCTCTGTGTGGATAACTCAGTTAACAGGTACAGCATTTGGATAATTATCTAAAAAGAAAATAGGTGCACAAAGAAAATGCAGCATATATATATATTTTTTTTCAGTTTCCAATGTGTTTGACTATTGATGTGAATAGAACAATGTTATAACCCAATTCCTGACCTATGCTACATGAACACATCACAGAAATTTTCTGATTTACTTAAAAAAAATAAACTCCCAAAAGATATATGCATCCTTATGTTTATTGCAGCATTATTTACAATAGCCATGATATGGAAGCAACCCAAATGTCCATCAATAGATGAATAGATAAAGAATAGGAGTGTGAAATATTATGCAGCCATAAAAATAATGAAATCTTGCTATTTGTAATGAAAGGGATACATTAAGAGGGTATAGTGCTAAGTGAAATAAGTCAGTCAAAGAAAGACAAGTACCATATGATTTCTTCTATATGTGGAATTAAACAAACAAACAAACAAACAAAAAAAAGACAAACAAAGATAGACTCTTAAATACAGAGAACACACTGGTGGTTGCCAGAGGGGAGGTAGGTGGGAACACAAGTGAAATAGATAAGAGGGATAGAGTTCACTGATCTTAATGAGTACTGAGAAATGTACAGAATTGTTGAATCATAATATTGTACACCTGAAACTAATATAACATTATGTAAATTATAATTAAATAAAAAATAAATAAAATTTTTAAATATATGTCATATGTTCTCTGTAAATCAGCTTGAGTGAGTGATGGGTACAGAGGTGGAATTGACTAATTTTAGAGCATTCATTATTGACTCTATTCAAAGAAGAGGACTTGCTACCTAAGTGCTTAATACCTGTTGGTTGGAAAAAATAAATTTGTATCATTCCCTTCCTTCTGCTTCTTCAAACAAAATACCTTGTTTCCCAAGCCCTCTTGTCTTGTTTTTCCCATTAAACTTTAAAGACACAAAACATTGTTTGGCATTGAATAAAATATACATTTCTTCTTACCAGACAGGCTGGGCATCTTGTCAATGTTTTTTTCTTACTGTTGAAATGCTTCTTTTTATCATTCCCCCCTTTTTTTTAATAGGAAACTTTTGAAATTATTATATTTTACATAAATGTACACAAATACTAAATGAGCAAACCGATGATTTGTCACAAAGTATGAGTTGTGGAATGACTACTGAGATCAAGAAATTGAATAATGCCATCACTTGAGAGTATCATGTTTTCTTCACTTCCAGTAACAATTTCTCATGCCTGCAAAGATAACCAGTAGTAATTCTGCATTCTTTCAAATTCATATGGATTCTTTGTGTCTCACTTCTTTCATATGTTAATCTACTTGAGATTAATTCTTGGTATGGATTATAGAAAAAGCCAATTCCCTCTATAAAATACCACAACACAATAATATTTCACAATGCATCAATTTTCAGTTTGCATTTAATGTTGGGTGTAAATTTAAAGGGGCTATGAATATTATGATATGATAGATATTTTTGGGGACTACATATATGAACACAGTCTGTTGAGTATTAGGTTAGAAATGGAATTGCTCTGTCATAAGATTTATTAGATACTGCCAAACAGTTTTCTAAAGTAGTTCTGCAAATTTGTACTTGTGTATAGGTGAAGTTGTTTTGCCCTTATCATCAAATGATAACTTGGTTTTCAGCTCTTTGCATTATTCCTATATCTTCTTTTGTTGCTATTGAAAAATCAACTGTCAATCTAATTATTTCTTTGTTGGCAATGTTTCTTTTTTTTCTTTCTGTAAGTGCTATATTTCTTTTGTTGTATTATAATGTATTTGGTAGTTTTCCAACATTCTTAAATCTGAGGTTACGTATCTCCAACTAGTTCTAGTAAAATCCCATCTATTATCATTATAAAAGTTGCTTCTAAGTAGGTGCATTTTCTCAGTCTGAAACTCCAATTATATGGAGCATCATCTTCTTTACCCAGTGTCTATTATTCCTTTTCTTTTTTACATTTATTTTTCCTTTATATTTGCAATTTTAGCATTTTTTAGCTCTAACTTCTTATTCATTCATTCTATCTTCTGCTGTTTATTTTTCTGTTTGAACCATTCATTCAAGTATTAATTTCAATGACTACACTGTTTTTATCTTTTCTTAAAGGTTTTTAAAGATATTTTTATATGTCCTGAATATTTGAAGTTCTTTTTTTGAAAAATTTCAGTGGCATTTTATATTTGTTTACCATATAAAATATATTTTTATATATACTTTTTTTTTAAAGATTTTATTTATTTATTTGACAGAGAGAGATCACAAGTAGGTAGAAAGGCAGGCAGAGAGAGAGGAGGAAGCAGGCTCCCCGCCGAGCAGAGAGCCCAATGCGGGGCTCGATCTCAGGACCCCGGGATCATGACCTGAGCCGAAGGCAGAGGCTTTAACCCACTGAGCCACCCAGGTGTCCCAGTTTTATATATTCTTTATATGATAAGTTCATCTGACATTTTCGCACAAATAATTGTCTCAAATACTTTCTTACTCTGATTACTGTCTTGTATAAATTGAGACTATGATCCTGAGGATGTCATCTTTAGAAATACAGTGAATTCTAGATTTCATCCTTTCAGCAATGATTTTATATTTGTTTCCATTAGATGCCCACTTAAAATTTGCAGGAAAAACAACTTTCTTAGATTATTTTCTCATTTTATAGGTGCTGGTACCACTGAGAAACCTAATAAGAATATTTACAAATGGCTGTAGAATACTTTCTCTCCCCCGCCCCCTTTAGCACTCAGAACAAGGCCAAGAAAGAAAGGCTTTCTTCCCACCTCCTGTTCCTAATGAGAATATTTTTTTTTTCTTTCAGTTCAGCCCTTCACTGAAAGTGTTGCTATTCACATATCCTGGATATTCGTGTGAAGGTCTCAATTACAACTATCTTCTCAAATTTGCCAAAGGCTTTTCTCCCACATGTGTAACCCTTAATTCTCAAGCCCCTTAGTTACAGTGATTGGGAACATCTACTAACAGCTAGAATTTTTAGTTATTTTTCCTTTTTGTAGTCTTGGAGATTTTCTTTACTCCATTCTCTAAGTTTAGCTATGTAGTGTAAAAAAAAAATACTGATTTTATGTAGCCTTTTAATTATTTTGTAATAGGGGATTTTCTGGCTATCTAGTCTGCAAAATTTCCAGAAATAGAAAACTCTTAATAGTCTTAAAGTTCTTTAAGAAACAGATTGTTTCTGATTTCTCTTTGTATCCTGGTATCAAACTGCCAAGTAAGTAGTATCCAATAAATATCAATCAGTTTCAGCTGACAGAATGAATAAAATAGCTGATTGATTGATTGATTGATTGATATGTAATGTAATGTTAGTACTGTTAGTGCTAGTACTGCTAGTAATGTCAGTAATGTTAGAGAATAATATGAAGGCTAGGATCATGAGGAGCTAAATTTCAACAAATAGGTAGCAGTCAGTTGAAAATAAATCTTGCACATGATTTTAAGGAAGGTGATTTTAATTCAGGAGGAATATCACTGAAGGGTTTAGGATTAATTGATATTATGGCAAGGTCATGGAAGAGGTCTGTAATATTCAGAGCAGAGCTCTCCAGAGAAACAGAACCAATAAGGGAATATATGATAATATTATATTTTAACTATATTATCTTGTGGATATTATATATATTTTGTATGCATATAATACATATTACACATTTATATGTATATTATATATTATTACATATTATCATACATCACATACATACTATATGCATATATATAAATATATGTATATATTATATGTATAATAGAGTTTATATTTTATGTCCTATATATTATATATACATATAGTATATTATACATATGTATATATATTATGCACACACATATATACATGCATATTTTGTATATATAACTATATATATACTCATAACTGTAATAGTTAACTTTATGTAATATACTAAAATAAATATGCATATATTTAAATAGATATACATTTATTAAATAAATACACATAAATATGCATATATTTAAATATATTTAAATAGATATCTATATCACTATCTATCTCTATAGAGATAGATATCTCTATTCGATATATATAGAGAGATATATAGAGATATATATATCGAAGGGGATATCTATCTCTATTTAGATAGATAGCAATATAGATATCTATATATATCCCCATATCTTGAATATATATATGCAAGAGAAGAGGGAGATTTTAAGGAACTGGCTCTGATTGTGGAGATTTTCAAGTCTGAAATTTGCAGGGTAGGCTGGCAGACTAGAAATTCACCTGAATTGGCATTTCAGTCTTTGGTCTGAAGTCTATTTGCAGGGCAGGCCAGAAGGTGGGTAACTTAGGTAAAGTTTCTGTGTTTCTATCTTGAAAATTGCTTCAAAATTGTTTCCTCCAGAAACCTCCATCTATGCTCTTAAGGAATTCAATTGATTAGATGAGGTCTATGCATATTAGGACAATATGTGTTTCACTCAAAAGGCTATTGATGTAAATGTAAATTATATCTAAAGAGGCTCTTCAGAGCAACATGTGGGCAAGTATCTGACCAACAAACTGGGCACTCTGTCTAGTCAATTTCACATATAAGTTAACTGTAACTGCCTGAATGCAAAGAAAACAAACAAAACATTTTTAAAATAATAAATTTAACAGGAAGGCAAAAAAGAAAACTAATTGTTGTCTGAAAGCATTTCCTTGATGCTCAGATATACACTGAAAGTCTTCTCAATTCCGTGTTCCACTAGTCACTATCAAGTGGCCACATTCATTGTACAAGACGAAAAATCTCAGCTAAGCTTATTGTGTGAGACTGACTTACCCTAAATGGCTAGATAACATTTCAACAGTAGATAATCAATGACTTTCATATTTGGGGCCAAGGATGAATAAGCAGATTTATATATTAATTATATAAATATATAATATATAAAATACTTACGTCAAACTATGATATATATTATATTGCATTACAATTTGGGGTCTTCATTTCCCCCAGAATAGCTTTTTACCTCTTTGCTGTATTTTAGTTCTTTCACCCATGAGTATGAAAGAAAGCTTTAAAATGGTGTTTCTCAGTAGAGGACCATCAAGTTTGAATACTTAAAATGACATTCATGCAGTAGAAAAAGCTATACACTGCTGGCTTTAAGTCTCTGAAATTCAGCTGGGATTTAAGGAGTCTACATAACATGACACACTATCATGTGTCATTTTCACTGCTCAGAGACCAGAAAAAAATGTCCCTTGCTTCTCAGTTATCACTAATCTTGTATTCTTTTTGCATAAAGATTTAAACCAAAATCCTCCAAGGAAAAATAATCTGTCAGGACGTTTTTCTATTCCCCTCTTAGAATACTGAATACAAGACATGAATTCTTAGATTGAATCTGAGGAGTTAACAAGCATGGAGCAATTTAAGAAAAACAAATGTTTCTTTATTACAAGGGGGGCTAGCATATAGAGAGGAGTGCCAAATCAGCAGTGTATTTAAGTAATCATATACAAATTTAGATGTTGATCCAAGTAGTAACTAAACACATTCTTTTGGAAAGAGTATCAGCTGTTTTTAGCATATGAGGAAGGTGAGAGAAAATAGATTCAGACTTAATTTCAACTATCCTTATGCAATATCATAGATAAGGAAGACCGAATAGCCATGTTCCTGCTTAATTCAATAGGTCTTTGCTGTTACATTAGGTTTTTATGCTGCTCTGAAAGAGGGGTTTTATTCCCATATAATTGGAAAGAAAAGAAAAAAAAGATTACTAGGTGCAAAAATTTCACATGAATAATGGAATAATTTTATATCCTTTGAGATCATGGCTATATAAAATGTCTAAGTAGTTTAAATTACATCTGTGCATCTATAAAACTAGATTATAATTATATTTTGCTTCATTAAAGACTGGTTTTTTCTTCCAGGGGAGAAAGAACACTGAATCAATGAAGTTAGCTCCCTTCCTTCTTAGGACTGTTAGCAAAATTTGATAAACAGTGGCCACTCTGAATCTCTGGAAAATCTTAATGACTTTTTTGATATTTGTTTCAGATTAAAATATGTGATTAATCTCTATCCAAGAAATTAAGAAGGTGAATTTTTTTCTTAAAAAGCAACACCTGCTGGGCTCCTTTGTGGCTCAGCGGGTTAAAGCCTCTGCCTTCGGCTCAGGTCATGATCCCAGGGTCCTGGGATCGAGCCCTACATCAGGCTCTCTGCTCAGCAGGGAGCCTGCTTCCTCCTCTCTCTCTGCCTGCCTCTCTGCCTACTTGTGATCTCTGTCAAATAAATAAATAAAATCTTAAAATAAAAAAAGGCAACACCTGCTTACAGTAGTCTCATTTATAATTATGCTACCTCATGCCATATACTATTGTCTCCTTCCTCTCTAACCAAATGGTTAAAGCCATCTGTACTTGAGTCTGGGAGGTGGAAACACCTGGGAAGTTATTTTGTTTTGTTTTGCATTTTGGCAAAGGGGATGTTATAATAGCCTACTCTGATTTCTTTAAAAGCCACTAGAATGAAATGTTCAGATGGAATGTATACTTCTCTCAGTTACTATCATATTTGAAAATCCAGAATCACTAAAACTGGGGTAGAGAATAACAATTCTTCATCGGATTTGTTTTTTCTCTTCATCTAGAGTGGTTAATGAGATAACATAATGGAGTCAATTGACTGTTTCTAATAAAAAGTAAAAGAAAGAAAAAAGAAAGGCAGAATGAAAATGAGAGGGAGAGAAAACCAAGGAGAGAGGAGGGAAGGGAGGGAGGAAAAGAGTGAGGGAAGAAAGGAAGAGGAAGGAAGAGAGGAAGGAAAAGGAAAGCAAAGAGGGAAAAAGGGAGGAAGAAAGAAGGGAAGGAGGGAAGGAAGTAAAAAGGAAGGAAGGAAGGACAGACTGACAAAGGAAGGAAGGAAGAGAGAAAGTAAGAAGGAAGGGAAAAAAAAGATTGAAGGTTGAAGAAACTCTGGACAGCTATTCTCCAGATTTGGAATATTTTCTTTTAACAGTTGGCACATATCCTATTGGAGGTTTCTTATTTGGCAGGAAATGTGCTTCTCCTCTTCTTCTTTATAAATCAAGCTGGCTCCTCATTTATTTTGTTTGTTTTTAGTTTCTTTTGGTTTTTGTTATGTTTTATAAATAAGAAGCCCTTTAACTAACTTGTTTGTGTTTGAATATCCAAATGTTCTTCCCTGGGCTTTGGAGAGCTGTGTTTCTCCACAGCAAACATCTAAAAAGTAAACATGCATTCAACTTTCACTTGACCAGCATTTATCAATTTATTTTGTGTTTTGGGTAGTGTGTTCTCTGTATAGTGTTTAGATCATTAGTGTCAAGGTTTGGATAGCTTAAATACATATAAGATGATAAATACATATAAGTACATATAAGATACATATAATACATATATACATATAAGATGAAACACAGTGATGGTAATGTGTGATGGTTTTAATTTGCTATCACAAAGCACATGGATCTATAAGGAACCTTAAACAATGAAGCCTGCATGGCTGTCTTGGTCCAGCAGAGACCAGGTGGCTCTATAAAATCTCCCTGCATCAAATTGTAACTATTGAAGGTTTTGGATTGTTTTGGAATTGCTGATATTTGTGGAGATTTCAGCTGTAATTCCATCAAAATGTGTACGTGTACTCTGCGACAATTTTTCAGCTTGATCTTTAATTCAACATTGAATATAAACTCCAGAGGGAACAAACCCATTAATATTTCACAAAAAAAAAGAGAGAAAACTTGTTGTTGTTACTATTGTTTACGTAGATAGTGTAAAAAGGAATGAATGAAGAAAACAAGGGGAGAAGCAAAGAGAGTATTAGGGAGTAGGAAGAAAAGGTGTTTCCTTAGAAATGGTCTGATTGAAGTATTACAAAAGGAATTGCTGAGGCTCAGAGGCCTCTTTGTCTTGCAAAAGCCCAAAACAAGAAAAGGTCTATATTTAAAATTTCACTATTCAATCATCTGTTAGATTTAAGAATTCCCATGACGGTTACCAAGAAGCTTGGCAGTATACAGCATTGTAGTTCTTCCTTTCCCGATCGCTAGTTGGCTAACTATAGCCGAGGCAATGATCCTGGACTTGAGACTGAACCCTTCCTAGCAGGAGAACAAGCTCTTTGCATTGTGTGATATGCTCCAAGAAGAACCAGCTGCCCCCAAAGCTTTTTCTTACTTTTGTTTGAACCTTGCAATGAGCTCTCCTAGTTTTGAGAAACACCTTAGGGGAACTCAGATATAGCTTTATTCTACCCATTACTGGATATTTTCCTGTATCATAATTTATTGTATATGGTCCTGGGCTTGCTTGGTGGATTGTTCTACATTGGAAGAAACCATTTTACTCCTTGGATGTACACTTAATCAATATTTTTAAAGGAATAGGACATTGTGAAGTATTTTTCAGAAAGCCCTGAAGACACAGTGAATTCCAGGAGAAAGCAGGGAATTTTATAAAGAAAACTGAGTAAGACTGTCAGGAAAGTAAACAATAAGTATACTGAGGAAAAAAATAATAATAATGAACAAAGAAAACCACACACGCATGAAAGGAGATGAACAGGACCAATAATCCTTTAAAAGGCTAACAATCACACAGTAGCACATTAAGACTTCTCATTTCTTCCTGATCTGCCTAACAAGGGATGCACAGACCTTTGGTAGAGCAGATGGACAGTATTGGCAGCTGAGGAGCAGAACGTGGGACATAACTTCCACAGGCTCATCTTGTCCCAGCTCAGGTTCTCAGCAGACCACTCTCTTTGCCCTGGTATCTACCAAAGCCTGAAGACTTTTAGGGACTTGAAGGGGATGGCTGGAAGATTTCTGCATCATGACTAGAGCGGGGACCTTCAAGGCCCGCAAGAATCCACTGTACCGTGTTTCCTGGAAAGATGATATTTTATATATATATATATAAATGTATATATATGTATATATATATATATATAGTACTTCCTGCTTACTCTTATAATTTTGCTTAGCCTAGACTAAATACTCAATCAACAGTCCAGAGAAAAGCTGCCAACAAAGGCACAGTTCCCGTTTAAGAGAGAAGGAAAAAAAACTTGGATAAAACAGATAAATTCTCCCTTTTTTTTTTTTCTTTTTCCAGCATGTGGTTAAAATTAGGATTTTGGCTTCCTGCAGATCCTTATTTCATTCATTTATACAGCTGGGCACTTTGTTTTGGAGATGTAGAGAGGCTGCCTAAAAGACCAAGAAAGCTAAGTTTTTAAAAAGCATTAAATCGGATCAGTTTAGAAAATTGTTAAATCCTAATGTGATGCCCATATCAACTTAAATGACTCCAGAGGAGTAGCTGGAGATGTTTTATACATTTGCACTCCTTAGCATAAAATAAACCAGGCACATCAAATGGAAGAATGTGGGTGGGTTTCTCCCTTCTTGGTTCTGTTCATGTCCTATAATGATAACATGTGCATCTGTCCAAAAACATAACAAAAACAAAACAAAACAACAACAAAAAACCCACCACCACCAAAAACAACAACAACAACAAACCACCCTCTCTTTTATAAGCTATCTTCAGTTCTGATATCTTTGACTGGATGAGGTTTGTGCAATGAACTATTCTATCTTTAGAAGAACAATCTTTTCTTCATCATGTGTGGCTTTTAATGTGCCCTGTATGCTGTTTTCTGAATGTTGATAGCTTGCCAGTAACAAGAAAAATATGTCTAGCCCAGTGATCAAAACTATCAAAATCTTTCTCAAACTGAGGGCTAGCAGACAGAGCTATTTGTCAACAGCATGTATTCCCCTCAGGTAATTCTGATTCTTTCTTTTTCTTATTTTTAGTACCTCTTTTATCAAGCCTCTTAAATTCATGCCTAGCGTGTCAAAAGCACTTTAAAAACAGCTGTCTACTTCTGGCTTTGGAGAACAGCAGAGGATTAGGCAAGGCTAGAAAGAGTTAATTCCTGCAGTTTTCACACTGGAATAAAGTTAATAGACTGCCAATAACACGGGTTATAGTTGCAAAAGCTAAAGTTATAAGTAATCCTAAAGGGAAAGAGGAAAATTGTTCCTGACAAGCTGAAATTACTTTATAAAACCTCTTATATGTTGAGAAGCCCTGGGTTGGTCAGGGCAGGAAGCTTATTTCAATGTTTAACTCAGACTGTTTATAAAGAAAATATCTTGCCCAATATCCATTTTCCTAAAGTGTGCCCTTTAACCTGCTATTTTTTTGTTTCTTTTTATTGTTGGCATGGAGACTAAGAAGCACTCCACTAGACTGATCAATGCATAGTTACATCAACATAACATTTTCAGTCAAGTTCCCAGGAGCCTTTCTCCTGAATCTGTCATTTTGATTCAGATAACTAAATCAGGCTAAGCACAGCAATGATAAGGGATGACTTGCCTCATTAGCTAGCTCCCGCTGCTTTCTGCTGCCAGGAAGCTCTACAGCGACTGCCTAGGATCTTGGGAGAGATAACTGTTTTTTGAAATTATTTTGGTGCATTTTTCTTGTAATTCTCATCTTGCATTTTGACAGTGATTTTATAGGATGACATATGTACCAAATCCATATTCCTGGATCTTCTTTCTTTAAATAGGTGTCATGTGATTGGTTTTATGAGGACTAAGCCAACAGCAGGCTTAATCTAAGGGACTATTTAAAAATGTCCTTCAGTTTGTCTCCTTCAAATGTTACAAATCTGATAGCATTTTAATTAATAGTATTAGCGATACCGGGATGATCTGTTTTCCTACATGAAAGCAGATTCTGCCATAAAAGCTGTTCCAGTTCCAAAATGATATTTCAGTTGGGTCTTAGAATTCACTGAGCTTGAATATATATGAATAATAGCTTTAAAGAAAAGAACAACTATTTGTAGAGAACTTGGTGTGGAGGGGAGACTAAACAAGCAAGAAACAAAGGATTTCATTTAGTCATCATAATCTGAATTTAAGAGAATCATCTTTAAGACTCAGGAAATTAGATACAATTATTCATGTAGCTGAAAGCTGCCTATAGAAAAAAATGAATGGGAATACACAATTGGAAGCAAAAGGAGCTGCAATTATACCACGAACAACGTTCCAAGGAGAGAGAATATGGACAAAAAAGGAGGGTTGCTGCAAATTAAACATTATTTTAGCAATATTACTACTTTTCAATACAGATCTGACTATAACCAAAAAGCTAATCTTTATTGTTTTTTAAAGATTTTATTTATTTATTTGACACAGAGGGAGAAACAGCAAGAGAGGGAACACAAGCAAGGGAGTGGGAGAGGGAGAAGCAGGCTTCCCACTGACCCGGGAGCCTGATGTGGGGCTCTATCCCAGGACCTGAGCCAAAGGCAGACACTTAACGACTGAGCCACCCAGTCACCCCCAAAAAGCTAATCTTTAAACCTAGATCTAGAATAGCAACCTTTAAGTTTCCAGATATCCCATGGCATCTTTCTCTTGACCTCAGCTAACAGACATTCTCTGCAACAAATGCCCCAAACAATTACCGGTTTAAATTTTATCCACCCCACACTCACCCACGCCTTATTTGACAAACACTAGTTAAAAATGAACATGTTTCATGAGCCTGAAATCTCATTTTAATGAAGAAAAATTTACAATAGGTTTATGTGGATATTCCTGTTCAAGTATTTTGGTCAAAGTTATATTTTGGCACCCTTGTAGATAGAAGTAAAGAAAGCTATTTGGGTCATAATTTTGTCCTTGATATCCTAAAGAAGTCAGTTTGGTGATCCTATATCCCCATGTATGGAGTAGAAAGATTATCTAAAACATATTTTGCTGTTAAACATTTAATATTGAACAACTCCAATCCAGTAACTTTCCCAAAATCTCACAATCCATGCATACATTGTGCTGCCTTCCTTATACAGATTAGAGTCTATGGTCCATCACCATCATCTCTCCCTTACAAATATCCACGAATGCCCAACTTGACAAAAGCCATATTCTGTTTAGAAACATTTTTTTTTTTCTTTCTGCTCATACCGTAGCAGTTGAACTTTACAGGACAAATTTACATAAGATAGGTGACCAGTTTTATTCTAAATGCAGGGCATCAAACCTCAAGTGGATATTAAACATTATAGACTCTGAAAACTTCTGAGGGAGCTTATTTTCAATCTCTGAAAAGAAGCAGTTTTATTCATTTCTTTTTAGCTGTGATCAAACATCTCATCTACACTTTGGTCCCCACTACGATTATAATCCCTTTTATTTGATAATGTGTCATATTTTGTGGAGAAAATAGAAGTCATTAATAAAGAACTTTTAGAACTTTTTAAAAGACTGAATTTATTTATTTATTGAGGGAATGTACCCATGAGTTGGGAGGGATGGGGGTTAAGGAAATGCAGAGAGAGGGCACGAGGGAGAACCTTAAGCAGACTCCATGCTGAGAACTGAGCCCAATACGGGGATTGATCTCAGGACCTTGAGATCATGACCTCAGTGGAAATCAAGAGTTCGAAGCTTGAGTCCCAAGATTTTTAGAACTTCTTGCCACAAACTTTACTATTCTACTTGAAAATATGCTTATGTTCCCATTGTTACAGGGAACTAAATGTCTCTTTAAAGGTCAGTACTCCCACTTAGTCTGTATATAGGACATTTTCTCTCTTATTATCCACATTAATCTAGACATTTTCGATTTCTACATATTTCTACATGTTTCTACATATCATTACCCTAAAATTATGTATATATTCAAATACTTCTCATTGTCTCCTTCCCTTCTAGCCACTCTCTCATTCCTATCACATCAAAATGGCTTGGAAATGTAAATTATACTGCTATCTCAACTTCCTTCCCTCTCATTATCTTTCCAAACTTTTAGCACCTGGCTCACATCTTCGCACAGCCATTCAATATGCTCTGTCCCAATCATCAAAGGACCTGAGGATTTGCTAAATCCAATGGTTACTCTCAGTTTTCATCATATTCAAACTCTCAGGACTATGTTTCATAGTTGACATTCATCTCCTTTCTTCTCAACATAATCTCTGAATTTAACTGATACCAAAATTATCCTGGATTTATTCCCATTTTAGGCTCCGCTTTCTTTCTACTTCCCTGATTCTGTATCCTCTTTGCTGAGTCTAACGTTTGTAGTTTCTCAGAACTTTGCCCTGGGCTTTTTCTCCTTATTTTCTCTTCTTGGGTAATCTTATTCATTCTTGTAGCTTAATATATCTATGTACCAGCATTGCCCAAGTTTATACATAGTCCAAGACTTTCCTCCAGATTTGTCAGAGATATATATTAGACTGAATCCATGCCATCACCACTGGAAAGTAACTCAGACATAAAGGAGAAGAAAACTTTCAAATGATTTTCACTTAAGTATTACACTAAATTTATTTAGTGTCCATTAACTCCATAACACATGTTAACAGGCGCCCAGACACTTCTTTCCCACTAGTCAATTCAAAACTCATCAAGTGTCATTGATACTTGTTCTCAAAAACATTTGAGATTTCAAGTACACATTATAAAAACAGACGAAATATTAATAAAAGAGAGCTGTCATTTAGTGAAAACTGACATTAAAGCTTTGGAAAGATTTGAGAAATGTGAATTACTAAAAACAACTTACCTAATGACATATGAATTAAAAAGCTGAAAAGGCTTGGGAGAAACAAAGCGACAAATATCTAGAAGGATTTAGTTCTAAAACATAAGTGCTAAGGCTCTTAGATTATTTTTCAGATTTCAAAGGAATCAGATACAGAACATAAAAAAGAAAACTAGTTATGGGGGCACCAGGGTGGCTAAGTCCATTAAGCATCCAACTCTTGATTTTGGTTCAGGTCATGATCTCAGGGTCCTGATCCAGCCCTGTCTCAGACTCAGTGCTCAGTGGGGAATCTGCTTGCGATTCTCTCTCTCTCTCCCTGCCCCTCCCCTCATTCATGTTCACTCTCTCAAATAAATAAATATATCTTAAATATAAAAAAAATTGTTATGGGTGTGGTTGATGCAAAAAGGAAAATAGAAATTTTACATCAGGTTGTACCTGAAAAAATAGACATATATGTTTATGTCTCTATGCTGTAAGTCAGGCTGCATGTTTGAGGTGTATATTGTAGTCAAATATATAATGGAAAGAGTTTAATAAAGTCTTTAATTTTATCTAATTAAACATGCTTTGGAAATCTCTTTTCTCAATATTTTGCCAATATCAAGTAGATCATGGAATTTGAGTCCTAATGAGACTGGTGTGGACTAATTTTGAAACACCAATCTTACTTTCAATGTAAATATTCTCCCTTTCCCCAGCAAAAGACTAATCCACAATTGGAAACCTCATTGGGAAAGTGGGCATGGTTTATCCTTTCAATCTGCTTTATTATTATTATTATTTTTTTCTCCTGTGACAGCCACCTCCATGATCAGGACTGAGGGGAGAAGACAGAGGCACAAAAAGTCTACATGGATGATAGTCTCAAAATCTGATTCAATACCTTTTGTGTGGTAAGCCCTCGTATTTCAGTTCTCATGCATCCTGACAGGAGGATTTTGCAAGGGCTCTGGAAAGACTCTTTCTTGCAAGGTTCTCTGATGTTGGTGATGCAATATCTGACTAAACTAATTTATTTCATGGTACTCCTCTAATAGCTCCTTGCTGGAACCTTCATTCCATCAATATAATATTCATTCCATCTATATAATAGATGATAGATAGATAGATAGATAGAAAAATAGATTTAGCACAAATATAGAAATGTATGCAAAAATACGAAGCTCAATGATTTACTACAAGCATTTTATTACCATCACCCAGGCCAAAAGATAGGATACTGCCCATTAAAAAGCCCATTATATTCCACTTCCCAATTGCCATATGTTTGTTTCCCTGTTTGTTTCCATAAAGTAATTATTAAGTTGACCATAAGAAAAATAACTTTCTTGCTTTCCTTTATATTTTACCATTCAGGCAGGTATATACCTACTGCAGTTTGGGTTTGAGTGCTTTCAAAAGAAAAAATCAAACAAACAAACAACTTTTTACAAAAGAAATCAGGAATTATTTTAGTACATTTTTATTATACAGTAATTTTAGATTTACAGAAAAGTTGCAGATAGTTCCTGTATTCTTGTACCTAGTTTCTCATGCTCTTTATATTTTACACAGTATGATATACTCATCACAACTAGTGGGCCAAGATTAAGACCTAATTATTAAAGTGCATACTTTTATTTCTTGGTTTTTATCTATTGTTCCCCACTCCCTCGCTATTTTTTTTTTTCCTGTAACACAATCCCATGCAGGATACTACATTACATTTAGCAATTTGGTCTTCTTTGGCTCCTCTAGACTACACTTGTTTCTCAGATGTTCTTTGTTTTTGATGACTTTCACAGATTTGAGGAGCACCTGTCAGGTATTTTGTAGAATGTTCCTCAGTTTGGGTTTGTTTGAGGTTTTTCTCATTATAGGACAGGGATTATAGATATTGAAAAGGAAGATCACAAAGGTGAAGTGACATTCACATCACATCATATCAAGGGTAGACACCTCAGTTCCTAACCAGATCCACATGACGCAAATGTTAAATGGCACATTTCCAAGATGAACACACTCCCTAATCCAGCTTTTTAATCTTTGGTTAAGATAACCAATTCCTCCTCTTTCCTACTCTAAGACATGTGACTAATTGCTAATGGAAAGCAGTAAATAGGCACTGGGGTTATAGCATTTTCAACCCCACTCCCAAGATTCAAGAGTTATTTTTTTCCTAACCGAAGTTTCTGAGTGTAGTATTTACAATACTATAGCACTTGCAGTGCAGTGTCTACAACTCATCTTTGTCTGACTTATCACTGATATTTGATCACCTGACTGAAGTCCTGTTTATCAGGTTTCTCCACTGTAATGTTACTTTTTTTTTAAACCCTATTTCCATACGGGTCTCTTTGGAAGGAAGTCATTATGTGCAGCCTACATTTAAGGAACAGGGAGTTAAGCGGTGTCCCCTTGATATAAGAATACCTACATAAATTATTTAGAATTCTTCTGCATGGGTACTTTAGCTCTTATTCCCTATTTAATTATTTATTCAAGCATTTATTTATATCAGAATAGATTCATGGATATTCATTTTACACTTTGGGTTATAATCCAGTACTCTGTTATTTAGTCATTTAAATACATCCAGCTTTGGTCATTGGGAACTCATTCCGTTGTTTTCTGGGTCCTTTTGATATCCCTCTCCATCATTGCCTTGGTTTTTGAGCACTTTAGTACTTTCTAACACTGCAACATACACAGGCTCTTTTTTTTTTTTTCCCCTCTTCTATGTCTAGGATATGTCATTTCTCCAGGGAGCCATGGTTTTACTTTACTAGCATTCTGATTATTTTATTATTTTTTTAAATGTCTGTCTTCTGTTCAACTTTATATTTGTGCAGGGACTCATCAATGTTGTTGTGTTTAGCTATAGTTTTGTTGTTTGTTTATTTGTTTGTTTTTCTCTATAGTAGGATCAGCAAACTACTGACTTCAAGCCAATTCTGGTATTCCTGTTTTTGAAAATAAAGTTTCAGTGATACACAGATACAGCATTTATTTATGTATTGTCAATAACCGCTTTTATGCTACAAGAACAGGGCTGAGTAGTTAAGTCAGAAACATTATATCGCCCAAAGCCTAAAGTATCTACTGTCTGACTCCTTATAGAAAATACTTGGTGACCTTTGCTCCACAATATGCTATTGTATAAATGTAAATGTATTGTATAAATGATAGATGTATTCACCCTCACTTGACAATTACATTTTTCCCAGTTCAGAGTTCTCAAGAATTACATTACTGAGATATTCTTGTATGTATTTTTTACACACACAAATTTGTATTTTGCTTAGGTTTTCTACCTATGGATGGCAATTGCTTGGACACAGTCTGGCTTCAGTTGACATATTCAACACATTTTGTCAAAGTTATGAGTTTATGATTTTGATTCTATTCTTTCATAGCTTTGCTATGCTGGAATTTTCAGAAATTTTTAAATGTTAACAATATACATTTAATTTCCTGTTTGTGATTTTAATTTTACTTTCATAATAATGAGGGAAGTTTAGCAACAGTTCATATGTATATTATTCTCTTTTATGAAATGATTATTCAAAAACTTTCTTATTCTTCTGTTGGGTTGCCTTTATTGATTTGGAGGTATTAGAAAGACACTATCGAGAAAAATCCTTTGTCTTTATATAATTGTCTTTTTTATAAAACATCTTTTTAAATATATTTTGGAAATATATTTTCTCTCCGTTTTCCTATTCTTTCTTTACTAGTGAAGAGAAATTCAATTTCATTTCAGTTAATGTTATCCTTTTATGTTTAATCCTTTTTGTTTCCTATCTAAGAAAACTTTTTCTGTTCTGAATCACAAATATATCATCTCTATTATTTTGTCAGACTTTATCTCTTGCCCTTTCCTATGAAGTTCTATAGTCCAACTGGAATACAGTTTTGTGTTTGGTTTGAAGTTTAGGTATGGACATCTAAACACGTCAGCACCATTTATTGAAAAGTCCCTCACTTCTCCTTCTATTTTGTCACTTTTTATTAAATCACAAGCCCATATGTGTGTGAATCATTTTCTAGGCTATTTTATTTTGTCACCTTTCTATATTTGACAACTTCACATTATCTTAGTATACTTAAAATAAAACAAAACTTGGTACCTGGTAGATCAGGTCCATAAACTTCAGTGATTTACTTTAATATGTAGCTTTAGCTATTTTTTTTTTCAAAGATTTTATTTATTTATGAGAGAGAGAGAGAGCGAGCACAGGCAGACAGAATGGCAGGCAGAGGCAGAGGGAGAAGCAGGCTCCCTGCAGAGCAAGGAGCCTGATGTGGGACTTGATCCCAGGACACTGGGATCATGACCTGAGCTGAAGGCAGCTGCTTAACCAACTGAGCCACCCAGGTGTCCCTGTAGCTTTAGCTATTCTTGATCTAGTATATCCTACAGTTATCATGAGTAAACAATAGAAACAACAATAAAACACAGATTGGGATTTTGTTGTGGAGAGCACTGAAACTGTGCCATATTGAGGAAATTGGTTTAGCTTTGTTTCTCTCAGTACATAAACATGGTGTATTTCTAAATTATTTATGACTTAATTTCTGTCAACAATATTTTATAATTTTCTTTGAAGAAGCTTTACACAACATTCATTAGACTTGTTCATAGATATTGCTACTTTGTATGTGATTATAAAATGTCTCATAAAAATAATTTTCCACTATTCTGTTGATAGTTTTAAAATGTAATTTTAAAATTACTGAGCTCAAATATAGAAACATTGCTATAATATTTTATTAATTCTAATTATATAACTTCAGATTCTTTTGGTTTTCCTATTTAGCCAGTTATATTCTCTTCAGAGAATGAGGCTTTTTTTTTTCTGATTTCACTTGAATATTACTTCTTCCATTTCTTTTTCTTGTTTTATTACACTTGCACAATAGTAATAACAGTGGTGATGGTAGTCTGTCTTTTTTGCTGTTTTAAAAGAGAATGATCTCAACATTTCACAATTCTGTATAATATTTTGCAAAGATTTTTCTTGATAATCTTTCTCACAATAACAAGTATAAATGATCCCATTTATACTTAACTGGTTAAAAAATTTTCCTAACAGATTTTCAATTTTATCAAATGATTTTTCTGCTACTGAAAACGTTGTTTTCTTTCTTTTTTATAGTGTCACTGTTGCAAACCATACTTTTTTAAAAATACTAAATCAATCCTGATTCACATAATCAACTCAACTTGCCTGCTGTCATATATATATACATATACATACATATATGTATATATATATTATGTATATATGTATGTATACATATATATACATAAATTTTTAAATAAATTAGGAATGCAATTGTAACAAACTTGGATTAACTGTTTTTAGGGTCTTACTCTTTTCTGTAAGTAAGTTTAGCTTGTACTTTTCATTTATATTAATGCTCTGATTAGGTAGCATTAACAATAGGCTGGTGTTTTAAAATACATGTTCAGTTAGTCTATATAGTCCGTATAGTCCATATAGTACATCATTAGTTTTTGATCTAGTGTTCCGTGATTTATTGTGTGCGTATAATACCCAGTGCTCCACGACTAACATAAACAATAAAAAATAAAAATTTAAAAAAAAACACATATGTAAATAAAGCAACACTGCATATATAAAAAAATTCATTGTTCAGTGTTTCCTCTTTTTTAATTTCTTTGGGAGAGTTCATGTAAACTTTACATTTTAAAATACATACTGTTAGATATGTTAATGAATTTTTGATTGATTTATTTTTAAGGACAGGTTTTCAGTTGTAATTCCTTAAATTTTATTTTATTGTGGTGAGAACACTGTACTTCTAATTTTAAGTGTACAATAATGTTGACTGTAGTTTTTTTGTCAAATTTTTTGTTTCTTATATTATTTATTGAGATGGATGCTTAGTTCATTGATTTTCATCTATTTTATTTACTAACATATATTTAAAACTATATCCTCTCTCTAGACAGTTTTAGCTATATCAGAATTGTAAATTCATAATCATTATATCTCAATGATGAATTCAAAGTTTCTAAATTGCATATCCCTACTTGCCTACATATCTTGTCATCTAATGCCAAAATACCTACAGCAGTTTGCTTTCACTTTTATTTTCATGCTATACTTTATACTGTATATTTTCATCCTTTGATTTTGTTTGTCTTACCCTATCTTTATGTTTTAGAGTTTTTTTCTCTTTTCCATACCACATAACTGTATATTTTTTTTCTTTCAGTTTTCACTGTTGTTTAGACTGAACTGATTATCCCCCACATTTAGAATTCTCACCAGGTAAGGAGGCAACACCATTCACTATGATTCCTCAAATTGCAGGTGACACATGCCAAACCATTGAAAGATCTCCCCAACTACATTCTGCTCTGCTCTGCGAGGGTGGTATTTGTGATTTTACAGTTCACTAAGCAACTATCTGATGAAAGAAATGCTAATCTACCATATGTCTACATACCATCATGCTCAATCGATGATACTTATTTAGTGCCTTCTTTCTCTTAACTGGTAGGCCCATAATGGGGGAGAAGAAACACCACAATTTACAGCAATAAGTTGACAATTTATACCACGAATTAATTCTCTCTTGTAACTAACGCTTATTCCGATGAAGTGAAGGGATAAATCAAAGGAGTGTTATGGTCAGCCATTGCTAAGCTCTAAACAGTGCCAACTCTTCTGTAATGTCAATAAAATGTAAAGGTGCTTAGTATTGATTACCTTTAGTTTTAGAACTAAGTATATGATATATGATATATTGTATAATATATGAATGATCTATGTATTATCTTGCTATGTAATAATATTTTATGATTCATTAATTTATGAATTTACCATAAAATTCTTTGTTTGTATTGCTTTGCTTATAAGGGCATTTGCTGGATTTATGATAGTTTATTCTTTCCTTTTCCTTGTATTTCTCCTCTCACACACCTCAACAAAGTCTTTTTAACCTCAATATATATACCAAAATACCACCATTTAGGTAGACCAAAAATCTATTATTTTTCTTTTAGGCCGCCTTTGTCTCTTACATCTCATGATCAATATATCGACAGGTTCCATTGGTTCAAAATGCATCTTCTCCAAAATATATCTTCTTTCTACTTCTTTCCATGTCCTTTTTTACGATATATATTTAAGTTCATATCATTTACTATATGTTCACATACTATCATGCTCTACAGACAACATTAATTTAGTGCCTTCTTTCCCTTAATTGGTAGTCCAGTGTAGGGTGAGAAGACTCAGCACAATTTACTTCATTCACTTTAGTATTAGATAAAATCTGTCCTTTATATTATTATCATCCATTTGCCCTAAATGATGTTTTTCATGTTCATCCTCTAAAAGACATATTATGGTGTATCACATATGTGTAATATAGTAAGAGAAAAAATATCAAACATTTAAAAGTATATATGTCAGATTCATCTAATTTTTTTAAAAAAAATTTACTTACCTGTGCAAATTCATCTCTTAAAAACATAATCTTGGTACTACTATCTGTATTTAGTTTTTTGTTTGATTGTTTTGTTTTGTTTTATCTGTTTGACTTTTATCTATTAGCTAACATTTACTAAGTAATACATTGAGAATTAGCTAACACTTACTGATTTGCCAAACACTGTTCTAAAATTTTTATAAGGAGTAACTCATTTAATACTTACATAATGCCTGTGAAGTAAAAATTATTGTGATACATTTTATAGATGAAGAAAGTGAGTGGCAGAATTAGAATTTAACTTCAGGGGCTCTGGCTTCAGATTACATAGTTTCAACAGCTACACTACAGCTGCTATTTGATATGTGTATTTCTAAAGGTATATGCATTAATACATGTTTGCATATGTATGTATGTGCTTCTCTCTGCACATATGCTTGTGTATTTATGGTGTATTTTCTCAAATATTATAATCTGTGTGTTGTATTTCTAAAATGCCTGCCTGGCTTATAATAAAATATGAATTGATCTATATTTTTCATTTAAATAAATTACAATCAATTTACTGTATCTTTATTCCTTAGGGTCTTAAAAATGCCTAAATAATTCATTCTTAAGTATATCTGAAAGACTGCTTTATCTTCTAAGTTCTGCTCTGAGACTAAAACTAAAGAGCTATTTTGTAATAAAAAGATCTTTTGTATAATAATGTTTCTTATCTGGGAAAAGGAAAAGTGTATTTAGATCAACAAATTTGTCATTTCTATACTTAAATATCAGGATCATTTTCCTCAATTTAAAAGTATGTTTTTGTGGATTCATGAGTATATTCTGCATTTCTTAAAAATCTATTAATAGTAAAAATCACATATGTATTTGTTTTGCAGAAAGGAGCATGTTATATAGAGATGAATCAATGTTTTCAACCCAATAATGATAAAAAGTACTCTTTCTTTTCATTTGAAAAAATAAATGAACAAATGATTCAACACAGATTACATGAGCAGAACAATTCACTAAATTTTTTACCATGGATCTCAGGATTTCAGCAAAGGAAGAGATGAAGAGTAAAACAAAACTATAAATGATATCACCAGGATGGGCTAAGGGGGTACAAAGACAAAAAGCAAAACAATACTCCATCGTACTGTTTTTAACAAGGCAAACACATTTTATAATTCTGTTTAATTTATGATCCACCATTAAATGTTGAATTACATGAAAGAAAACCCACAGCTATTTCCTTTCTTCATTTCCCTATCTTATTTCACCTTTAAAATGGACATAAATGATTTCTATTTTACAGAATCACTGTGCATTGATGACCTATAATATGCTGAGAAATAATCACAATTCCTAGTACATGGTAATAACAAAATAAATATCAGGTTTTTTAAATTTGTTTTTTCATTATTCTCTTATACTGATGAAAGATTGGAGGCCGGAATAATAAAATCTGGGACTTGGAAATACATTTCTCTAGATTAATAGTTTAGATCTCATTGCTTTCGTGCAAGTAACAGGTTTCTATAGTTTAACACAGAGGCAGGCCACTTTCAAATATATACACAAAATGAAGAGAAGTTGTGATTAAGCATATTAATCTAACTGCTGATATTGCAATATCACTTCATTCAGTCAAGTAGGGGGTGAGTAGCAAGTGAAAATGAGAGAGCCATATTGACCAACCAACAATCTCTTCGGAATGAGGCACAGAGTGTGAAAATGACTTCTTGACTTCCGGCTAATATGAAGAAACAGAACAATGCAAAGTAAAATAGACCCTGGGAAGTATTTCCATACTTGTATTTTTAGATATTCCCTTGTTTACACAATTTTACATAATATGTGCAACAAGTCTTAAGTATATTTACTAGAAAAATTTAAATGCCACTAATGGCTAACAAACACATGAAAAAATACTCAACATCCCTCAGCATCAGGGAAACACAAATCAAAAACCCCACAATGAAATACCACCTCACACAGGTCAAAAGAGCTAAGATTAACAACTCAGGAAAAAACAGAAGTTGGCAAGGATGTGGAGAAAGGGGAACCCTCTTACACTGTTGGTGAGAATGCAAATTGGTTCAGCCACTATGGGAAACAGTGTGGAGGTTCCTCAAAAAGCTAAAAATAGAATTACCCTATGACCCAGCAATTGCACTAGTAGGTATTTACCCAAAGGAGATAGACATAGTGAATAGAAGGGGCACATGCACCACCCCAATGTTTATAGCAGCAATGTTCACAATAGCTAAAGTATGGAAAGAGCCATCAGGTGCCCATCAACAGATGGATGGATAAAAAGAAGTACAAATAGGGCCGCCTGGGTGGCTCAGTGGGTTAAGCCTCTGTCTTCCACTCAGGTCATGATCTCAGGTCCTGGAATCAAGCCCCTCATTGGGCTCTCTGCTCAACAGGGAGTCTGCTTTCCCCGCTCTGTCAGCCTCTCTGCCTACTTGTGATCTCTGTCAAATAAATAAAACCTTAAAAAAAAAGAAGTAGAAATAAACAATGGAATATTACTCAACAATCAAAAAGAATGAAATCTTGCCATTTGCAACAACGTGAATGGAACTAGAAGGTATAATGTGAAGCAGGATAAGTCAGTCAGAGAAAGACAAATACCATATGATTTCATACATATGTAGAATTTAAGAAACAAAACAGGTGAACATAGGGGAAGGGAAGGAAAAACAAGATAAGATAAAAACAGAGAGGAAGGCAAACCATAAAATACTTTTTTTTTCTTTTTTATTAACATATAATGTATTATTAGCTTCAGGGATACAGGTCTGTGAATCATCAGTCTTACACTATTCATAGCACTCACCACAGCACATACCCTCCCCAATGTCCATCACCCAACCAGCCCATCCCTCCCACCCCTTGCCCCTCCAGCGTAAACGCTAAAAGACTCTTAACTAGAAAACAAACAGGGTTGTTGGAGGGGAGGTAGGTGGGGGGATGTGGTAACAGGGGAATGGGCATTAAGGAGGACACTTGATTTAATGAGCTGGGTGTTATAAGCAACTGATGAATCACTAAGTCCTACCCCTGAAACTAATTATAATAATATAAAAAAATCTACCATCACAAGCATATAAAAATAAAGACATATCTAATACCATATCAACTTACAAAAGGAGAGAGGAACCAATAATTTTTAGGAATTTTTTTAAAGAAATTTTTATAGAAGCTATTATTGACATTAAATATACTAAATAAAAGTGTTAGTCATATTTAATTTTTTCAACAATTTTTATTATTAAATAATGACTTCTTGTTTATGGTAGGGGTTTCGTATACTTCTATTGTTTCACTTAATTTCAATAATATGAGCTTGTTATTTCCATATTATGAGAAGAAAATAATTCTTTGGCCTAAGATAATAATGAAGCTTCAAAATTAGATTTACTTCCTATTTGTATCAGAAGCTCAATCTATTTAACAGTATTTAATATCTAATTACAATTAGACTTTTAATTTTAAAAAAAACTATGTAGGAGCTAACAAAAAAAAGGAAAAAGTATTATGCATCTCAAATGGCTAAATCAACATACAGAATCTTTTCTTATAGCCCATATACATGATTTGATTAAAAAAGAATTCTTGAATAAAAAACATGGTGATTTTCAAAATTATTTTCTTTAGCTATTTCTTATTCTTCATTGGCATTCTATTCATTCCATGTCAAAGTAGCTGATCATAAGATAGTATAGAGATTGAATAATTCTAGTTTATATAGAATATATTGGAGAGCATGTAAAGATATTTATTAGTAAAATTATCTAATCACCATTATATTATTGTTTAAGTCAAATTCATATTAATAATCCCATCTCCTTTTATATTGCTACTCAAGCATAAAAATAATATATATTGTTTAAATTGAAGTAGAGGTTTAGATAATTTAAACTAAATTTATATATAAGTAAATATTTATGAGGCATAAATAAATGTGGTATGCATGTATGCAGTGTATGTGCGTAGATTACTGGACAGAAATGTAGATAGAAAGAATTCGAAGGAAGTAGGGTAAGAGTGGTAAAGAAATGTATCTTAGATCTAAATTAATGTTAGAGCTAAAGAATTCAAACAATTCAAACCTATTATTTTTCAAGTAAGAACAGTGAGGTCCAAACATAATCTCCCCAGGATTTTGTGAATACGGTTAATTTTATAATAATAAAATACATAGCCCACTAATCAAATTGTCTAAAATAGTACAGGTATATCCTCTGAACTATGCACTACTAAAAATGATGCAAAATTTAAGGGGATGAGTTCTGTTCAAAATGATGGACTTCAATTTTGGGGACTCCCTTTTTCTCTTAGCTAGTAGTATGCCCTAAAAAATTTTTCCAATAAATGTTTTAGAATAATTTAAACTTATCAAAAAAATGTGTTTTGTCTGTTCAATTTTCTCTAAGCAATTCAAGTGGTATGTACTTGTAAATATTCCTAAAAATTTATGTTTTTGTCTAGTCATTATATTCTAGTATAAATTCTCAAACAATGTAAAATAATTTTTAAAACATCATAACCAATACACACCTATAATCAGAGTTATCTGCAACATGCACCAAACACCTACCTATTCAGATTTGCAAAGACAACTTTAAAATCATAGCTTGTTCTTCCCTAAAATATACTCCAACATAGAAGCTCTACTATAGTAATTAAAATTAAGGGAAATTCACAATATACTTGAATAATTCAATCATTTCATCAATAGAGTAGAATGACAGAAATGTTTATCTATTTATCATTGTATTAGATATGAAATAGAAAATAAGAAAATATCCATTATGGGGCACCTGGGTGGCTCAGTCGGTTAAGCCGCTGTCTTTGGCTCAGTTCATGATTCCAGGGTCCTGGGATTGAGCCCCGCCTGCCTGCCTCTCTGCCTACTTGTGATCCTTGTCTGTTAAATAAATAAATAAAATCTTTAAAAAAAAAATCCACTATATATTTGACAGCTTAATCACATGTCCTACAACTAGTAAGTTAAAAATATAGTTATCTTGGCCTTATTATGTTAAAAGTTTACATATACATAGTGCATGCACACACACACACACACATAATAGCCCATGGTCTTGATAAATAATAGCTGAAAATGTCCAAAATGCTGAATATGCAACCTCAAACATGCATGCTGTTTCAAGCAAAGTTTAGTGCCACATTGAAACATATTTTGGTACATATTTTTAAAGACAGTTTAAGTATTTAGGAAGAAACACACAAACCAAAAAAAAAAAAAAAAAAATCCCCCAAACCAGCTCACTAGACAAAAAAAAAAAAATTAAAAAGGAGAAAAATTGAGCTGGCTAACTTCTGAGCTTGCCCTCATTAAAACTAAGAAAGAGTGGCATCTGGGTGGCTCAGTGGGTTAAAGCCTCTGCCTTTGGCTCCGGTCATGATCCCGGGGTCCTGGGATTGAGTCCCCCATTGAGCTCCCTGTTCAGCAGGGAGCCTGCTACCTCTCTCTCTCTGCCTGCCTCTCTGCCTACTTGTGATCTCTGTCTGTCAAGTAAATAAATAAATAAATCTTTAAATAAATAAATAAATAAAACTCAGAAAGATAGAACCATACCTGCAAAACACAAGACAACTGATTAAACCTCAAGATTCTATAGCCAGAAAATGTGTGTGTGAAGTGTAAACGCATAAAAGAGACTGAAAAAAATTACTTAAACGAAGATTTGGTCTGCTGTCTAGAAAAATTTTCAAGAATATATAGTTGCGAAGAATGGAAAATAATGCATATAGTTATAACAAAATAACAACAAAACACAGAAATTATGAAAAAGAATATATCTAATATTTAAGATATCATTAGAAATACCAGAAAATGTAAGAAAAACATTTTAAAAAGCAGCGATGAAATTGTGAAGAAACATGAAATGGAGATAATTTTAGCAACTGACCAATTATTAGAAATACTGTGTGTGTATGTGTGAGTGTGTGTGTGTTACAGAAAGAAAAAGGGGGGGGACAATATTTGGAATATGTTCCCATGAATGACATGTAATTATATCTCCTGCTCTTCTATCAGTCAAATCCCATTATATGGTGTCCTTAGAATCATATTTATTTCTAACATGGTAAAACCATAAGCTATTTTTATAACAAAAGTACAATAAAAATGTTTGATTATAGTCCCCAATTTTAACCTTGTAAATATCTGCCATGTGAAAACAACGGAATTGTCAAAAACCATTAGAATGTCTAGGAGTCAAAGAAATGGTAGGAGCAAAATGGGTATCATTACATAACTTACACAGCAAACAGTCAAGAGATATAAAATAAAATCAAGATCTGAAGATTCATTTTATTGTTAAATGTATAAAGGTAGTGAATAAAGTATGCTGCTTCTAGGAACAGCACACTAGGTAAGACATATCAATCCTTTTGCTCAAAACGAACAAATGGAAAACGAGAAAATCTAGGCAAAATATTGTCTTACATCTATCTGAAGGCAACAAGAAACTAATAAGGCAGTGAAAATTTATAAAGATAAAATTTTCCAAGAAGGAATCATAGTAGTATGACTAGCATTCTGGAATACCTTTTCCCTAAAGCTGCACTGCCCCAAGGAAGTGACTAGCCTCACATTGGGAATTTTAAATTTTAATTAATTAAAATTAAATAAAAACAATAGTTCTTTAGTTGCACTAATTCCATTTCAAGTGCTCAAACATACATGAGGTTAATGGCTACTATACTGTAAAATGGAGATAGAAAACATTTCCATTGTGACAAAAATTTCCACTGGACAGTGCTACAGAGAGGAGAGGTGTTTCTGTCAGAAAAGAAAGAAGAGAAGAGAAAAATCAGAAGAGAAAAATAGGCGCTGAGCATCCATGCAGAGATTTAGACAAACTCATGGAGTTAGGGGAACTAAATTTTAGGTCAGTGTCAGCCAAAGACAGTGATCCCTCCTAAAAAAAAAAAACAAAACTGTTTTTGTTTGGGATCTCCAGAAGCATACACCTACGGTCAAGGGTAAACCAGGTATGATTTACTCCTTGTATGGACTGCCCACATGTTCAAATCATCTCAACACCTCTAACTCTATTAGAGTAAACTTGCTTTGTCAAGGCTTCTAGTTCTCTGACACAGAAAAAAAGAAAAAGGCAAAAATATAAATAAATAAATACTGATAAGTTCTTTCTGAACAAAGACAGAATCTGTTCAATCATGAAGTTATTCTTTCAATTTTTTTAAAATATCTAACATATAATTGAAAAATCAGAACAGAAGGGATATAAAAATACTTATAAAAACCAATAGAATAAAACCTTAAAAAAAAGGGGGGTACATCTGGGTGCCTCAGTTTCTTAAGCTACCGTCTTTGGCTCAGTTCATGATCCCAAGACCCTTGGATCCAGTTTTGGCTTCTCCCTCTGTCCCGTAACCTGGATCCTACTAGCAGGCTCTCTCTCTCTCTCTCTCAAATAAATAAATAAAATCTTGAACAAAAAAAAAAAAAGGAAAACTGACAAAATACTTAATCATGCTTAACACTCTCAAAAATTAGGAGATTTTTAGTAGAAAAACTGAAAACTATTTTTAAAACAAAATCAGCATTAAGAATGATAGTTTCTACCATTGAAAAATATGAAATTAAGAAATCAATGTATGAATTTAATATATTTGATAGAGATGAATTGAGAAATAGTGAATGAAAGATAGGTCCAAAATGTTGTCCAGAGTCAGAAAGGAAAACATAAAGTAATTGAAACTACAGAAGAAAATATGAGATTTAAGAGATAATGTAAAAGATTTGATTAAGGTCTAAACAGAATTCTGAAGAGAAGAAATAGAATGGGTTCTAAGCAATATTTGAGGAGATAATGAATGGGATTTTTTTTCAAAAATATGAAATAAATCAAGCCACATATTCCAGGAGCTCTACAAACCTCAAACAAGATAAGTTAGTGTTTACTTTATCTGCCCTAACACAATATAAGGTACTGAAGATACTGCTGAAGATGAAACACAATAAATTCCTAACAGCACTCCAATAACTCCACCTCTGAGAAAAACAATTTACCTTCAAAGGTGACTTCTCAAAATAAACAATGAAGACCAGAAGATAATGAAAGAGAAAAATAACTGTTAATTTATAAGTATTTATACAGTAAATATAGTTTCCAAAATATAAGTGAAATAATTTTAGACAAAAATATAGCTTATCACCAAGAAATTTGTAATATAATAAAGAGTATTTGATGAGCAGAAGGGAAATGATCCAAAATGGAAATTCAAAGATGGAGAGAAAAAATAAAGAAAATTGAAAGAATAAATATGAGGATACTCTTATAACCTAATTCCTATAATGTCTTGATGGGTTTAAAATAAATACATAATTAGAGTATATGATCAGAATTGTGTGTAAATTGGAGTGGAGTCCATAGAGTATAATGTTGTAAGTTCCTGAATTGTCTATGAAGAAGTAAAAGGAACAATTAACATTAGCTAATGACATGTCAATTTAAAGTTAATAATTCAAGAAAGAAATGTATAAAGCTATTTTCTAGCATCATTAAGGTAATCAGTGTAGGAAATGTAAAGAGAGGAATAAATCTACATATGCCATAAGGAATTAGACTTAGCAGCATTATAAGTTTTTCAGTACTGGTGTGGTTTTAACTTCCATGTATGCATTACTTTTTTCATAATATAATATACAGAATTTTTTAAAAAAATTAAAAAAGAATAACCAATGTTGATGTGAACTGTGGGAAAGTAAAAGATTATTGCCCAGATCCTAAAGCCTTAATGCATGTTGAAATGCATTTGGAAAGATAGCTGTCATATACAACAAAGTAGGCTAAATAACATAAACAATTGGGATAAACTTTAAAGAAAAAAATGTTTTAGGAGGATAAAAATTAGATTACCTAGATTTTTGCAATAGAAATCTAAGAAAACGCCACTGCTGTGTATGAGCCAACTGATGCTGAGTATTGAAGAATTATGAGCAGTAACAGTGGTGTTCTCAGGGGGAAAGTAGGGCAGTTTTAACCTAAGGCAAGTGTAAAAAAAAATGTAGCATACTTTGAACTATAGGATAACATATTTATTTGTACAAGTTTGAGGACTTCATAAGGCAGAGTGGGAAAAGTTGGTGGTGGAGGAATAGGCAATTCTTAGCAGAGTAAGAAAGTGCTATGATGCCACTGAGTATGTCACCATATACATTCCAGTGGTGTTTTTGACTTCTGGAAAATCAGAGATAAACGTCTCTACCCTCTAGGTTCTGGTGAATCGATATTAAATCCCATGTGCCTAACAGAGCTACGGGAAAAAATCCGTGATGGGTCTGCTTCCACAGGATCTCCTATTCTCTTGGACGGAGATGAAATTTGCTATTTCAAAACATGCTCATCAATTTATAGATTTAACAGTGGACCACGGTGGATTAGAAGACGCAAGTGATGCTTAATATAGGAAACCATATTAACACAACTTATTATAGACATTTTTGTTCAGTTAAACCAAAGCCATTGACAACCTATCCCAATACTCTCAAGTTTTTCTGCCTAGCCAAAGAGGTTTCCTTGTTTCAATCAAGATCTCAACTTTCTGGGGAAATAATTCCAGCACCTGGACTGAAGGGTGTCCAGTTCTGGCCAAGAAAAATGTTAGCGAATGCCTTTTGGATTCTTCAGAACTTCTTGGATTCTTTAAAACTTCAAAACTTTCCCCTAATAACAATACAGTACAGACCCAGAAATTCTCTTTCACACACTGCGATATGTTTCTTATTGTAAGGTGTAATAACTAGGGCTGCCACACTCAAGTTACAGCCATGAATGGAAGGCTAAATGGAACACAGTGATGTTGACCATGATATTGCTAACCTACCAAACAAATACTTGAAACTGCTTATAAATTAGTTAATTAATTAATCCTGCCATTAAACCACGGGCAGAACTCCAAGTCTCAAGTCCCTGGCTTAATTTATTTTTTTAAATATTTTTATTTATTTGACACACAGAGAGCATGGAAGCACACAAGCAGACTGAGCCAGAGAGGGACAAGCAGGCTCCCTGCTGAGCAGGGAGTCTGATGTGGGCCTAGATTCCAGGACCCTGGGATCATGACCTGAGCGGAAATGCAGATGCTTACCCAACTGAGCCACCCAGGCACCCTGAAATCCATGATTTCAGAAGGGCCTCTTTCTGTCCCTTCTCAGGACACACCCCATCTTCTTCTCCCCTCCACCATAGCACACATGGGTTTTGTTTTTATTTTTGTTTTTCAGTGGTGGTTGGCTAGAGTGATTATTGTCTGAAAGCTTACTGTTTCTTTAGGATGCTTCCTTTTAGTTTCCTTGGCAACAGAGAGCAGGCTTCTGTTGGGACATTTTTGTTCTGTGCCAATTGACATTCCCTGTATGCCTGCTTCTTTAGCTACAGGTCTGGGATAGAAAACCCAGGGAATTTATTGGATCATGCCATTTCTTGGGTCCTGATATTTCTAGTGGATCTTTATAGTTTGCTACCTTTCAGTCTTTATTTATTTATTTTTTTTTTTTTTTTGAGAGAGGGTACATACACACACACAGGCACACACATGCATGATCCATGTTTGGGGGAGTGGTTGGAGGGATGGGGGCAGAAGGGCAGAAGGAAACAGAGAAAGAGAACCTTAAGTGGACTCCACACCCAGTGGAGAGCCCTATGAGGGACGACGTCACAATTCCGAGCTGAGCTCATGACCTGACCTCATGATCTGAGCTGAAACCAAGAGTCAGAGGCTTAACTGACTGAAGCCCCTCTAGGGCCCCTTCTTTATTAGATATAATATGCAGCGTGTTTATTTGTACTTATCTCTCAGGAGATAAGTACAGGAGAGACAGAAATCTCCTCTGAACAGCCTGAGGTCCAAAGAGTTGTCAAGGGACATCTTTTTGTGCAGTATGTGGATTGTGCCTTTGCATGTGAGCTGGGGTTCCCAATTAGTGTACAACAGGACACATAGTTTGTCATGGAGCCTGAAATGGGGAACTAACGGGAGCAGGATAAGGACCAGTGGTCAGCTAGGCAAACACTACTGAAATGAAATTCAAAACAGTATCTGAAATGAAATTCTGAACAGTATGAGAAGCCTAAATTAAAACCTCATCTTTAATCTCTACTAGGGCCTTTGCTAAGAAATGAAATTTAAACATATTTTAACAGCTTATTAAATTGACTTTTAACTACCAAATACATATGATATGTGGGCATACATGTATCTGTGTGTGTGTATGAGAGAGAGAGAGAGAGACTGAGACAGAGAGAGATGGAAGGAGAGGGCAAGAGAGACAGGCTCATGGATGAGTGTTCTGTTTCAAAATTAATTTTAAAACTAGAAAAATGTTGCATGCTTAAATTGTTGCGTAAGAACATTAAATATCCTACTCTGGTTATTGCATCATTACAGAAAAGCTTATTTTTTAAAGGGAATTTGAAAGAAGAGATCAATATTATCCCCAAAGGGGGAAATACTGGCCTTCGTGCCGAGTCAGTGATTTCAACACATTTTTCTACACTTAAGGTTTGGGCTGTCCCAGAAAATAGTATTTAAAAGCTTAAAGTTACTGTTCCACAATTATATTTACTTTTAACATTAACACATCCAAAAGTTTATATTATCCCTGTGAAAGAATTGTTTCTCTCACAAATATTTCTTAACATAAACCAGATCATAATGCATTTAACATGCAAATTTAAGTTAGCAAGGAATAGTTCAAACTAATTGCTTTCTAAGCCCAATCAGGAAATTTAAGTTGCTTGAGAGCTGACAGTTTTGGAATGCAAAGGATTTGTCTTTACATATTTTAACTAATTAAACTTGCAATTATTCAGTACTTTCCTCCTTAAGCACTTAAAAACACTTTTTAAGTCAATTTCCTGTGGAGTAGAGCACTAAGTGATCATCAGCCACATTCCTCAAATAGAAAACATGGGGTAATAAAAGTTATTGATGGTTTCTCTTCTATATTATGTTTATATTAACATAGCTGAGGCTTTCCAATAGCATTGAAAATGTTCCAAGGAGTATGCATTGAATTATTTCCCTTAAACTTAGAAACTCTTTCAAAATGCATATACATTTTTTTGAATAAAACTATTAGAAAACCATAAAATGTTAATGAATATATGTGGAGATTCTTGCCAGCATGAGTAATGTTAACATTATTCTTCCACAGAGATGTTAAGGGTAGCTGCCAGGGCCCATCACATGTCTGACCTGGGTATAAGTCTGTGTTTCCTTGACTGGAGAAGAGTGAAAATATGTTCAGGAGATGACTGGCATGTTAGAGTAACATTGATCTACAGGTCTCAGGTTGTTTAGAGATCTCACACATTTAGAAAAAAAAGAACACACACACAAATTGGGAAGGAGAGTGGAAGCTTCTCAAATAACCATTAACATAAATGGTTCTCTTATTATTTTTAAAGATTACAACCATTATTTATATAAGGGGAGATGTTGATCATGTTCTAAATTGCTTCTCAACTATAGACTTTTGATCTAATTCAATGTGAATCTTTTCTATTCCACTCATAAAGTTGACTGGTGAGATTTTTTATTGCATAAAATACCTCCCTTTTAAAGATGACTGAATAAAAACAATTACCAAAATATAGTGGCCTATGATCTAGAGGCAAAGTAAGCAAATCTCAAACAAAGATAGTCTTCATAATTGGATTTGATTAGACCTATTGTTACAGAACCACAGAAGACAGAACTATTTTCTCACCTACCAAGGAGGTTTCAACATCAACAATATCAGTGGAACAGCTGTAAATAAATTTTGAGGGCGCCTGGGTGTCTCAGTGGGTAAGCGTCTGCCTTTGGCTCAGGTCATGATCCCAGATTCCAGGGTCATGGGACTGAGACCTGCGTTAAGCTCCCGGCTCCGTGAAGAGCCTGCTTCTCGCTCTCCTTCTGCCTGTTGCTCTGCCTACTTGTGCTCTCTAACTCTGTTAAATAAATAAATTAATAAAATGTTTAAAAAATAAAATAAAATAAATTTGAATGGTTCTTTTGCCCTAACTAGATGAACTTGTTGCTTTCCCATTACAGATGCTCAGCACCTGGTTTACTGGATGAGCTTCTAAAGAAACAGAATAAAGGCAACAATTTACAAAAAGGAAAAGGGGTTTTAGTGTGAATTAGTTTGTATGGAGATGTAGTTTGCCCAATTCCAATTTTCTGTAGTTAGGAAAATTTAGTCATTAAATGATATTGACTACAAAATTACAAAAAAAAACACATGCTATCATAAACTTACATATTTTAACTTAAGGAAAGTCATATAAAAATCTCTCTGGAAAAAAAAAATCTCTCTGGATTTCTCTTTACATGATTTTAAGTGATATCTTCATCTTCCCTATTTTAAAGTAATAATTGTTTAAATCATTTCAGTTGTTAAAGAAATTATTTTCTTACTAAGGGTTATATTTATAATTCTTAAGATAGTGTGTTTTCTATATTTATGGGAGGTAGTGAAAACAGATCTATCCTATTGGAAAGTGAGTATAAACATATGAGTCAACTGTTATTCTTTCCTAAGGAGAATAATCACTCCATATAATTAATATACATTGGAATAATGTTGAACTTATTCATTTATTAGTGAGGTCAAATCTTTATTCTATAACAAGTTAGTAAAAATATTCTCAAATTACGTAAATTAAAATACATCCTGACATTGTATACTTAATTTATTCTACTTGGGTTAAACTACATATCCTCATTTAATGCAGCCTTTGAACATCTCCAAAATAACATGTTTATTATGTTCATGTATAATTAATGCATTTTAACTCTATCAGTCAGTCTTGTAGAAAATTAATTCTAAACTGTCTTTTTGGCATAGTTTTAAAGATATATATATTTTTTAAGATTTTATTTATTTATTTGACAGACAGAGATCACAAGTAGGCAGAGAGGCAGGCAGAGAGAGAGGAGGAAGCAGGCCCTCCGCAGAGCAGAGAGCCCGATGTGGGGCTTGATCCCAGGACTCTGGGATCATGACCTGAGCCGAAGGCAGAGGTCTTAACCCACTGAGCCACCCAGGCACCCCTAAAGATATTCTTTATATAAAAAAATTATCTTGCAATAAATATTCCATTTTTTTAAATAATTCTATTACTTCATTAAGGTTGCTTTCTTATTTTTCTTATTTTACTTTTCTCCTCCTCCTTCCTTTCCTCCACCCCCTCTTTCACTTTCTTCGTTTTCCTCCTCCTCCATCTCTTCCTCCTCTTCCCCCTCTTTTTCTCCTTCTCCTTCCCCTTTCCCCTCTTCCACCTCCTCCTCAGACCCAATTTACTTTAAAGGATTAAAATCGTACAAAATGTTATGCAACAAAATAGAATAAAAAATAAGGAACGAAAATAAATTTAGGAATCTACATATATTTGGAAATCAAACATTTTTCAAAATAGCCCATCATTCAGAAAATAAATGACAAATAATGATTAGAAACTATTTTGAAAAAAAAAAAAGAAAAAGAAAGAAAATATCTTAGGATGTCTGGGTAGCCCAGTTGGCTAAGTGTCTGCCTTCAGCTCAGGTCAGGATCCCAGGGTCCTGGGATCAAGTTCTGTATCTGTCTCCTTGCTCAGCAGGGAGTGTGCCTCTCTCTGCCTGCTGCTCCTCCTGCCTCTCTCTTTTTGCCAAATAAATAAATAAAATCTTGAAAAAAATACTTTGAAATGACAGATGAGAAAAGCACAACATATCAAAATTTATGGGATATAACTAAATCATCCTTAGAGGAAAATGTACAGCTTTAAATGCTTCAATTTTTTTTAAAACATGAAGAGGAATCTCAATGCATAATTTAAGTTTCTACCTCAAGAAAGTAGAAGAAAAAGAAAGAAAGAAAGAAAGAAAGAAAGAAAGAGAAAGAATGCAAAAAAAAAAGATGGTAAGAGTACAGATTAGAGAAGAAACTGAAGAAATATAAAACAGAAAAACAATAGAGCAAGTCAATGAAACCAAACATTTGATTTTTTTTTTGAAAAGTACAATAAAATAAGAAACATTTAAACTAGACTGAGGGAAAAAAAGAGATCAAAGACACTAATCACAGAAACAGGCATGACAGAGAAGTCTTCCCTACTGATGTTACAAAAATTGAAAGGATTTTAACAAAATGCTATGAACAACTTTTTGATGCCAACAAAGTAGACAACTTGGGTTAAATAGACAAATTTCTAGGGAAAAAAAATACCAAACTGACTGAAGAAAACAGGAAATTTGAATAGATCTATGAGCAGAAAAAAATTTTTTAAGTAATTTTAAAAATTTTCCACATAGAAAACCCTACATACATAAAGCTTTACTGGAGATTTCTGTCTAATATTTAAAGAAATAATTCAAATCATTCATAATTATATAATAACGTGTAAGGCATTTTACAGAGTCTCAAACATAAAAAAATTATTATTATTCAGGTGATTGATTTTGGAAACAAGAGGTCACTGATGCCTTTCTTTGGAACTGATATGAATTATAAATGCATGATTCATTAGAGGGAGATATTCTAGATCATTCTAAAGTAACAGTTCTTTGAAGGAATGAAGAAAATAAAGTCTTCACCTTGAAGTCTTTCTCTCTAGAAACCAAAATTAAATAAATGGCAACTGTTTATTAAACATTAAATATTTACCCTTTGTGTGTTTATTTTGTTTTGTTTTTTGAGAGAGGGAGAGAGGGAGGGAGATGGGGAGGGGCAGAGAGAGAATCTTAAGCAAGCTCCATACATAACTCCGAGTCTGACAGGGGGCTCAATCTCACAACCCTGAGATTATGACCTGAGCCAAAATCAAGAATCAGACCCTTAACTGACTTAGCCACCCAGGCACCCCAATATTTACTTCTTCTTAAAGAGAGTTCTGACCCACTCAAACAAAAATGATAAATAAGCGTTTTCTATGGTCTAACATAGAAACTACAGAAGCACATTTCATAATACAGTTTTAGATGTCATTTAAAGAGTAGAAATTGGTTTTTAAGCTTTTTAAAAACTCACAACCATTGTACAAAATCCTCTGATTATCTGTCACCACTATTAGATTTCACAAGAAGCTCTATTTTGTCATTTCCATTCTTGAAGAAATTTATAAGAGTGGTTAATTTGTATTCTTACCAATGGTTGTCTCCCCAGTGCGTTCCCTGCTGATTTATGTAAGTATGGAGTCCTGTGGTAGCCAAAGAGAGATTATGATTATCATCTTCAAAATTTCACATCTAGCATACTTGAGTGTAAATCATACTTTCTAAATAAAGCTGTCATCATCTTTATTACATTTACACTCAGTAAATGATGCCAGGATGGCTCTATATTTTTAACCAGATTAAAAATAAAACTGTATTCCTAGAATAACCAAAAAGAATGAAGGGCACTTTCAGTACTTGAAAAGTGTTTTGCTACTTAACAAAATAAAATAAAACATTCAAATGCTACTACTTACCTAAACTTCTACAAACTCTCTTGATAATGTTGATTTAATATTTTTTCCTCTGAAAATTGACTTGGATTATGTATTATAGTTGTAATGATTTAGATATACAACTCTGAATATCACTTTATGTTAATAAATTCTCAAGAGAAGAGATACTATTTCATCAAATAAATTCTGTAATTTTAGAAACAGCCACATTTTGCCAACCTATTGAGTGTATCTCTGTATTTGATTACTCTGCACCTGTGTGAAATGATCATTAAAGCAGTGTGTATCCTGAGTAAATTATAGAGTTTGCTGGTCTTATATTGATATTGTTCTCATTTATTTATGTTAAATCTACTTAAAACATCATACTCATAATAAGGACCATGGGACACAAATTTCTATTACATCTACAACTGGTATATAAGCCAAGTGTTAAGAAGTAGGTGTGGGTATTTTATGTATCTTATGTTAAAAACTTTCTATTTTCTCTTTAAGAGCTAATAAAATTGCTGTAACTTTATGTCATTTATCATTAGTTGCATAACAAAAATGTGTGCATACTTGGATGATCTTGAAAAGTTCCACAAATGATTTTCCAACTCTGTAAATACAATTTCATGAGTAGAGTCACCAGTATTACAAACTCTGGAAAAGTTGCTTGTGTGGGTACTATTTTCTCTACATGGAACTATATTCCTCTGCATTTTGAAACAAAATTGAAACAAACAAAAGGGAAATGCCAAAGGTGACTTTTCACTTCTCAGCACACACACACACACACACACACACACACACAAACACACAAAAGATATTTTATTTATCCTTAGAAATAAACAGGGATTTCATGACAAGAAAAATATTAGGGAAAAAAACCCAATGATCGCATTTTGTTTTAGAAATTCTTACTTAGTTTCTCTTTTGTATTAAAAATTAGAGTTTAACCCTCTGGATATGGAGTTGACCTGAAAATACTGATATGTATTTTCGTGGTCCATGTGAACCTTAGATGTCACCCAGGTTCCTCTGTCTTCAGAATCAAATGGAATTTTAGCTCAACCTCCGTTTCACATGGATAGACTGACTCTCTCAACGTCTCAGAGAATTTTTGAAGAAATTTGTTGTATCAAGGGTCACAATGTGGAGTAGCTCTGGGATCCTATGTTTACTGATTTTTTTTTTTTTTTTAGATCCTCTCACTATCCACTGCCTTCCTTTCTCCCTCTCCAATTGCTCTGCATCAAGAGCTTTTTTTTTTTTTTACAAAAGGTCTACGTGGCCAAATTTTTCAGCAGTTTTTTTTTTTTTTAAGATTTTATTTATTTATTTGACAGACAGAGATCACAAGTAGGCAGAGAGGCAGGCAGAGAGAGAGGAGGTAGCAGGCTCCCTGCTGAGCAGAGATCCTGATGTGGGGCTCGATCCCAGGACTCTGGGATCATGACCTGAGCTGAAGACAGAGGCTTTAACCCACTGAGCCACCCAGGTGCCCCATTTTTTAGCAGTTTTAAAAAGCCTTTAGGTATGTCATACAGAAATTCCTTTCATTTTGTTATTTTATTTTTACTATTTTCTGGGCATTTGGCTCCATTTGCTCATTCTCATTAATTTCTCATGTGGAGTTTTTAACCCCTGAGGTGTGTAATAGTCTCCGTTTGTCCTTTTAATCTACTCTTCATCTTTGGTCACCTTGTTCTGTATCCTGGGAGTCTAATGTATATAGACTATATTCCTTAACTTCAACCAGTGGGATAAACTAGGGAATTGAAAGTGGAAAGGGAGGAATCAGAGTATCTGTTCCAGTCTTACCTTAACAAATTTCCATGTGTTTGCTATATCACTTTACATTAGAAATCTGCCCCTGTGGGTGGCCATAGCCATTCTCCCTCCAGCATTGCCTTCTGAGCCTTGACTTCCATGCTAAAAACAGTCTATTAAGATTTTTTTCCTCAGTCAAAGAATTCTTGCTAAGAAAAGATATGGTGCCTGCAGGTAACCTAACATTTTTTTTTTTCTCACCCTGATGTACATGTGTACATGTACATCAGGATGAGTCTTTGGTTTGTTTATGATGGTGATGTTTTTGAAGTAAACCACAGAAAAGCAAGTGATGATTATGTGGAGTTTTATAGATTTTGACTCTTTTATGAACTGACAGAAGGATCAAAAATTAATGTATCTAATTATACCAAGAAAGACATAACCCAATATTTTCTAATTATATGAAGTAGAAACTCTTATAGAGAATCATTTTCTGAAAGAAATCTTCCCCTAATGGTATACTTTTGTCGGGAGAGCACCTGGCACCTGAAAGAGAGAAGATGGTGGGGAGGGGGGAGGAAAAAGGAAGAAGAAAAAAGAAGGTGAGATAAAAAGAGGAAACTTGAAATTAAGCAATGTAATTATGGTTTATTATAAGGTTTAGTATTGATTTTAGCTAGTATGTTAGTAAAGAGGCTGACAGACAAGATAGACTGGAATTTCTGTAATTTATTAGATTTCTGTTGCTCCTTAATGCTACCACAAATGCAGCAGCTTGAAACAACATTAAACTAGTTATTTTTTGAAAATAGTTATATTTCTGTGGCTCTAAGACCTTGGCATTTCATACATCATTTTAACATTTTCTGAATTATTTCCTTAACATTGGATATGAACACCCTAATTATATCACATGTATTTACTGAATTAATGAACACTTTAATTAAACCCATATGATATAATTCCATGTGTCTTGATTTTTAGTTAAGAAAAAATATGTTTATGAGCAACGATATTCAACATGAAGCAAGACTGAATGACTACAAAGATTAAAGCTACTTTCTTTCTACCACTATTACATGTATTCATTGGACACAATTTAGGTGGTCTAGGCACATGTTAATAAGGAACACTGGAAGAATACATCAAACACTAGGTGTTTTATGACATCAAAGGCAAAGTTATATAGGAGTTCATTTCACTGCCTTGGCTTCTCAACATCTTGCACTTAAATCCATTGGATCTCACCTGCAGGCTCAAGATGGCCCGATTTCTAAGCTAACAATAGTAATAGTCAATGGTTAAATGTTTAAAGAGATAACATTTGTTAGCTTATTACCACTTATCATGTGCTGTGTACAATTATTATCTAATTTAAAACCTCAAACAACCCTTCCATACAGTTGCTAGTTATTATTCCGGGTTTATTGACAGAAGAATAAGGCATAGAAAGATTGCATAATAACCAAATCAATCAGTAAGTGACTTAATCTGGGTTTTACTGAATTACAAAATGCCATTTTTACTGGGTTTCCACTAGGCCCTTGAACAATCTTCACTGAACTTTGAGAACTTAAAAACACTTACAAAGCGAAAAATCCTCCTTTCAATTTGTCCGCTCTGTTGGCTGTTTTCTAAGACGAAGTGTTAATATGTTGAGTTTGGAGTCAGACTTTCAAATCTTAGCTTCATCATTTCCTGGCTTTGAGATCATGAGCAAGTTATTCAATTCTTCTTAGCTTTGGATTACTTTTCTGTACAACGAGGACAACAGTATTTAACCCATCTTTTAAGACAGGATTAAATAGGGTCCTGTATGTTAGGAGAGTAAAATACATCTGGTACATGAAATATTATGTGGCTCTTACCAACTTATTTAATTAATAACTGTATTTCTCCTTCTAATGTTACAATGTTTTTCCTTTAACTCCCTGGACCCTACCTGACTCCAAATGAAGTTGCTGGTCTTTCTTCTCTCTCTTTGCTGCACCACACCACCCTCCCCCTTAGGTATATATATATATATATATATATATATATATATATATATATCACACAGTAACTTGCTTAGTGATGGGATCTCTTAAGAACACATTCCTCAGCAAAAGTGTATGTGCCTTGGGATCTTGCTCCCCAAAATTCATCTCTCAGCCACATTCTTCACTGACATAACAGATGGGCTATAAAAGTTCTGCTGACCATTACTTGAATTAGTATTTAAACCAGTGAAGTCCTCAAGAGGCTCAAGGTGGATTTTGTTCTTTTCTCCCAACTGTGGCATCATAGCTGTAGCTAGAAATCAGACATGGAAGACGTTTATCATAAAAATAGGCAAACACTACAAATCAGGTTTTTGTTTTGTTTTCATTTCCTCTTTTTTTTTTTTTTTAAGAGCTGTTTTATCCACTTGCCATTGATTCAGACTAGTAAGTATTAACAGATCAGGGCTACTCAAATTGTGGCTCATAACTAATATCAATCACTGAATTGTTTGTTATTATTTTACCTCCGATTAAGTGTAGCAATTGGTAATAAGCATTTGGAAACAGCATTTTGATATTACTACTACATTCAAATGCATGATTCTTTTTAAGGTAATTAATTTGTTCAGTTTTACAAATGCCTCAGTCTGTGATAGACTGGGGGGAAAAAAAAAAAACCTATTGATGCATTGCTATAGACATTATGCTTAAGTAGTACCTCATTCCTTGGCATCACTCTAACCAGATCACTTTCAACTTTTGCCCTGCCATGGAAACTGGAGCTCATCCAATCCCTTGCTTGCTTCCCCTTCTCACAGTTTAAAGACCAAGAATGACTGATGTCTGAGCCAACTCAAATTACTGTAGTGAACTTTAGTAAGCTCACTCATTGCTATATTCTATGCCTGCCATTTTCTGGGAATTCATTTTTATGAAGCAAGTAAGAATATTTCTCTAATGTGGAAAGCTATCTGAGAATCAAAAGGAAGAGATTGGCTTGGGCAGAAAGAAGAGAAAATGGTGTTGGCAAATGTGGCCAAAAGTAATTCTGCAGTGAAAAGCTTTGTGGATCTTAGAGACCTGCTTGGATGTTCTGGTGCAAAATATCTTTATTTTTAAACCCAAGCTTATTTTGAAAGCCATAATTTACTTCAGAAACATTGGCCCATATTTCAAGCACTTCAAATAACCTATTGAATATTTTATAGTTTCTATTTTCTCTAGTCTATATTTATACTAAAATAAAAGCTTCAGTGTTATTTTAAAAGTCAGAAAACAGAGATGGAAGGAAAACCTTAGGCCAAAGACTGGGTACATTTATCTCCTGCACATCCCATCTGGTTATATTACTACCAGTTTCAACTCTGGACTAAATTAAGTGAACCAATTTATATTCAGTATCTCCCATCTACACATCAGATCCACACCCTACACCTCCACAAGTTGTCATCCCAGACTCCTGACTGCCTCACCCTGGTAAAAGAAGAGGAAATTAATATGTATATAAACACATTTACATTTAGCATTGCACTTAATATTCACAGTTATCAAATAGGAATATTACCAGCTTCAATGCACAGTCAATATATGTGAAACATACAGAGGTCTCACAATAAATGACAAGACCAGGGTTAAATGTAAGTCTTTTACACTCTGCAACATGTACTCATTTCACAACCATAGAATGCTTGTCAATCATTGAAGCCACCCTAAGTAAAAGGTCAGTTTCTAAAATTTGCTTCATTCCAGGGATGACCCTATGTTTATGACGAATTTCTGTCCTTTGTATTTCCTTTCTGCCATCTTTGACTCTTTTGTAGAGTCCTCATTTAACTAATTTACAAAAAATTTTGTATCATCTTAATTCTGATTAGTTTTTCTGAAAGCAAATCCATTGTAAAAGCAGATAGAGGAATAAATAAAGTTCACTCTGGAAACTACAGATATTGTGGTATTTAAATGGTGAAAATAATACTTAAACAAAGGAAAAAAAAAAAACCAAAACCACAAAATAAAAACACAGAGAAAAACTATCATGGTTCTAACTAGATTTCATGCATTGACTATCATAGTTCAAACTAGATTTCAAGAACAATAACATCGGTTTTTATCAACTAAAACCATTATTTCAAAACTGAAAGTGACCTCTAAGAGGAACAAGGTGGAAAATTGTGGGAAACAAGGAAAATCCACTTATCTTTTTGATTGAAAAAAATGCTCTGCATGAATGTGCTTATTTTGTTTTCTGAGTAATCAAAAGAAATAATAGTTAGGGACTCTAAACATATTCTGTAGAGAAAAAAATGTAAAAATGTGTAATCAGTATGCAAATTTTTATTGAGGTATAATTTATACATGATAAAGTTTACAGATTGTAGTATACTGTCTGTTAAGATTCACAAGTGTATATACCTAAGAAAGCACCACTGAAGTTTATATATATAGAACTTTTCTTTAGCCACCCAAAGTTAACTATTGTCCTTTTCCTGTCAATTTCCACCAGGATCATGAAAGACTTCAATTTTGATATATAGTATTATGGTTTAATTTTACTTGTTATTCATCATAATATATAGGCAATCAAATTCTATTGTGCCTGCTTCTATTTTTTGTCATAGTATTTTTGAGATACTTCCATATCAATACAAGCTTCAATATGATGTCACATTTTATAGCAAAAAAGTATTTATTTTATATCACAATGTAGTTATTCATTTTGATATTGATGGACATTTGACTTTGTTCTATTTTTGGCTATTACTAATAAGATATTTATAAACATTCCTGTATATGTCTTTTTTTGTTTCCTAGAAATAGCCTTTTATTCTCCCAAATAAGTAGTGGTGGAACTGCCAGGCAATATGATAGGCGTGTCTTTAACTTTATTCAAACAAATAAACAAACAAACAAACAAACAAAAAAACACAACAGTTCTTCCAAACAGTTCTCCACACTCACAAATCTTATCGTAATCTGTGAAAATTTCAACTGCTTTATAGTCTCCTCAACAGGTTATCAGTCTTTTTAGTTTGGCTATTCTAGAAGATGTGAAATGGTATCTGACAGAAGTTTCCCTAAAGATTAATGATGTTGAGCACCTTTTCATGTGCTCATTGACTGTTCCTTTTTGTCTGCTTTTTTCCTCTATGTTATTGGGTTGTTTTATTTTAATTAGTGAGTCATAGAGGTGTCCATATCTTGTGTATAAATAACTGTTGGATATACACAATATGAATTTTCACACAATCTGCAATGCACTTTTTATGTTCCTTATGGTGTCCTTTAAGAGTTGAAATTTTTAATATTTATGAACCCTAATTTAGCACCTTTTCTATCTAATGCTTCAATTTGTATCATATAAGAGACCCTTGCTTACTCCAATTATTAAGAATCTGTTATATGCAATTAATGAATTGTTGAGCACTACATCAAAAACTAATGATTTTAACTGAACTGAACATAATAACTGAACAGAATAAAAAAAGAATATTTGTATAAATTTTCTCCTAAAATGTCTTTGTGCTTTGTTCTTAGGTTCAAATTAAAATTATTTTCTGCATATGGAGTCAGGTAGGGCTTAAAGTTCATATTTATTTCTTACAGATATACAGATTATTCCATGGGATTTATTGGAAATACAACATGTCCTTTTTCCCTTTTTAATCCCCTTTGGTACCTTCATTCAAATATCTATTCATCCTGTTAGTGTAGGTTTTTGCTCAACTCTCTATTATAGCTCATTAATCTTATTTGCCCAAATTTGATCACTGTAACTTCTTAAAACTCAAATGTGTAAGTCTTGCAAATTTACTTTTTAAGAATTTTTTGGCTCTTCTATGTCTTTTGCATTTCCATATACATTTTAGAATAAGCTTCTCAAGTTCTACATATTAAGCACACTTGCATTTAATTTTCAATTTTTGAAACAGAGCATAATTTATCTATATTGTATTACACAGATATTAAAGTCACCCAAAATTGATGAGTTATGACAAATGCATATACATATGTAACAACCCACAACCCTCTCAAAATACAAAACAATTCCATTACCTCAGAAATTTCGCTAGTCCTTTTCCCAGGCAATCCCTCTCTTAAACCAGAGAGTGTATCAATATTCTGATTTATGTCACCATAGATAGTTTTCTTTTTGTCTAGATTTTCATATAAATATATCCATATGGGAAGTATCTATTTTTGTCAGTTTCTTTCACTAAGCACCATACATAAGTCAGTTTTGGAGATTTATCCGATGTGTTTTGTGGAATTGTAGTCCATCCCTTTATTATTTTTATTATTATTATTATTATAATTAAAACTTAAACCTTAGTGGGGCTTTTTGTTTATTTAATTTTTTAAAAAAATTAATTAGCCAACATATAGTGCATCATTAGTTTTTTGGTGTAGTGTTAAATGATTCATTAGTTGTGTATAACACCCAGTGCTCATCACAGGATGTGTAGTCCATTCCTTTTACTGGTGAGTAAAATGCCATTTTGTGAATGTGACACAATTTGTCCATTCTTCTGTTAATGGTTCTTTGGATTATTTCTAACTTTTGGTTATTATAAATAAGTCTTTTATATTTTAATTTTTTGTATGGATACATGTTTGTAAATTCATTAACTTTTTAAGTAACTTTAAGCCTTTTCTATTCATTTATTTCTATTCTTATCTTACATTCTGGGCCATGACAAAAAAAAAAAATCATTGCAGTGTGATACATTGTGGGTTTAGCAAATTATAAAATTTTCAAAAGAATGATTCTAGGAATCATCTGAGAGATGGAGGGTGGGGATAGAGGGTGATCACTTGTCTCTTCTCTAGGTTTTCTAACATTATTCATAATCGCCCTAGTGGAAATAGCCACGCTTGCCAGAAGCCTTAGCAGGCTTCTGACTACAGAGGACAACTATGGCAGTGGTATGTTTTACCTAATAGATTAATCTTCATGATGCTCAGGACTATATCAACCACTGTATTAGGTACTGGGGTTACAATTCTGAAAAAAGCAATTATAACCTTCAGGAAAGTAATATTCTGAAGATAAGAGAGACTTTCTATAGCTAATTACTATGCCAAGTGGCAAGTATAATAATAAATTGTTTGCCAGGTAATATAGCAGCACAAAATAGAAATAAGGAATAATGGTTGATTCCTGAACTAAATCTTAAAGTGTGAGTGGGAATTATTTAGGCTGAATGTAGTGTCAGTTGCAGGATTCCAAGTCTAATGAAATTAAAGGCAAAAACGTAGGCTAGAATTAGCATGGTGTGTGCAAACACAATGTATATATTTTTATTTCACTTAACATAATTTCATTAACATTTTCCATATTTTTACATAATCTGCATAATCAACGTGTTTAAGAGTTGCATAATAGTATACTAAGTTATCATTTAAAACATGTTAAGGGTAGTTAAGTTTCTGCTTTCAAAAGATATTGACAGTTTTAAAAATAAAAGCTTATTAAAGCTTACTCATACAATGGATATAAAAGATGTACACTTTTTAGAATGATGCATTTTATTATGTTATTTTTACTCTATATAAAATTTACACATATTCATCTTCATAAATAAATGATACACTGCATTTTTCTTAATCAGCATACCCTTGCTATTTTGAGCTATGGAAATTACAATGAAGTATTTTGACCACATGTGCCTCACCTATATTATCTATTCATTCTTGAAGTTATAACCAGTTTGAATTAAAGTTTGTTATAACAAGTTCCGAAAACCAAATCCTCTTTGTTAAAAAAGATGTATTAATGTATACTATATTTTTTCTCTTTTTTGGTGCAGATATAACATGTAGTTCCGTATCTTTACACAATTGGTTTATCCACCAATCTGCACATATATTCACCCACTTTTCATCTGTTTACAATACATGCATATTTGTACTAAGGCTATTAATTAACTAGGTTCTCAATTAGAATAGCAAAAGAAATAATTTTATATTCTCTGTGCCAGTGTACTTTATAAACTAAGAATATAAAGATGAAAGAGACAGGAATATCAAAGAACAAAAAAGCCTTACTGCCTATCCCAGCATACTCATAAATTTGTATTTACCATCAATAAATTTGTCATTATTTGAATAAATAATTTCATGAAGTTAGGGAGCTTAAATTGAAATCCATTTATTTCTTATGAAATGAATTCTTTATAGAATGAGGAACTCTGTATTTCACTTTGATCACCTATAACTAATATACTATGTGAAAAATCATTCCTAGGTGTCTATTTCATCCATTGCCTTGATGTGATTTCTGTTTTCTCTCAGTTATTTAAAGCCTAAGTAAAATCAAATTATGTTTCTTATTTTGGAGGGGAGGAGAAGGGAATGGTCAACATTATCTTTCAATAACATGATAAATTATGTGTATGTTTTTGACTTATTATTTCTATAAACTACCTTATGAATTCTAGTACTTACAATAAAGATGACACAGAAGAGAAGAAGTTAGAACATTAAATTTAGAGCTAATAAGAAAATGCTATTAAGGCCACCTAATCCTAAAAAAGAAAATATTCACATAAATGTTGATGTTTTATGCTCCACAGAAGGATTTCAGGTAAGAGGAGAATTGATATGCCATCTTACGTCAATGACAAAAGAATCAAATCTTTCCTTTTTGGGGGGTTATTAATGCAGGATACCAGCTGTTATTAAGGTTATATTTATTTGGTTTTCTGGAACCAAATTTAAGTTTTATTTTCTCATTCAATTATGCATCTTTCATTTTTGTTTCATGATATTTATTTCACTTATGACTGCAAAATATTAAGGTAGCTTGGGAACTTGACATGCCTACATGATGCAAAGATATTTGTGAAAAATTAAAATTTAGTACAGCCTATTATTCTTAATTTCTCAAAGAAATTTGGACCTACTCACTCTGTACTGCTACAATATGAAGCTTTAATGTTTTGTTACCAGAAAAATAGATGAGGAATATGGAACAACTAAACTGTCATTACCAAGTGACTTCTGTTTCCCCAAACTCACTATGTGTCACACTACACAGCACTAATAGAATGAGCAAGTAGCCCAAGACTTGAAGGAATTATGTTATTCTTAGCAATAAAGGAACATTGCAAAGGATTTTAAATAAATGTAGATCTTTAATGGATTTTAATAATCCAAGGTGTCCCAGTTTATTTTGTGTCATTATTTGCTTGGTTCATATATTGCACTGATATGTGTACCCCAACACCAATGACACAGGATCTTTCATTCAAGTGTCATAACCTTCCTTTTGCAGTTACGTACAGCTCAGTTTTTTTTTTTCTTTTAGCAATGGAGTCTATCATAATTTGGGCCAACATTTAATCTAATTAACCATGGACAGGAAGGGACGTAGTTGGAGCAGATTAAAATAAATGAGGATGTTGGGTGGGTAGAGAATTGAAAGTTTGTGCATTAGAGTTAACACTATTTACATTATAGTTTATCATTATATTTTTAATTCATTATATTTTCAGCAAGAAATATGTAAGAAAAAATAATGTTTTTATAAGCACATCTTTTCTTTTGGTTCCATTCTGTAAGGACTCTTTTCCCTGCTAACAGGTAAAAAGACAGCAGACAAAAAACACTTGCCTCACTTGTGAAAACATAGCTTGACTTAGCATATTATGGTCCCATCATATAGAGGAAAACAGAGCACTGGATGTGATAATTCAATCAGAAAAATGTTTTTAAATATCCATGTTTTATGTCATCTTATAAGAAAAATGCACACAAGTATCCTGATCACATGCTGATCATATAATGTTTCTCATGTAATTTTTTCTTCCTAATAACTCAGAGGCTTTTGTTTCAAGTGATACCTTTGCCTGTATTAACTGCTAGATCTTTCCTAAAACACCAAGGCACACTTATCCATAAAACAGAAATGAATAATCATTTTGTCTGCCCATAATTCATATTACTATGAGGTTCCTGTTTGATAATAGATATAAATATACACTAGTTAAAAGTGTAACATGTTAACATATTTCACTCTAATTGTAATGGAATTATAATCATTACGAGCACTCTCAAAGGTACACCTATATGAACACTTTTGGCTTGCTGAAGGTTATTTCATTGACAAAAGAATGACACTGAAAGTAGAAGATAAGGAAAAAACGAAATGTACACAATTTCAGGCTACACTGGACAATCCATCTCCTGAGGGATAAATATAGTTAGTCATACAATGATCTATTTCACCCAGCTTTGTAGCTCTGCTATTAATTTGGAGGATTGGTGATTCATGCATCTTCTCTTTTCTTGCTATTTACTTTTATACTTTAATTTAAACATAATGCATGGCAGACAGTTGACACGACCTAACAAAAAGCATCAGATACCAGAGAGACAACAAATAGTTCTTTATTGCATGCCAATGAAAAAGGCATATATTCTTTTAAGCTGTCACACTAATTTGTCACTTTTATATAATGTCGTATTTTTACATTAGAAAAGATAGTTTGCATGAAATTCTAAAGTTGGGAACATTAAATAGGTTGTTACCACACATACACACACAAACAACAAAGTCAAAAGCCCAGATACAATGCTAAAAGATACATTTAAAAAATTGTAAAAGTTAAAATCCAAAATATCTGTTTAGGAACATTAAGTAGAAGTCTATTACAATCATTCATATCTCTGACTTTTTTTTTTCATCTCTCTGACATTAAAATGGTTGCCAATACAGAAACAATGTGGTAGGAATTGTACAAATTTAATTATCATCTCATATCAATAATTTGCCTGTTATAAAACTACTCATCGATACAGTTCCACTTCACCTTGTAGAAAAACAACATTTTCTTTAAGAACAACTAGAAACCTGGTAGTGTTTTTAAAAAACCTGGTATTGGAGCACTGAGGCAGTCAGGACTTGAGGGGACAGGAACCCATACAAAGGGAAGCTCATTAAAGTGGGTTAAGTTTCTATGTCATACTTTTGCCCTTGAGCCACTTAGTAATATTGGAGCTGTGCCACACAAGAAACTGAGTTTAGTAGAAAGCAGCTAAGATGCAGAAAAGTCAGCTGAGGGAGTTTGAAGAAAGGTCAACACAACTTTAGGGGCTAAGATCTCAGAGATAAGAAAAGCCCAGTGCAGTGACCCCAAAAATCCACCCTAGTTTACAGCATGAGGCATTTGTCTTTCTCAGCTATGCAGTGTTAGAAAGCAGCTGAAAAGCTGACTGCATATTTGAAAGTTACCAGGGAGACAAAACGAGCTAACAATGGGTAAAGTACCACGAACTCTCAGTTCAGATCTTGGAAGGACACACTGTAAGGATCAGTGTATCTATTCTATCAGAGATAGAAAAAAGCCCAGTTGAAAGACACCAGAAAGAGAATGAAAAGTCAAATCACAAAAGAGAAGATATTTACTATATGTGTATCCAATAAAGAATTTTATATTCAGCATGTGTACCCATTCCCATAATTCAATTAAGATATATACATAATCCCATAAATCAGTAAGATAAGTAACCCAACAGATAAAACAGGTGAGGAACTTTAACTCAACATTTCAAAACAAAGAAAATCCAAGCAATAGTTAAACATTGAGAAAGTTGCTAAAAGTTTATGAGTATCAGGGAAATAGAAGTTAAAACAATAATACTTCAAATACCTATCACAGGAAAAAAAATTAAAACAGAAAGTGCTCATGAGCATTTGGAGCAGTTAAGACTCTTTTGTGAGGGTGTAAAATAGTATAAACACTCTAAAAAACTACTGGAAACAAATCCATCTTTTATGACCCTGCATTTTAATCCTAGATATATACTCAATAAAAATTTGTATGAGTAAAAATATGGGCAAAAGGAGTTATAAGAAAAAAGCTACAAGAATTTTGTAGCACTGATATTTATTTTAAAAGTGAAAAAGAAAAGAAAAACCCAGAAACTAGCTAGAAGTCTATTAACTAATGATTGAATAAATACTTTGGTATATCTATTCCAGGGGTCTCAAACAGAAACATTTAGTGACGTTGGGAGATATTTTTAATTGTCATAACTTGTGGCAGAGAGAGATAGTATTATAGGCATCCAGAAGGTAGGGACCAGGGATGTTGTTAAACATCGTACAATGCACAGGACAGCCCCACATCCAAGCGATATCTGGTCAAAAATATCAATAGTGCCAAGGTTGAGAGGATATGATCTATAAAATATTATATTGTCCTGAGAATGAAAAAAATTATGCTATATATAAACCACCAATTTATTTCACAAACATAAGATTGAGAAAAATAAGCCAGACACAGTGTATGTATTTTGTAATCTCACTTATATAAATTCAAAAACCAGCAAATCCAATAAATGTTGACAGAAGACAGGAATGCTGGTTCCCTTTGTAAGGGGGTAGTGGCAGAAAGGATACAGTTATTATTTTATTTCTTTATCCAAGTCCATGGGTATATTTGTTTCTTAAAAATCATAAGGTTATGATATGTACTTATATGCTATACTGACACAAAGTTTACTGAAATTTTTCATTGAATTACCAGCTTGAGATGTTTATGGAATGTGTAAAATCATTAAGATTTCGTGTATGTCTTTAGTTTGGAATTAACAAAACAATTTCAATTTCTAAAAAAGGACACAGACTGCTATTTAAAGTGAAATAAAATCATCCAAACAGATGTCATATTTTCAAGGTGTGTATGTGTGTCTGTATATGTGTGTGTGAGAGACACACATTATCAAGGGGGTCTTTCAATACAATGTTAGAATATTTAAGAAATCATTTCAACTGCTTATGCCGACTTTTTATTTTCTTCCAAAGACAAGATTCTTCAAAGTGTTTTTCATTTCTTAAAAATTAACTTTGCTTCCAAAGAATAATAAAATAGTGTACCAGGATAGCCTACAGTAAAATACCATGACAACGGATACTTTGGCTGAGTCTTTTTGACCGTGGGCAAATCTGCCCAAGTCTGTCAAATCCAATATCTTCAAATTGTCATCAGAAATATTAATATTACAAGAAGAATAGTACTCCATCTTAGTCATACATTTAGCCAAGAAATATAACTTGCTATGGGTGAATCAAAAATAAATCACCTGATTGAGGATTATATGTATATAAAAATAAACATTAAATATAAACCATTTTAAAATTTCACTGAATTACTGTATGGTGAAAAAAATATATGGATCAAGTGAGTCATCATAGAAATTTTTATGCTTACATGTGATTACCACATTTCTGACAGAACAAATATCAGAGAATTAAAAGTCTGAGTGGTAATTGGTAATTGACTCCATATACTATATCTGCATATATAAATCAGAAATAGTAATACATCTACTAGTATAAAATGTATTTATGTGCACTGTGTTTAAGGTGAACATTTATCTTTTTAAATTCAATATGCTCAGATGTATTTTCTGGTTGGTCTGTTTCACTTATGCCTCTCTATTCAAGGATTGTGTGGCTCTGTAGAAAAGTGTGGTCAAGAGAAATTAGGAGAGGGGAAAAGGCTGAGGAGGGATAGGGGGAGCAAAGGAATAGAATTAAGTAGTAAGAAGAAGGAGAAGTGGATATAGAAGAAGGAGTCATTGAGGAAGAGTGGGGAGGACACCCAGAGTTTGCACTGAATTCTCAGCCTCCACCACAAACAGGTAAGCCATGTGACTAAATTTTGGTGTTACTGGAAATGTTTTATGAAACTCTTGATATTTTCTTTTAAATGACATTTCAGGACCTCTTTCCATTTTCCTCAATCCTGGGGTGACTTTGTGAATGGAAACCACATACAGCAAAGAAGTAAGACAGAAGACGTCAAGAGACACACCACTAAGCAACCATCATAAAACCCCATTACATACCCTCAGATTTTTATGTAAGAAAGAAAGAAATGCCACCACTTTTAGTTCTACCTTCCTTGCAGTTAACCTATCCTAATTAATATGATGCTCATTTAACCTCCTATGTGCTAGACATGGAGCTGGAAATTTGGGATAAAAAGTACAAGACACAGCCCATTGTGCTCAGGAAGCTTACAGTCTGGGATCTGAGGAATAAATATTAAAATTAGTGCAGTAAATAGTTATAAATATTGCAATGTTACCCATAATGTGCAGTACTACAAACTAAGGTCCAAAAAGCTTCAGTTGACACATGTCAGTTATTCCCAAGTGGACAAGAGATCATTCAAGACAAAGCAGCCCTCATATTAGGAGCTATAAACTTAATGAATACATGATTCATATAAATGTCAGCAATTCTTATTTCAAAATCATGGAGCTTGAATATGAGAGAAAGATAAGAAAAGCAGTTAACACTGTATATTTAAGTGAAAGCCAAATATGAAGACGTTCAAGGATTGACTGTAGAATTTAAACTTTTCCCATAAGCAACAGTGGAATATTTGAAGAATTTTAAATATTGGAAATGAGTCGATCATACACTTGTTTTAAAATATCCTCTGGGAAGATGGATTGAAATAATGAGATGGGAGACCGAAAATCTAATTAGCTTGCATTTAGATAGGACAGATACAGAATGTTGAATTGATATTAAAAATGATAGTTTGTAGAATCAAGAAGTGCCTTTTCCTTTATCACACTTGTTGGAATATGCTTATTGAAACTTATTATTACCAGAGGATGACTTGTCTGTGTTTGAAGTTGTTATCTCCTTAAAAAATAGTAGCTGGGTTTCTGTATTAAACTTCATTCTCCCTGTTATTTCCAAGGAGTCAATTATTGAATTTCTTCCTTTACATTATTCTCTTACATTAATGAGATTTTACATTAATCTCAAGGTGATTTCAGCCACCTCAAACCTGCAACCACCATCTCTTTATTACAGTATTAGAAGACTATGCGCACATAGGTATCTACAATAGATATAATATGTTATTTAATGCATACATATTTAATATTTGAGCAAAGCTAATAATGCAAGCATACTGCTTCCAGACAGATAACTTGTTAAGCCATTACACTGAAAGTTCATATATCATAAGTATGTAACTCAGCACGCCTGGTTAAGTTCAACCAAATCAAGAAACAGAATGTTGGCAAATTCCCAGACAACTTGTTTACACCATTCCCATTCAGAGCTCACTTCTCCCCGAAACAAAGCTTCTGAAGACATAAATTCGTCTTTCTAGTTTGAATACTTTATGTAAATAGAATCATATGAAATACAACCCTTTGAACTGGTACCTTTGCTTAATATTTTATTTGTGAGTTTCACTCATGTTATTTATGTACTTGTAAAATATTCTTTCTTATTTCTGTATAGTATTCTATTAAATAAACATGCATTTATCTAGCCTATTGTTGATAGGCATTTTGGGCTATTATGGATGATGCTATGACAAACATTTTAATACATGTGTTCTAAGTGGTGTGTGGCCACATTTATTTGGATATATATCCAGGAATGTATCATAGATATGCATCTGTTGAGCTTTAGGAAAGACTGCTTAAGGGTTTATGAATTGTACAAATAGTTTTAACTACTTTTTCACCTGCATCCTCTAACAATTTTAGTTTCTTACCAAATTTAGCATTGTCGGTTTCATTTTAGCCATTCTGGTAAGCATGTGTAAGTGTGGTATGGCACTTTCAGTTTTCACTTCTTTTATGACTAACAATGATTTGTGTTATTTTTCCTTATTAATTTGAGATCTCTGTATGTTTTAATTAAGAATTCTCTATCAGATGCATGTGTTGTGAATATCTTTTACTGCCTGGGGTGCTGTTTATCTTTCTCAACGATGTCTTTTGAAGAACAGAAAGTTGCAAGTATAATATAGCCGATGTTATCAATAATTTTCTTCTTGTCCATACTTGTAGGTCCTATTTAAGAAACATTTTAAAAAGGGAAAAGGAAAAGGAAAGAAAAAAATTCGCCTATCCAAAGCTCACCAAATATCCTTAAATTAAGTAAAGGTTTTTACTTAGGGATTCAGTTAGTGTTATTTTATCTTATGGAACTTATATATTTCAAGTTTCCATTTTGAAAAGGTTGTCAAATTTAGGAATACATAATATCCATATTTATTTTCTCCTTTTTAATTCCTGATATTGGTCTATTGTTTGTGTGTGTGTGTGTGTTCTCTCTGTCTCTGACTCACTGTCTCTCTCTCTCTGTCTCTTGGCCAATATTGCTAGATATTTAATAACTTTAGAAATCTTTTCAGAGAACTGATTTTTGGCTTTTCCATAGATATGCCTTTTCCAGAATGTCATAAAGTTGGAATCATACAGGATACACCCTTCTTGGATGGACTCCTTCAGTAAATAATAGTAACATGCGCTGAAGATTCCTGCATAGCTTGATAGCTCATTTATTTTCAGTGCTGAATAATATTCAACTTTCTAGATGTAAAATAGTTTATTCATTCACCTACTGAAGCACACCTTGTTTGATTCCAAACAGTATATCATTGTTTGTTTGTTTGTTTCTTTAAATTTCCATAATGAAAGGGGATGTGAAACTTCTTTTCATATGCTTATTTGCCATCTTTCTATATCTTCTTTGGCCAGGTGTCAAAGTTTTGGGTCCATTTTAAAATCTTTTTTTTTTTCTTTTTAATTGTAGAGTTTTAAGAGTTCTTTGTATATTGTACCTAATGATATTCTTGACAACTGGTCCTATCATTTATTGAATGAGATATATTAAACTTTCCAAATATTACTATGGATTTGTCTATCTCTACTTTTATTTCAGTCAGCTTTTTTACTACATAAGTCAAGCCAATTTATAAAGATATGTGAATTTAAAATTGTATAAGTTCCTGTTGAATTGTTCTATTTATTTTTATGAACTATCTTTGTTATATATATTTTCAGTCATTTTATTTTCAATTTATCAGTTGAAAAGATTTTTTTGTGTTGTCTGATTTTTCAAGTTTTTATATGATGTTTGTATTTCCTCTATTGTGAATTACTTATTCATTTACTTTAACTATTTTTAGTTTTTTGTTCTCATCACAAAATATTAGGATCTATTTAGGTACTTTTCAAAATATATATTTGATTATCAAATGATATGTGACATATAGATACTATGAGGTATGGTTACTTTATTTTTATAATCCAGTACATATCTTATAAAGCATTTTACCAATATTATTGAAGCTATTCATATTTTTTCTCATTCCCTTCCTTTCATGCTGCTCTGTTAGTAGCAGTTTTGAATTTTGTGTGTGTCATCCGTCACCTTTTTAAAATAATGAATCTTGGTGTGGAACTCTTTGATTATATACCAATATGGAGCTCATTGCATTTTTTAGCCATTTGAATTCAGGTATTTCACCAAATGGAAGTTTTCAGTCATTACTTCTTCAGAAATTCTTTCTGTTCTTGTATCTCTCTCTCTTCTCCTTCTAAAACCCCCTTAATGTCTGTGTTGGTATCCTCAATGGTACCCATTAGTTCTCTTAAACTCTGTTAAATTTGTTTTCAATCTTTTTTTCTTCTGTTCTAAAATTGGATACTTTCAATTACCTTATCTTCAAGATTTCTTATTGTTTCTTCTGCCTGCCCAAATGTGCTGTTGAACCATTGTGATTTTTTTTTTTTAATTTCAGGATTTGTAGTTTTCACCTCCAAAATTGATATTTGGTGCCCTTCCTTATAATCTCTACTTCTTTACTAATATTTCTGATTTGTTGATAGGATTCTTCTGATTTTAGTTCTTTGTCTATGGTTTCCCTTAGTGTGTGCACACTTGAGACACTTGCTTCAAGTCTTTATCTAGTAATCCCAATGTCTGGGTTGCCTCAGGGCCATACCTTCCTGTTTCTCTGCATGTCTCATATTTTTTGGTGATGAAAACAGGACATTTTGAATATTATAATGTGGTGACTCTGAAAATCACAAGCCCTCCTTCGTAAGGTGAACATTGCTGCTTATGAGGTGTAGTTGTCTGCTGTTTTGTGTTTTTTTCTAAACTACTTTTTGCAAAGGTTGTATTTTTTGACATGTGGCCACTGACTGTTCTGCTCCATTATATCAGGTCATCCAGTGACCTAACAGAAATTTTCTTAAATATCTGAAGTCAAAAAGAAAAACAAAACAAAACAAAAAAAGCAAAACAACAACAACAAAAATTCTTTCTTGGTCTTTGTAGATTGGCTTTGAGCTGTGGAAAGCTGACTAAAACTCTGCATTAGCTCTAACCTCTTTCTTATTTACACAGACCTCAAAGACCAGCCATATGTACAAGCCTCCAGTCCTCTCGGGCTTCTCTGGGGATGATTTATACACATGGCTCCCAGGATTCCCTGGTATCATGGAACCCTTTGAAATCCTTAATCCTCCATACATCTTCCTCCCCTGACCAATCTTTTAAGGCTATTTGCTGCCACATTTGCTATTTTAGCTCCTGATAGCTACAGGTAGTATATACTTTTAAATGGTTTCAACCAGTGCTATCCCGGAGGGTGTTTCAACCCCAAAAGTTTTCTGAGGAGGAAAGAACAAAGGAAAGCCTCTAAGCAGATCATTAGGGAACCAATGTCAAAATACAAAATCATAATTCTTTGAGAACAAGGTCTCTATCGCTCACTGTGGCACCAATGATACACACCAAAAACATGAATCGTGACCCTATGACTACCATTCAGCTGCAGATAAGGGATGGCACATGGCAAACTGCCATCATGCTTTATTAACAATATTTAGTTGCCTTTTTCTTCATTAAGCACTCCCCTGGTTGCTGTAAGTTTTTATCAGATTTTTGAATTTTGAAAAGGTTAGTTCTGATGGTTTTTGCCAGCTTACTCATTGCTTCTGTAGAAGAGCAGACTCTTGGAGCCATAGACTCCACCATTTCCAGTAGAATCCTCTGCATTCCTTTGCTTAACATTGTTCTAATTTCTATGTATGTGTCACCACAAGATGTGTAATATTTTAAATGTTCTTTTTACTCAACATTGTAGTTTTCATGATTCTTCTGTGTTGTATGCATTTTTTGTTTAAAATTGTAGTTATGTATGTTATGAGATATATATGTGTGTGTGTGTATATATACATATATATGTGAATATTCTACAATTTATTAATCCATCCTTCTTTCAACTCACATTTGTGCTGTTGTTTTCAGTGTTTTACCATAACAACTACTCCCATAAATATTCCTACTTTTGGTGCATTGTCAGTCCTCTGGGGCATGTAACTGGCTGTTGAATTGCTGGGTTGTGAGGTATACACATTTTCAGCTATACATGATCATTTCATAATGTACTCAAAGACTTTGTGCTAAATATTCTGACCAGCAGTATATTCTTTGGCAGTGGTAGTTCTAGGAGGCTCCCAAATTCTTAATGATGAGAGTCTTCTTAGGGAATAATTTAACAGAGTGTTTTATATTTGAATAAAGCATCTCAGTGTACATTTATAATTTTTACTTAGGAAGAAGGACTTTTTATTGAGATGCTGTGCAGTGATCAGTGTTCTTCATCTCCTCTGAATAAGTTCCAATCAAGTGGAATAGGTCATAATTACCAGGTTGTTGGTTTTTTTAAAAAATTTTTATTTCATTCCAGTTGTTAACATACAATGTAATATTAGTTTCAGGTGTACAATATAGCAGTTCAACAGTCCCATACAACATCCAGTGCTCATCACAAGTACACTATTTAATCCTCATCACTATTTAACTCACCCACCTACCCAACTCCCCACTGATAACCATCAGTTTGTTCTCTATAGTTAAGAGTCTGTTTCTTGGTTTACCTCTCTCTTTTCCCCCCTTTGTGTATTTGTTTTGTTTCTTAATTTTCATATATTAATGAAATCATTTGTCTCTCACTGATTCATTTCACTTAGCAAAATACTCTCTAGCTCCATCCATGTCAATGCAAAATTTTATTCTTTTTTATGGCCAAGTAATAGTGTATTGTATATCTATCTACCATATCTTCTTTTTCTGTTCCTCAGTCAATGGACACTTGAGTTATTTCAATAACTTGGCTATTGTAGATAATATTGTCATAAACATCGAGCTTCAGGTATCCCTTTGTATTACTATTTTCATATCTTTGGGTAAATAACTAGGAGCACAATTGCTGGATCATAGTGTAGTTCTATTTTTTTTAATTTTTGAGGAACCTCCATACTGTTTTCTAGAGTGCCTGTGCCAATCTGCATTCCCACCAACATGGCAAGAGGGTTCCTCTTTCTTCACATCTTTACCTGCACCTGTTGTTTCTTGTGTTGTTGATTTTACCTATTCTGACAGGTGTGAGGTCACTATAGTTTTGATTTGTATTTCTTTGATGATGACTGATGTTGAGCATCTTTTCATGTGCCTGTTAGCTATATGGATGTCTTCCTTGAAAAGTTGTCTATTCATGTCTTCTGTCCATTTCTTAACTGGATTATTTGGTTTTTTGGTGTTGAGTTTGATAAGTTATTTATAGATTTTAGATACTAGCCCTTATCAGATATGTCATTTGCAAATATCTTCTCCCATTCTGAAGGTTGCTTTTAGTTTTGTTAACTATTTCTTTCAATGTGCAGAGGTATTTTATTGTACCCAGAGATGAACCCACAATTATATGGTCAATTAATCTTTGATAACATAGGAAGGACTATCAAATGGAAAAAAAATCTCTTCAGCAAATGGTATTGGAAAAACTGGACCACTTTCTTACACCATACACCAAAACAAAATGAAAATGGACTAAAGACCTAAATGTGAGACATAAAGTCATAAAAATTCTAGAGGAGAACAGGCAGTAACCTCTTTGACAACAGCTTATTTTAGATATGTCTCCTGAGGCAAGGGGGAAAAAAGCAAAAACAAACAAATAGGACTTCATGATTACAGTTTTACTCTATCCAAAGTGTACCGATAAATTCAAGACAATTTCATAGCAGTAGAAGTGTAGAAAAATGATACCTAGTTATAATTTTCCTCCAGTTTTTTACAAGATGTTGTTTATCTTCACAGAATTCACAACCTTACATATTAGTGTATACACCAAAAGATGTATACAGGTGGCAAATAAGCATATGCAAAGAAAACCCAATACCATTTTTATTATTACATAAATATAAATTTTAAAAATGAGATATCATTACACACCTATTAGTAAGACTGAAATCCTAAAATCGAAAATATCAATAAGTGGTAAAGATGTGGAGCAAAAGGAACTCCCATTCACTTTTCGTGGGAATACCAGTGGTATACCCACTTTGGAAGATAGTTTGGCAGTCTCTTACAAAGTTAAACACAGTCTTACCATATATTGTGATCATCTTTCTGTGTACTTACTCAACTGATGTGAAAACATATCCACACTATCACTTCATAATGTGAAGTTTCATGTGAATATTTATAGAAATTTTATTCATAATTGACCCAAACAGGAAGAAACAAGATGTCCTTCAATGGGTGAATCTATAGAAAATTGCTATCCATCTATAAAATGGAGTATTACTCAATTGTAAACACAAATGCAGATACCATAACAAAAATACATAAATGAACTTTTAATACATACTGCCAAGTGAAAGAGGTCAACTTGAAAAAGCTATAGATACTCTATGATTCCAATTATATGACCTTAAGCAAAAGGCAAAGCCTTAAGACAGTGAACAGATCAGTAGCAGCCAGGTGTTTGCAAAGGGTGGAAGACTGAACAGAGAAGCATAGGAGTTATTTTATGGAGGTGAAAATATTTCATACAATACTGCAATGGTGTTACATATGATACCATATAACTCTTAAGTGCAAAAAGAGACTCAATTTATGCAAGTTATTTAGGAGGTTGGTGTATCACAGGGTGGGATGCAGATTATGACAAAAATATAAACTAATTGCTTTAAAATTCATGAAATAACCTCACTGAAAAGAGTAGGGAAAAATAATGTGATGAAAATAATTCTGGAAATGAGCAATGTCTATAAGACTAAAGCAATAGGAACAGTACATAAGCACTGTACTACTGCTGATAAAGTTGTGTCACAAGGGAGAATAGGTTAATAATTACGGAACCATTATTCATGCATAATGGAACTGAACAACAAGTTAACGGTCAGTGGATGGTGAGAGCCAGGTTTATCACCACTAGAGGAATAGCTTTAGGAAAGTAAGGGAAGAAGTCAGAATCATCCACGTGGTAATGGATTTGTGTACACACTCATGTTTAACTTCATTTAGATATAAATGATACATATAGAAATATTTAAAATATATGTATATGCAATGATTAGTACACATCTGTATACTTCCTTGTTCTGTCAACTTAGATAGCTGTCTTTAAAGAAACAACAGTTGAAACAAGCATACTTTAGCAGTCCCAGATCTTATTTTCTTAATGGCACTTCTCTAAAAAAGGCTTGTGGGCTCTTTGGAGAATTGAATGATTTTGAGGATTGGTAAGGAACATACAAAATGAGTTTGATGCATCACGGGGTGCCTGAAAGTAAGGCAATGTCACACACACACACACACACACACACACACACACACCAGGGACAGGTGTATGTCAAAAGAACATGGGAATCAACTAAACAACTTCCATTGGCCGAATCTGCAGCAATTTGAGCAATAAAATAAATAAAATAGGACTGCCTACATCCCAAAGTATGAAATGAATAACCTCAAGTTCATATATAAACATGTGATTGGGGAGAACAGACAAATCTCCTGTGTAGAGGACTTTCAAATTGTTTATGCAGATATTTCTATTTCAAGGAGATGGAAACATACTCCCGTCGTTATGTGCCAGCTGTGCATAGTGACTTTCTTCTGAGTATAGAATGGAAGGACAGAAAATAGGAACTTCACAATAGGAAAAACAAATCAAAACAAAACAAAACAAAACAAAAAAAAACCAAAAAACTGACAGACACTACTTTAGCCAGATAAGTTGAACATCATAACTGATAGATCATTTTGCTAGCAAGTTCCACAGATATGTTGTGAGAGCGGTAGCTTTTTCTCTCAAATCCATAAACCTCATCTAGAAATGAGGAAAACAACAAGAAAAAAATTTGAGGGGCATTCTACAAAATATTTGGCCAGTATTCCTCAAGTGTCAAGGTTATCAAAAACTAGGGAAGACTGAAATTGTGACCAAAAAAGACATAAACAATGACTAAACATAATGTGTGGTATATATATACACACACACACATACAGATGTGATACACATATATACAGATATACTGTATGTATTCATAATTTGTAAGTGTTTATCTTTTTTTACAGTTTTCTTATTCATGGGTATGGGATATTTTTAATTATTTCAAGTTAACACTGCACTGAAAATCCATATTTCTATCTTAGTGGTGCATAAGGTGAGTGTGTGTTTGAATAGATATTTTAAAATGTTTTGGACATTGTACCTTACTTAAAGGACTACCCCTATTTTACACTGGAGTTGTTGTAATTTAGTGGTTTTATTAATTTTACATTGAATTCATTGCTTTGACTGGAAATTATTTTTTAAAGTGGAACAGGGAAGTAAGTCATTTTTTTTTTCTTGTTGACTGTTTTTGGAAAACCACCTATTGAGCAAAAATTCTTTTCATCATCGATTTAGAAGTCATCTTTACTATATACAAAATTGCAATTTTTTTTACTAACTCTAAATTTGAACTGCACTTCCTCTGTTTCTAGTAAGAAACTAAATATGTAATTAATTTTGCCAAACAAGTGACATTAGTAAAAAAAAAAAAGAGTGAATGGAACTGATATTTGCAGAGATACTTAGATAAGATACATCAAAAAATTGGGTGCCTGGGTGGTTCAGTCGTTTAAGCATCTGCTTTTGACTCAGGTCATAACCCCAGGGTCCTGGGATTGAAACCTCACTGGGCTCCCTGTGCTCAGTGGGGATCTTCTTCTCACTCTCCAACCCCCCTCAAATGCGTGCATACACATAAAAATAATAAAATCTTAAAAAAATATATGTCAAAAAATTGACAAAACCTTAGGAAAATGACTTTTAATGGAGAGCACTACTTGTCTAGATCACTGGCATACTGAATAACAAAGCACTTAAGCTTCTTAGTTTTAATATCATTTGGCCTGTTTTTATGTCCCTCCTATAGGTTGGTACTTTGTTGAATTAGAGTTATCTCTTTTGCCATTATTGAGGTTTATGTTTAGTAATACAAAAAGCCAAACATTTGCAAAGGGGATATATATATACTATTTTTCCCCTTTGCAAACATATATATATATATATATATATATTTATACTATTATAGAATAGTATATATAGGGGCACCCGGGTAGCTCAGTGGGTTAAGCCTCTGCCTTTGGCTCAGGTCATGATCTCAGGGTCCTGGGATCGAGCCTCACATAGGGCTCTCTGCTCAGCGGGAATCCTGCTTCCAGCCCCCCTCTCTCTGCTTGCCTCTCTGCCTACTTGTGATCTCTGTCAAATGAACTTAAAAAAATATAGTATATATACTATTTATGTATATATATCTATACACATAAGTTCTCTGTGTGTGTGTGTATCTATACACACAGAATTGCATTATATATGTATACATGGACTTGCTAAGAATTTATATATACTCTGAAATATATTCCTGAAATACATGATTTTCCCAAGAATATATTTTAAACTACCTCCATATTTTAATACTTACTTGAACCAGTGAATAAGCATAATAATTAGCTTCTTTTCATCAATCATAATTTTAGTTTTATTCTTTTAATTTTTAACATCCAAAAATTGAAATTATAACTTACCAGACTTGTGATTGTGATTAATAGTATTTTCTTTTTAGTGTTAAGAAACCTTCTGCCACTATTTTTTAAAGGATCTCAAAAGTAAACTGTTTAATTTCTTATGCCAGAATTTATCTGTCCTTCCTTTGCTTTACCACAATTCTTCCAACTTTCTTTCAATAAAATGAAAGATGACAGAAGTGATACATACAGATGCTTAAAGTGCTACATTAATTATGCTTAGCTATTTCATCCATCAATGCTGGGAATTAATACATAAGGAATATTTCTCAATGTTTCTTCATGTGGAGCATAGGATTTTTGCTGCGTGGCCAGTTGACGTATAGGCCAAAGTCCTTTGGATGTCACAACTACATAGGAATATGCTGCACTATTTACTGATCATCCATATAACTGGGTTATTCTAGGCACTCTACGACTTCATAAGGCTAAAAGATAGGACTAGTGAGAATATTTTCATATTATATTATTATGTTGAATATGGCTCTTTAATGGGATAAATCCTTCTAGATTTATAAATAAGACATTTCTTCATCACAAGATAGGAGAAAAAGAACACATTCCACAAAAATATATCATATGCTAAATTTCTTAAGTTGTATTCTTCACAGAACATCTGTTTCAATATTACTAAATTAAGATAATAGTTGGAGAAATGCATTTTCTCATATCACCAGCATCATTTAAGAGAAGAAGTGTATATACCAACCATATTCAAAGAAAGCAGTAAGTGGGCACTTCCTAACAAATGTATTTAAAAACCATCTGCCTAATCTCAGGTGTGTTTTCCAGGACCACTGCATTAAAATTTCATTGAATTAAAATGAAAGCTGAATCTTAGCTTCTGATTGATATTTAACAGTCAGTGATATGTTTTCTTGAATTACTAATCTGTTTGTCACATATTTCTCCCTCCAATTTTCATTTTTTCTTTATAATAAAAAGCAATATGTATACAAAAAATTAGATGAACTAAGGGGATAGATTAATATTAAAAAGATCCATCAGTGAGTTCTTTGTCTTGAATAATTAATCTAGTAATATTTTATCAGGATGGGCTAAGTTATGTTTCTTGGAAGAAACAGCCCCCAAATCTTAGTGGCTTCACAGGAAAAAAAATCTTGTTTGCTCTACGTGTCCAATGTAGGTTAAAAAAGAACTGCTTATTTCACTCACTCTGGAACAGACACTGTTAGAGCCTCTCCCTTATCACATGCATCTACAGTGTTTTGGTCAAGATAAAGGGAATATGGTGAATTACACGTTAGCTTAAGGTTTCCAACTAGAAGTGAGACATAATCACTTTTGTTCACTTTGCACTGATCAAAGTAAGATATTCAATCAAAATAAGTTTCAAGCAGGCAGGAAAGTGTAATACCATCATATGCTTAACAGTGGGAGAATCAGAGATATTTGGTAAACAGCCATAATGTCCAGGGTCAGCATTTTTAGGATCAAATATTCAATCTAATTTCTGCATCTCAGAAAAAAACACTCAGATCTTCCCAAACTATACCATCTCAAATTCTGCACAATCACAGAACCAAGTCAAAGTCCATTAATCTTGGGTGATCCATGGTAGTGGCTCCTCTCAATTAATTAAGCCAAGAAAAGTGAAACAAATGAATCATTTCTTGATGAACTAAAACTAAGTGTTCTCTTGATAAACTAAAATAAATACATTAATTAATTAGTAAGTAAAATTAACTGTCTCTGAATTCTCACAAAAGTCTTGCATCTTTAAAAAGACAGACACAGTAAACACTGATATGCAACAATTCTGAAACTTACTAGGAACATTTTGAGAAGTTTTCTACCTTAAGTGTGGGGGACATCCCTTGAAAATAGTCTTTTTTTTTTTCCTCTTGAAACAGATTCCCTAGATGAATTTTTTCCTGAGACCATTGTTTTATTATCTTGAAGATTCTTTTATCCATATTTTACATTGAATATATCTAAATATATCCAGTGGAAAACAAACATTTCTTGGGGACTGACAAATTTCAAGCATTATTTCCACATATAAATTTGGGATCTCTGGTGTCTTCCTAAGTCTCAAGGCCTTTCTTACTTTGGGGGTCTGGTTTGTTTGACAGGATAACTTTCTTAAACACCTCCTGAATTTCTTATCGTTTGGATTTTCAGTCAGAAGATGGGACAATAACTACACCTATAAATCCTTAAAATTTATTTCTCAGATGTAATGCCTTGCATTATTCAGGAAATATCAAAATATCCTTGCTAAAAACTTTATTCTCAAAACTTTTAATCAATGAATGCAAGTTCTTTAAGTACACAAAAATTTTCCAAGTGATCATAGGCTACAGTTTTATCAAATGTTTTGGCCATTGCAGAACACTGATCACTATACATTCAGACTTCTATGACAGATGTTTACCACTCATTACTCACGGTGTAAATCAACACCACCCCATCCTTCAGTGTTTGTTTCTCTATTTGTTTTCTGTTTTCTCTTGTTATGAAATCAGCTCCCTCTTGGTGATTCTAAATTCCCCATTATCTAAACCAATTACAATGGTCAAGGTTTTGCTGCTGTAATTAACAACTCCAAATCACAGCACTTCACAAAATAGAGTTTATTTTTCATGCTTTCTATATATGGAATTATCTGCTTATTATGCCTACTCAGCTAAACGTTGTACACAACTGATACAATTTCCAAGGTTGTAAAAAGATTAACTGGCATATCTCCCACTGGCTTTCAAAGTGCTTGCATGGCCCTGACACACATCCCTTTCACTCACAACTTCATTTTTTTAACAGATTTATTTATTTTTATTATAGAGAAAGTGAGCAAGGGAAGGAGCATAGGGAGAGGGACAAGGAAAGAGTGAAGCAGACTTCCTATTGAGCATACAGCTGGACATGGGGCTGGATTTCAGGACCCTGAATCATGGTCCTATGATCATGAAGAGAGCTGAAATAAAGAGTCTGATGCTCAACTAACTGAGCCACTTAGGTGCCCCTCAATCACAACTGCTTAAGCCATATAAAGATCACAGGACTATATCTAATTTAAAAGTTTTAAGAATAGGGGTGCCTGGGTGGCTCAGTGGGTTAAGCCTCTGCCTTCGGTTCAGGTCATGGTCTCAGGGTCCTGGGATCGAGCCCCGCATAGGGCTCTCCTCAGCAGGGAGCCTGCTTCCCTTCCTCTCTCTCTCTCTCTCTGCCTGCCTCTCTGCCTACTTGTGATCTCTGTCTGGCAAATAAATAAATAAAATCTTTAAAAAAAAGTTTTAAGAATATATCATCCTATCATACGCATAGAAAGGGAAAACAACAAAATTTTGATGAGTAGCAACAAAGGCTAAAGTTTTTAATGCTCTTTATTATCTTTATATAGAGATATTCCATGTTTATGTGCAATATATATATATTATATATTATAGATATTATGTGGAATATATAATATATAGTAATGATATGGCAGTTACTGATTTAGGGCTACTGGAAAGTTTCTTCCCATTTATTTCCAAAATTTGTGAAATAATCCAATAATAATAATGTGTGGACACTTAATAATAGAATTCTAGATCTCTGCAAAATAGATTCTGATTTGACAGACTAAGATAGACAACCAATATTTTACAAATATGCCAAGTGATATTCTTATTTTTAAGATATTATTTATTTATTTGACAGAGAGAGAGCATGAGAGAGAGAGGTTGAGAGAATGAGCGGGAGGAGGGGCAGAGAAAGAGAGAAGCAGACTCCCTGCAGAGCAGGGAGCCCGATTTAGGACTCAATCCCAGAATTTTGGGATCATGACCTCAGCCAAAGGCAGATGCTTAACCTCCTGAGCCACCCAGGTGCCCTACAAAGTGACAGTCATGATCGTGTAACTGGGAAATATTTCTCTCCAACAAAATGTGGGTGAAAACAATTAGTCTTCTAAAAAAGATTCTATAATTTTCTTTTATGCTTTAACTTATTAATATTTTTAAAATTTTAAATTTTATTTTAAATGATCAGACTTTATATTTTAGCAGTTTTAAATTTACAGAAAATTGGACAGAGTGCAGTTTAAGTTCAAAGGAATTTGTTGTGAGTAGCATAGATGAGAATTTTTCCCCCATATTTATAAAACCTTAAGTGAATTTCTAACATTCTATTAATATGTACCTGGGTGTTTTTAAACAGAATAGTCTAAAATTTTTATTAACTTGCATAATACTGGAACATTTAAGAAGATAAAGGAAGCCTATTATTTAAGGAATTTGTCTCCTAGCATACACAAATTATATTTAAGAATTATTTTAACATAAATAATTAAGATTATGAATGTAAACTGTATTAGTTTATCCTTGGAGTAAATCAGAGATTTACCTTCATTATTAAAAAAAGGGAAATAGAGTAAGAGTGGTTTTTCCATATCTATGGAACTTGGAACATAGCAGGTAGTCAACAAATATTTATCAATTTAGTGTGTTCTCTGGAGTGGTAGATCTTGGAGTTGATCAGATGATAATCTAGTCTATAATCTTTTCCATTTAACTACATGTTAGTTCCTTTACCAAAAAAAAAAAAAATGCAGGAATAGTTTTGTTATGTAGAAAACATAGATAAGTACAAATTTAACAAAATTTAACAATAAACCATAATACCAATGATACAATGTTATGTCAAGTTAACATCCATCACAAAAACTGAATTGAAAAAATAGATACGGGGTGCCCGGGCGGCTCAGTCCTTAGTGTCTGCCTTTGGCTCAGGTCATGATTCCAGGGTCCTGGGGTTGAGCCCTGCATCGGGCTCCCTGCTCAGCAGGAAGTCTGCTTCTCCCTCCCCCACTTCCCCTGCTTGTGTCCCTGCTCTGATGTATCTCTCTCTGTCAAATAAATAAATAAAATCTTTTAAAAAATAAATAAATAAAAATTTAAAAATAGATACAATGATTACCAATTAGGTAATAGATACAATGATTACTAATTAGATACTAATTGTATCTACTAAAATAGATACAATGATTACTAATTACTAATTAGGTAACCGGGGGTTGTGGTTCTGGTTTAATTTCTGTATAGAGACTACTACTGTCATGGATTTTTTTTTTCCAAATGCAACTGAGCCTAAACAAACTTCATTAATATTCTATCATAGGTATAGTGAGCTCCCTGAAAGCCACACACTCTCCTATGATATTCAGGAAAGGAGGATGTTTGCCTAATGACCTGACTCTGAATTCCCACTTCTGCCTGCATTAATTCAATATATGGATAATGTCTCTAGCTCACAAACCCTGTCTTTGTTTGGCACTGTAAGCTAGAAATGTGTAAATTTACCTCTTTCCTTGATATCCTCAAAAACAATGACTTTCCCAAACTTTATGTAAGTTTTCACATGTGTAGTACAATTTATTGTGGTGATTCTTTAATAAAACACAGATATGTTTGAAATATAAATATATTCAAAATTGAACATGAGAATCTCTATAGGTTTAATTAATTAGGTTTAATTCGTTAATAGAGTAAATAGATTAGGTCTCTATAATGTAAATATTTCTCCCATTACTCCACAATAAAGAAACTCATTTACTAATGGTAAGCAAACACTGATCTGCTTTCTGATAATAGAAATTAAATTATCTATTTTTAGATTTTCATTTAATACGATGTAATGTCAATTGTTTCATACACATTTAATGCACTTTTTGTCTGGTTTATTCAACTGAACATAATCTTTGTAATAGTCATCTATGTTTCACAAGTATCAGTAGCTGATTCATTTTCATTGCTGGGTAGTATTCTATCTTATGCATATACCACATTATTCTCCAATTCATGGACAATTTTCAACTATTATGTTTAAAGTTTGAGTATTTGAATATAGTCCCTTGTGCAGACATATAGTTTCATTTGTCTTGGATAAACATCTAAGGGTTAGAAATATGGGTCATAATGTAATTAAATGCTTGCCATTTTAAGAAACTGTCAAACTATTTCCAAAAGTAGTAACTTCCAAAAAGTAACTTCTTCTAGAAGTTTTATAGGTTTAGTTATTGTGTTTATATCTATGAGCCACTTCAAGTCAATTTGGGGATAAGCTACGAGATTAGAGTTAGATTTTGTTTTCTATATGGATGCACAATTGTTTTATTACCTTATTTTGAAAAGACTATCCTTCTTCCACTGAATTGCTTGGGTACCTTTGCCACAATCAATTGACTATGTCAGTTTATTTCTTTTCTTTTTTCGCTCACCCATATTTCTTGATTCTGTTCAGTTCTAGTCTGTCTTAATAAGGCTAACTAGAGGCTTATCAATTTTACTGACTTTTTTCAGACCCAGCTTTTGATTTCACTGATAGGACCAATTTTTTTTTATATCACTATTTATTTTTCTATAGCACTCATTTATTTTCTATATCACTCATTTATATTCTTATCTTTATTATTTATTTACCTCTGATTATTTTTATTTAATTTGGTGATATTTCTAATTTTGATCATTTATTTGAATAATTTTATTTTACCTCAATTTCATGAAACTATTATTTTTAATAATCTTTATATTTTGAAATAATCCTCTGTATACATAAAAGTTGCAAAGTTAGTTCAGGGTTGCCATATACTCTTCCTAAATTCTCTTATTAATATCATATTATCATGGTACCTTTTTCAGTGTTATGAAATTACAAAACCAATATTGACATATTACTGTTAATTAAACTGGGCTTAGTTGTACATAGCTGATTTTTCAGTAATTTTTTCTCTGTGTTCCATGATCCAATCTATGTTATCACACTGCATTTGCCCATCATGGCTCCTTAGCTGCCTCTGACTTATGATGGAATCTCAGTTTTTCCTTGTTTTTCACAACCTTGACACTTGAGAAGACTATTCAGGTTTTTTTTCTCTTAATACCTCAATTTCACTTTGATGGTTTTTTTCTTAACTATGTGTGGGTCTTGTGTCTTTAAAAAGAATAGCATGGAGGAAACAAATGCTTCTCATTACATTTCTCAGGTTACATGATATCATTGGTGATATTAACCTTCATCACTTGAGTCAGGTACTGTTTTATAGGTTTCCTTACTACGAATAAAGGTACTGTTGTTACTTTTCTATATTCTTTTGACGTGAGTCCCTAAGTTTACCACACATATATCCATATGCCCTGGGAGTTAAGCTCTACCTCTTGTCTGGCTCTAATCACGTACCATGAGGTTCATTTTAGCTTTTCTTTCTTGACTATTGATAACTTCCATTTCTGAAAAGGGGAAACCTGGATCCTGAAATCAATTACCCTTTTACATACTTGTTCAACCTCAATGTGTAATGGTTTCAGAATTGCTACCCCATACTTTCAACAAAACAAAATTTACCAATTAGAGTACAGGGTATACAAATAGATCCTTTAGTTTTTAGCTTTACAGTTTTCGGTCAAAACACTGCCTTCCAAAGTTATATAGGTAAGCTCCTTTTTGCATTTTTTGTTTACTTTTCTCCTTCCCCTTCAGTGTGGTCATATCAAATATCTGTAGTACAGTTAGATTCATCTGTCTTCCTGTATACCATCCCAGTGGCCCATGCCACATGCTGGTTTACTTTTTTTTCAAGAATATTTAAACTTTTAAAAACTCTAAGTTAAAGATTTTGGATTGTCTAAGTGTGTGCTAATTTCAAACATGTATGCACTCATACATTTATTCAAAAATTTGTTGATCTCTTAGAAAATAAATTTTAGTAGGAAGACATAGAAAATTACCACAAAAACAAAACAAAACAAAATAAAAAACAAAAAAGACAGGACAGGTAGTATTCACCCTAGGAAGAAAATAAAAATAGTAGGGTATGTAGACAGAATGACTTTCAGAAATGCTTTATTGATAGGCTATCAGTGGAAGTTTTCTAATAAGATAAGAATTTAATAGGAATTAAGGAAGTAATGGTTTGGGTTCTGTAGATTTTTCCTAGAGATGTTTTCCAAGCAAAGCGAATAGTAAGTGAGTGACTTTGAAATTGTAGCCAGGTTGTGGGTATGTTCTAGAAATAGGAAGAATATAGGGCATTTAGGGCAACATGAACCATGGGGGTAATAAAAACAGATGTGAGGTCAGGGAATTAGTAGCATAATAAATCTTGCAGATACTAGTAAAACACTGTAAGGAGTTTAGATTTTTTTTTTCCCTAAATAAAAGGAGAATTTAATTGTTTTCAATACAAAAACTGTTGGTGTGATGGTCAATTGAAGGATGTACTTCAAGGAGAATGTGAGAGGTGAACTTTGTATGGTGTTGCTGACAGGATCAGTCAAATGTGCCCTAAGACCTGAGAAGAAGAAGGTCAATGAAGTGGTGAGACAAAAGCCTTAGTGAGTTAAGTTCAAGGGATGTTACAAAAACCAGGAGTAGAGACCAAAAATATGGGAAATACTTTCAGAGTCTTGTTCTAATATGGAACAGAAAAATGGAGTGGTCACCAGAGGGAGATGAGAGCAAAAATAAGTATTTATTTTAAGATGAGAGATGTTATACTTAGTTTCTATGGTTATAAAAATAATTCAGTAGAGAGCCAAAAATGTTGGTTTGTGGGAGAGATGGAATAACTTCAAAAATGAATAAGCAGGAAAGGATAGAATCAGGTGTACAAATGGAGAAGTTCACTTTAAAAAACAGAGATGCAAGAAGCGTGTATGAATATTTGTTGAAACAGTGAAGCACAGGTGTGGGTGGGAGAAGAGTGTAGAACAACTTCCTGGGGTGCCTGGATGGCTCAGCTGGTTAAGCATCTGACTCTTGCTCTCAACTCAGGCCATGATCTCAGGGTCATGAGATGGAGCCCACTTTGGTCTTTGCACTAGTCATGGAGCCTGACTAAGATTATCTCTCACTATCTCTCCCATCTCCTCTCTTTCTCTCTCTCTCAAAAAAAAAAAAAAAAAAAAAAAGTAAAGAAAAAGAAAAAAAATTTCCTACCAGTGAAATAAGAAGATTATCAGATGATGATCATAAATAAAAAAAGACATGAAGCTGAAGTTTTGAGAGACAAGAAGATGAACGACAGTCATCAGTAGGAGTGACTAGTTAGTCAACAAGGGAACCAACAGTGTATTTGTCAGCACTAAGTATCTGCTGAGTGCTGGTGGTCATAATTTAATGTGAAACAAATCAACATGGAGTTATGATTTTCTCTAATTATGTTCAGCTTCTTGGCTCTTGGTGTGGTGTGTACAGAGTTTAATAGAAATAGGTTCAAGTTTACTGAGCATAAAGGAGAAAGTTATAAGAAATTGATGGTGTATATAAGGTAATGTTTTTTGCTAAAATATAATTTGAGGCAATGTAATATGGATGAGATGTAAGAATATCAGTAAATGAAAATAAAAATAACATCCTAATAAGTCAGGCAATCAGAAGTCCTAGAAGTGTGGGGACAATACTGCAACTGGATAACTGGAGGAAATAAGTTGGACATTGTAGTCAGGCTCTTAATTTAAGACTGTGGAAGTGTTGCAGATCTAGGATATGATCCATATAGTAGTGATTAAGATGGAACATGTGAAGTTGGGAGAGTCAAACTAAAAGTAATTTAGATCATTTAGTTAATTTAGATACTAACTCCCTAAAAATTATGACAATAGTGGTAGAAAGAAATAAACCAATTTTCAAATCTTTGAGGAATGAGAAAGAGTAAACTGGGTGTTTGCTATGTAGACTCCCAAAAGAATGAGTACTAAATGCTATACTCAAGTATCAGGAGGTGATGAAGCATGTCTTTGGTTTGTGGTGGTGGTGTGTGTTTGTTTGTTTGTTTATTTGTTGGGAAGAATTATAAAGAGGAAGGGATGATTTAAAAGTAGCAATGAAAACAGCAAGAAACACAATGTCTTGTTTCAGAAGCCATGGTATTAAAATGAGAGAGGAAAACAGCTTCCAAGTACTGAAATATTCTCACAGATTGGACTGGTTTCAGTTAAAGCCATAAGGTGAAATCAGGCCCACCCCTAATTTTGTAATTAACAAGAAAAGAGTATGATTTGAAGACTTCATATCATATGTCTAAATATTTTTAACATTAAAATCAACCTCACAAACTGTTAATAAATTGTATTATATTATTTTATCTTTAAATGTGCATTATTATAATAATATGTGTAAAATATTTTAAAATGACCAAGAGTTTACAAAATATCAAAATTATGGAACATAATTATTCTCCGAGTGTGTGTTCTATTGATGGGACAGATATATTTGCATGAGTAATAAAATGAAGATATCCATTATTCTAGCATTACTTTGCATTTGTTTCACTAAATTTATTTACTCATTCCAGCTAAATCATTATTTATACTGTTCTAATTAAGATTGTCACATAAGTTCTGTGACTATAAAGAAAAGTGATGGAAATAGTATTGGTTATTTATTATTGACTGAATTGTGTCCTCCCCAAAATTTATATATTGAAACCCTAGGTTCTGATAACTCTATTTGGAGATAAGGCTTCTAGGAGGGTAAATGAGGTTATAGAGGTGGTACCCTAATCTGATATGATTGATGGTCTTATAAGAAGAAAGCAATCTCTCTCCCTCTCTGAGCATTCACTGAGGAATGTCCATGTGAAGACACAGCTAGAAGGTGGCTTGTCTGCAAGTCAGAGAGTCCTTACCAGAGCCCAACTATACTGACACCCTGATCATGAACTTTCAACCTCCAGAACTATAAGAAAATAAAGTTCTGTTGTTAAACACCCACTCTATGGTATTTAGTTATAGATGTTTGAGCAGACTAATACATAGACTCTCATAAAAGTGTAAACTATGATGATGTAAAATTTTAAAAATGTATTTCATGTCTTCAAAAGTACTTTTTTCTAAAATATTCAAAATTACCAACTATTATTGAAGAAAAAACAAATAAATCAAAATTACTTAATAAATACTTAAAAGTTTTTTTGGTCAAAATATTTTGTTTCAAGGGGCGCCTGGGTGGCTCAGTGGGATAAGCCTCTGCCTTTGGCTCAGGTCATGGTCTCGGTCCTGGGATCGAGCCCTGCATCGGGCTCTCTGCTTGGCAGGGAGCCTGCTTCCTCCTCTCTCTGCCTGCCTCTCTGCCTACTTGTGATCTCTGTCTGTCAAATAAATAAATAAAATCTTAAAATATATATATATTTTGTTTCAAACACATCAAACATATTGTAAAAAATAACATTTCTATTAGGCAATAATCATCTAGCTGCCAATACAAAGAATCCGAATCATAGTCTACAGGTGTTTAATCTAGACCCCAAGTATAAATCTTTTATATAATATGAAATATATAATATTGTGAAATAATTCTTACCTAAGTTAAAAGTTATTTGCTAATTTTCAAATACCTCTATAATGATAACTAACAGAATAAAATAGGAAAATAGATGTTTAGCATTACTTGGAAATGGTACTTTCTTATGCAAGAATCTACTGTATTCTTGCAGAGTAGAAAATTTGGAAGTTAACTGATCTTTTGTTTTTTTGTTTGCTTGGTTTTTTTTCTTTTTTTAATTACAAAGGTATTTCTGCTGTTCAAATTTTCCCTGCACTTCATATCAGCATCCATATTCAAGATTCTTGGAAACATCATCCACAGAACCCAGTGCCATTTAGATGTAATTGAAATTTGTTTCTAAGACATAGGACCAGAAACATGAAGAAGCCTCTCCCTGAAGTCTGATCCATGTTATTCAGAAGAATTAATGTTTAGATTTATACGACATACTATGACAGTTCCTAGCTCCAGATACGGCCCATTTTTTTATATATATATAATTATGTGTGCATATGACTGTGGGTTTGTGAGATATGGTTCTTCAAAAGTAGTGCTTCTAATGTGAAGAAATACTTATTTTTTCCTCAGTCTAAGAGGACAAGCTAAAATATAGAAGCCATTGAATTCACTGGACTATATCCAATTCAACGATTAGATTTGTGAAGCACTGGGAATGATGACGTCAAAGAAGCTCTAAGTGCGCTCAATGTCCACTTACAGTTCCTCAGTATTAACTCAGAGAAAAGGGAAGGAAAGACCCGGGAGCAGGGAGAAATAGAGATCATCCTTGCATCTCCTTCGATGAAAGAGTAAAGTCTAGAGGAAGATCTTTTTCAAGAAATATTCCAAATTTCCTGGGTCATTTTAATTTCCATCTAATGACTATGTCTATCTTCTCTTTTGAATGCTTCACCTAATATGTTTTACATTTTATTGCATTACTTGTCACTTCTACAACAATGTTAAAATCTAGTTTTGATATTGTGCACTAATTTATATAAAATAGCATATGAAATATAATTATTCTATAAAAGAATAATACTAACACTACAGCATTGAGCATGGTATTTTCTACTTAACTAGTCTTACCATGATGATAATGGTGATGTGGTTGTCATCATCATTGCTGTTCTGGTCTATGTGAGTTTTTTCTCTAGACTTCACTCACACAATCACCTTCCCTAAGAGAATGATGTATTTGTTCAGATATCTAGTCTTCTATGCAAGTTACGTGAAATGGGGGAAGCTGACTCTATCCAGACTAAAGGGAAGATATTTTAGTTTACAGCTGGAAATTGTTGAAGGTGGTGCCCAAAAGACAAAAATAGCGATGTATCTTATCCCCCAGCTGTCAAGAATTGTGGTATCATGATGAAAACCACTCTACCAACAAGGACAGCAGGCCATGAAAAACTAAGAAATGGAGTTTGAGCATTAACAGTATCATATAATTAATCTATATATCAAAGCTTCCAGGTAGATGATATAACATATTTCCACAATTTGTGCTGGTTTTTCTCTTACTTGCATATGAAAGAATATTAGCTGACAAACACATAAAGAAAATACACTTCTAAAACAAATGGGTATCATTTCTATGATACACTTTTCTACACACATTTCTATGATACACTTCTAAAACAACACGAATATCATTCAGTAGAAGAATAGTTAAGTTTTGGAAGCTCCATAGTATGTTATATGTTATTAAGAACAAAGAAAAAAAAGAGTCATATATACTATTACAGAAATGCCTTGGATTAAAAAAAACAAGGATCTCTACTATTAAAATCTAAAAGATACTGATCAATAATTGTTTTAGTAAACAATTAAATTTAGCTTTCTAATATTTACATATGCTTTTTTCATTTGTATTAATAGAGTAAAATTGGTCTATAAAAATCTTTAGTTTTCTTATTACTCTGTTGTTGTTAACAGCTATGTTGGCTACATAAAATGAGTAGGCTACTTTACATTATTTACTATAATCTGAAATAAGCTTAATTTCAATTTAGATAAAGTTGGTAGTGCATATCCCTTAGAATTTGAAGAATTTTTTAGTAAACCCTGGGTACCTTAGAAAATTTTATTTGGAAAAAAAGGTATTATTTCAAAATTTACTAAGCAAAGACCTCTTTGTGCTCAGTGGCTCTGAGAGTTAATTCTCTTTTGGTCAGTGGTTCTGAGAGTTAATGAACCTATGTTTTACAGTAAACCAAGAGAAATGGGCCATTACCTAACTGGGTCATAGATGATTCGTTTTATTGGTTGACATCCTTAATTTTTAATTTTAATTTTTTAATTGAATGAATCCAGAAGATAGTCTTATATAATAAGTACCATAAATATGTGCAGAGAATTTTAGAATCAAAATACTTTCTTCTTTCCCATCCCAAAACTTACTAGATTTTTTGATGTATCAATTCTCTGCTATAAAAATGTGTGTGTGTGTATAATATATAAATATATATAATAATATACACATATACTCCTGTGCGGGTTCTAAATATCAATTTTTAAAATATCTTAAGAAAATTAAGAAACATTTTTTAACTTTTAATTCTTTTTAAGTTTATATGGGCAGGTAAGTTTGTAAGGTATTTCTTCAGTTAAAAGGAAACATATTTACTGTTGTTCAATTAGAAAAACTAATTAACACCAGCTTAATTATAAGTATATTGTTTATTTTATTTTTAGATTTTCAAAACAGAGCATACCCATCAGAACTTCTATCTACTAAGGAACACAGAATTATTTTTTTAAAGTCTGTTAAGAATTGATTGAAATGTGACTTGACCTGATTCAGCCATAAATAAATAAAAGAAAGGAAACGTATATTTGCTTGTCTTCAAGGTTGAAAATTAAACTTTGATCTACAATTAAATTAATGTCTCCTGAGAACAACTTCTCTTAACTTCCTAAACATTATTTCTGAGAAATAGACTCATCAGCACCAAGGTTCATTGTTTTTATAATGATAGAAGCAATAATCATTTTTATTGCCTTCACTAAATACACCTTATCAAAAGTCACTTGCACCTGTATTCTAGAGGGAATGTGAATTATTTGTGCATCTTTATAATTCAGAATTACATAAAAATATTAAAAATATTTATCTTTTAATTCTTGATTGAATTTGAATATAATTAAGTCAGATCATAGCATGAGAAAATAGCATGAGAACAGGAAGGGGAAAGGAAGTAATTGGCACTTTGCCTACCATAACTTGGTCTTAGTAAAATGGAATAGGGAAGATGATACAAATACAGGATATTGGTCTTAGTAAAATGGAATAGGGAAGATGATACAAATACAGGATATTACCAAATACGTAAATTTATTCATTCACTCATCTATCCATTCATTCTTTAATATATTCAGCACTTATATAATGAGTATCTACTACGTGTTGGGCATTGTGCTGGCTGTCATGTAATGTACTAATGAGAAAAAGAAAAAGACAAAAGACACAGTACAGTCATGGAGATTATAGTATTAGGAGTGTGTAAAATGTAATAAAAATCATCGAAATAAATGTGAAATGTACAAGTGTTATAAGTGCTATAAAAGAGAGCTATATTATGCTTTGAGAGCTTACAGTGCAGTCTATTTAACCTTGCAGGAAGATCAGGGAAGTATTCCTGAGGAATTAAATGATTAATTCTTTTCATTATATGTGGTGCTTATAATATATCAGAATTTTTTCTAGTTCTTAGTATGAATTATCTTATGTAGTCCTTACAACAACTATATGAGCTATATACTTTTATTATGTTCCTATTACCTGTGAAGACCTGAGGCTCAGAGAGATTAAATAACTTGCTGAAGGATGCACAACTGCTAAGTTACAGAGCCAGGAGTGGGATCTGTGCAGTCTGGTGCCAGAGCCTGCAATTTTAACCCCTATAATACACTATCCCCCACTGAGAATCTAACTATAATGTCAAGAGGAGGAGTTTATTAGGCAAGTCTCATCATGTTGATTAAGCAACAGTCATCAAGGGAACAGTAAAGATAGTTCAGAAGAGAAGTATAATTATAATAATTATAACTCAAATATGCAGCGACCTCATGAATTAGGAAAAGCAGAGTAAAAAGAAAAAGAAAAAAAATGTATAACTAGGCTTGAATCTACTTGATGAAAACAATCAGTAGTTTTCTTGTAACTTTGCGTAAGAATCAATATAAACTCAATGCATGGAATGCAAATGAACCATTTAATAGAAATAACCCTACTCTATGACAGAATACTCTGCATCTCCTCTAACCTTACTTCTTAAATGACCACAAGTAGGTCATTAGTCTTCAAACTAGTCTCCTTAATGGTGTAACATGAATTGAACCACCTTTCCTTTAGTCAAAGGTACACAATCTTTTCCTCATATACTTCTAAAACTGAGTTTGCTTTGAAGCTAAGATGTACACTTATATTTGCTTTTACTTTTTGAAAATTTGATGTTAAATCAATGTTAAATCTTAAAAAGAAACGTTTTCATTTAAGAAATATGAAGGCCTATTAACGACACTGGGCAGACGGCACTGAACAAAATAAAGCTTACTTTCCAAAGCAGGTCACAAAATTAGCATGTAAGCCAAATTATAAATAAAGTTTAAGATAATAATTGATTATGAAACTTACAGAAGTTGCTATTAAGTGGATAACTCTTGTGTGGGTGGAAATCAAACACCTCTTTTTCAGATACATCAATTGGAGGTGTGCCTTAGTGGAGAAATACATAAATATTGGCAATAAAAACATAAATCATGGAATAAATACTTATGTGCTTAACTTCTTCACTTTCTGAAAGCCATATGGTAAGGAAAAATGTGTATTTTTAAATTATTACTGCTTACATTAATTTTTGTTGAATATTTATCATACTTAGATAAGCTACTCTACTGAAATAGAACTTAAAGAAAAGAAAAGCAATTGATATTATAAATCTTTTTATAAACTCCCCTTTTACTTTAAACAAAACAATTCTAATATATTTGTGCAAACTCATTTTTTTTTCAATCGTTGGATTTAAGAGATGTAACTACACCTCTAGTCTTTTCTACTCCTTTTCTTCACTGAGAATTTATCACCTCATTCTGTCAAAGGGATCAAAATTTATTATCATTTGAACACTAAGGGTCTCAGTAACATCTAACACGCTCAACAGTTTCTAGAAATCGTGCAGTATTTCTAGTAACCCCTGCTATAAAAATATATCTTCAAGATCTTGTTTCTCAAATTTCCCTTTATTAATTTTCAGAAGTCTTTTTCTTTCAGATGAAAATGTCAACCATCCTTTAGGTGTTGGTTCCAATCTTAACTCTTGAGAAGTCTTCCCTAACTAATTTAAATATAAATCCACATGTATTATTCTCTTTGAGAGTACTCTATTGGTTTCCTTAATTCATCTATCACATTTTTTTAAGTATTTCTTATTTGAACCCTCCGCTATTGAGTACACACTTCCCTTCCCACCACTTGTAGGTTCACAATGTCAATGGCCATACACATTTTGTTCATTCTCCTCTACCCAGGGTCTACAACAGTGTCTTGTACAGAGTACAAAAGATGTTTCCTAGAAATGAATGAACATTGGATTTGATAGTCCATAGCAATAGGGAAAATCCTACTCCTTGTTTGTTACCTTCTCTTACATAAGAAATATTTCACAGTTGGGCACCTGGATGGCTCAGTTGGTTAAGCCAGGATCCTGGGATCAAGTCCTGAATTGGGCTCCCCGCTCAGTGGGCAGTCTTCTTCTCCCTCTGCCCCTCACCCCACTCATGCTCTCTCTTTTCCTCTCAAATAAGCAAATACTCTAAAAAAATGAAATATTTCATAATTATCTATCACTAAGTTCCAATATATATCCCTCTTTGTGCTATCGCTGAGTTCTTCCAACAGCAAAACACAAGGATGCCTGTGTATGACAATAATTTGTTATGACTATTTCCTCTAACAGTCTCTTGGTGCAAATACAAAATAAAATAGAGAATAAAGATGGATTTTTATCTTCCTATTCTATGGTTTTATTATCCTTGTGGATTAATTTTAGAGGCCAACATTTAAATAAATATGTCTGCTGAGATTTTTTTCTTCTGATTTCACTTTATCTAATTTTATAGACCCAAAAGATTTCACTGTTCTTAATTAATTTCAATGGTAGAATTTCTAATCTTTCCATTTTCCCTAAGTAGGTCTTTAAGGGGGGTAAACTGAAAAGACATCAGATATCTTTTTTCACCCTTGTTCCAATGTATTCTCCAATGCCTAGAAAGAAGATGCAGTAAATGTTAAGACTACAAAACATGAATATTGGTCAAGGATATTACACATATTTTCTGGTGGACTCACATGCAATTTAAGAATTATTCTATTATTCTGTTTTATTGTGTCTGAGCTTGGATTATCACCTCCCCACTCCCACCACCACAACCACTATATATATATAGTGGTATATATATATATATAACTCTAACTCTCTCTCTCTCTCTCTCTCTCTATATATATATATATATATATATATACATATATATATATGAAACTTATAAGAAGGAAACTGGAGACAGAAGTGGGAAGAGTGACACATAAAAGGAATAAAAAGGAATAAAAACCAATCTAAGTGTATTCTTTGAACTGATTTTGACTCTGATCTGCTGGGACTTGATCCCTCTGGAGACACTGCATAGCTATACAAAGAATAGAATAGAATAGAATAGAATAGAATAGAATAGAATAGAATAGAAGAATAATAGGATAGAATAGAATAGAACAGGGTGAAGCAATCACATAAAATACATTTGAGAAGTTTCTGCCTGAAACATGGGAGTTTTATACCCATTGTATCCCCTGTCCCTTCTTGGTTAAAGATGAGTGAGGTGGTACACATGCACCAACACAGCTGAGCAGGCATGGCAGGCTCCCCATGCACGGAAGTACAGAAGCCTTAAGAAAGACGGCAAGATCAAGTTGAGGTGCTGTGAGGCTATCACTCTTTCCTGTGTTCTGCCAGATGCCACAGGAATAGAGAAAAAAGGTGAGCTAAGAGACTGTGATATGTGGTATAAGATGTCTGCTCAACACTATGATTGAAAAAGTGATATATTTTAATTATAGTACATTATACAGGTATAAGAAAGACAATCAAAAGAGATCAGATAGAACATAAAAAGAACTGATGATACCATCAGTCACATAAAAATCATTTATAACCGGGAAACTCTACAAAATACCTGACCAGTACTCTACAAAACTGTCAAAGTTATGAAAAATAAGAAAAGAAAAACAAAACAAAACTGAGAAGCTGCCAAAGATCAGAGGAGACTGAAGAAAAATGATGACTAAATGTAATGTGATATCCTGGGCTGGATCTTAGAACAGAGAAAAGACATTGGTAGAAAGACTGGTAAAATTCGAATAAAACCTATAGCTATGCTAATACTGATGTACCATGTTAATTTCTTAGTTTCAACAAACATATTGTTACATAAGAAGTTAACATTAGGAAAACTGGCTGAAGGGGATATGGAAATTCTTTGACTATCTTTGCAAGTTTTCTCTAAGTCTAAAGTTACTTATGTCTTTAGTCTATTTGGGCTGTTATAATAAAATACTACAGAATGGGTGGCTTATAAGAACAGAAATTTACTTCTCACATATCTCAAGGCCACTAAGTCCAAAATTGAAGTGCCCACATGGTCATGTTTTGCGTCAGGTGAGTATCTGCTTCTCGGTTCATAAATGGCCATCTTCTAACTACAATTAACATGACTGAAGGGGCAAGGGAACTTTGTCTGCTCTTTTACAAGGACACTAATTTCATTCATGAGAAGATCTGCCCTCATGATCTAATCACTTCCCAAAGGCCACATCTCCCAATACTCATTTTGCTCATAAGGTTTCAGTAGGGAACATATTCAGTCCATATTAATTCCAAGAAAAAAATTGTATTTAAAAATCAGATATAAACATGACATTCTTCCTTAGAACATTCTTTTGCAAATATACATGTAAAATATTTTGCATATGTGCTTACTAATTGTTGTCCTGCTGTAAATACCACTGTTTTGTGTGTGTATGTATATATACATGTTCATATACATACAGTCATATGTGTGTACATACTTCCTATTGACATGTGCTTAAAAATTTTCAAATGACAAGAATTGATATAAACAATAGACTTTTAGTTAATTTAAAAGGGTAAAAATCTAAATTAAAATGGCTTCTTTGACATGATTGACATTTATTCATATATTTTGTATCTAGATTAGACCTCCGTTTCAATAAAATAGATATCTGGAATTTGGACCACAGGGAAGTTCTGATTTTCTTTCATTAGACTTCATATGTTTACACTAAACATCTCTAGTATTTCTGAAGGGAACTCCTGCAGCTTGAGCAAGATCACCAGCTCAGTCAACCAGATCATCACAACTGACACCCAGATAGTGCTCACTGTGTCAGACACTCCTCCTAAGAGGTTCATGTACACCAAGTCATTTAACCCTCATCAGAACCATGTGAAGAAGTTAGTAATAGTACCATCATTGTTACCAATAAGAAAATTGAAGAATAAAAATTTGCCCAGTGCCACATAGCTGATAAGTGGTGGATCTAGGATTTGAAGCAAGCTAATTTGGCTCATGAATTCAGTGTTTTCCCCACAAAAGTAAATTGCCACATCAACTGTGAACAAATTCACTTCTTTTTCAGGAACAACTAAAATATTCCTAGGAAATGCTGAATTTTTTTTCTTGAGCAGTGAATTAGGCAATTTGATAGTATTTAAAACCTAAGAAAAAGTTCAACTTATCCTAGTGGATAACCATAGGAGCCAGATTCCTTTTTTTTTTTTTAAGATTTTATTTATTTATTTGACAGAGAGAGTGACAGAAAGAGAGCATGAGCAGGGGCGAGTAGCAAGGGGAGAAGGAGAAGCAGACCCCAGCTGAGCAGGGAGCCTAATGCAGGACTTGATCCCAGGACCCTGGGGTCATGACCTGAGCTGAAGACAGATGCTGAACCGACGAAATCACCCAGGCATCCCAGGAGCCAGATATTTTAAAAATACATTTGTAATACTGAAAGAGACAACTGTTTTCCTTACACTTGTTACATGAGTGCTTAACATTACATGTTTTACATATTGGAACAGGGTCCTATGGAGATTACTATTTTAGGAGAGGAAGAAATTTAGCTCAGATGACTTAAACAATAAGATTAATAATATGCCTTTGATCATATCGTTTCGCTTACTTGTGGAGCATAAAGAACAACATGGAGGACATTAGGAGAAGGAAAGGAAAAGTGAATTGGTGTAAACTGGAAGTGGAGATGAAGCATGAGAGACTGTGGACTCTGAGAGACGAATTAGGGGTTTTGGAGGGGAGGGGATGGGGGATGGGTGAGCCTGGTGGTGGGTATTAAGGAGGACATGTATTGCATGGAGCACTGGGTGTGGTGCATAAACAATGAATCTTGGAATACTGAAAAAAGTAAAATAAGATGAATAAAAAGATTAGTAATATACACCATATTAATGTTAAAAATGGATCACAGATTCATAGAGAGTTAATCAGAAAGAACCTGTCAGAGCCTGACATCCTAGATAATTTAAGCAATAGGGGTTCTGCCTAGGAGAGAAGTACAGAAGCAGCAGTTACAACTGCCCCCCTTAAAACTACATAAGCAAACAGGATTGCTACCTTTGAAAATAGTAACATGGAACAAAAGTGTTTTTTCTGGAACATCTGCACAGTTAGGACAAGATAATATCCAAACATTTTACAGAACAATTCAGGAGGAAAGTATTGTCGTTATTATATTAATTTATTTTCTTCAAAATAATGGAAAGTTCAAAATTAGTCCAAAAAAGAAAAAAAACTGAAAACTCTCCTTTACAATATGAGAGGAATAGATGATTATTTTAAATTCTCCCAAGCCAGGAAGACTGCTTAGTAGTTAAATTTACTTTCACTGACAACTACAATGAAAGGTTTAAAATATTAATTATGAGTACAGTGAATATTTTCTTAAATCAGTAAATTTGAGAAATGTAGCTAATTAAATAATTTTTCTGATAGCATACTTATGAAAAAAGAGCCAACTGGAAGAATCCCTTTGATAATTGGGTTAGGTAGGGCCATTACACACATCAGGTTCTTTTGCAAAATTACTTTGGCACCTAGGGATCACTTACAATTATTGATCTTAAAAAACAAACAGTTTTTTGTTTTTGTTTTTTTTACCAGCAAAATGAGTTTATTCAGGAATAGGAGAGGAATTATAATTCAGGACAAGCAAACTATGGCAAACTACAGGCAAATCTGGGGAACAGAGAAGATGGGCTTGCTTTTATAGGGGAAAGGAGGAAGCTGGGAAGGCTGTTTTGTTGGCTGAACTGTTGATGTACAAGGAGAAATCCTTCATTTTGCTGGAGTCTGTAAAGTAGCTTCTTCTAGTTGGCAAATGTGAGGTATGCTTTTTATTATCAGTGTTAGTGTGTGAGAGTATCCCTTCAGGGCTTGCCAGCTTCATTTAAAAATGAGATCCTTTATTTTTTGATTTAGTAATGTTGGCTGGTCAAGTTCCAAGGAAAATTCTAATGAGAGGTTAACTGGAATTCTATTTAATTTATAGATAATTTTTTGGTGGAGAATTTTTTTAGTATTTTTATATAAATACTATTATTTTAAATATATTTTCTATTTTAAAGCATTTTAAAGCATTAAAGTATTTAAAATATTAAAGTATTTAGAATATTAAAGTATTAAAACATTTTAAAGTATTATTTTATATAAAAATTATATGTGAGTTTTTAAATGTCTTCAGTCATGTCTGATCATTTTCTTTCTATGCAAGTTTACTAATATTTACATCATATTTATTTCCATATTCTTTATGGTTTATATTGAAAAGCATACAATTTTCATATACCATATCTCAATTTTGAATTTTAAATTAACTGGTATGAAAACTATTGAACTTTATATATTAATATTTTGTCTAGTAACCTCGCTAAAATGATTATTAATTTCTTAGTGCATTTTCTATGTGGGTAATGTAAACCACAGTTATGGGCAATGGTTTCTACCTCCCTTCTTGCATGAAGAATTGCACCATGTGCTTCAATTTCAAACACTGAGCCTTTCTCCAAGTGCCCATCTCATACGGAATTATTTTGGCCATTGTTCTGTATAATCCAAACTTCTGTTCACATCTACCTGCTTCCAGACTTGGAGTTTGGAAGACCAGAAGGTTCAGGTCAGCACAACTCACTGCTTCATGTTTCCTTTCAATTTAGTGCCAATGGATTCTCTGGAGTTCAAACAAGAATATTATTTTCTTATGTATAAGAAATATTATAATCTTTATGTATATATCTTATATTTGTTTCTGTGAGTTTTATGAATAAAAATTTTTACTGCATGAACTTACAAAACTAAAATGAACAGGAATTCCCATGAAACTTATCACTTAAATGTATTATTCCATAATAATCAAATCTTTGCAAGGTTCCAAAATCTTCAGCATAATAGGCTAAATTTAGCATTTTAATACAGAGAGAAATACTCTGGTTCAAATCTCAGCTTTATTACCAATTAGATATGTTACCTTACAAATTATAGTTTCTGTCCTTAGTTAAGATTAACACCTTTTTGACATTCAGTACCCATCTGTGAAACAAGAACAGAAATGGTCTTATAGATCCTTCTAGTTATTAATATACATAAATGTTCAAATATGAGATCTCGTAACAGTGACCCTTTTAATGGTGCCTCAATTGAATATTCAGAAAAGCAAATTTACTTGAAGAACAGAAAAACTTGATTTAGATGACATTGTTGGAAAGGTGGCCTCCTCTTCTCTAACCAGCACCAAGGTTTATACAGATTCTCTAGATCATCAGGTGGGGCATCCTACAAAGCTATCTGAAAATGAGAATTGAGGTATTGTTTATTGTTGTTTTTATAAATGTAAGAGAGGAAGTCTGTGGGAAATAGATAATAGGAGTATATTTTTATGTTGTTATTAAAACATTTATTTATAAAACAAGATCCAGGGATTATTTAAGGGTGATTTCTATTAATTTGAATAAACAAGTACAAGATTCTCAGGCTTTGAAACTTAATATTAATAAATGAGAAACCTGAAAAAATGCATATGCAATGACATTTATATAGTACTCTGTGTTGATTCATATTTATGTGGGTATTTGGGATCTAGATTTCATGAGAACTTGGTTATAAAAAAATGTAATCTCTTTTGAAATAAATTTAGAAACAAATTCATTGCAATTTGAAATGAATTTAGAAATCAAAATACAGTATCAAGAAGTCAGTTAAAATATTAACAATTTATTGAATCAACATGTTTGGGAAGACCCAAGAACATTATGAAAAAGGAAGGAAAATATCATTTGCCGAAGTCCAAGAGAATGAAAGTAGAGTTATTTTATTTTTTTCTTGTTGTAATTTACACCTCTAACATTAAACTGAGAAGCAGCATTACAGACACCTGCTTCAGTATAGTCATTGTTTCCATGGTGCCACTTTCCATCACCTATTTTTAATAGTTTACACAACAAGATCAAGGGTGTCCCAGCTGTTACTGTCACTGTTGCTAAGCAACCTTTAAATCGGAGTTCAAGAAGACAAAGAATCATGCTTGAAAAATTTCTCAAGTGTCTGTTTTATGCACCCCCACCCTTGCTTTCTTCATTTTGCACCATTTTTCAATATTTATACTCAGACACTTGCATTTTTTTAATGCAGTATTCTGTATATGAATCCACCATTCCAAGTGCTAGTAGGATTAACTAAATGTTTTTGTTGATTTTCCAAATATAATATACATGTTTGACTACAGGCTACATCTAACATAAAATAAACAAATTTGAAGTGTTCATTTTATTAATCAGAGTGCGAAGCTGTTTCAGGTCTTCATAATCTGCTGTAAAACCAGCACTGCTGTCCCTGAGAGCCTAGTGAAATAACACACATATCAATGGCTAAAGATTCACTGCCTGCAGAGAATTACAATACCTTCTTGTGCATTTTGAAATCTAAATATCACCTGCAAAAGACAGAGAGGTCAAAATTCGATAAGAAACAGAAGAAAAAAATAGAAATGAAGAAGTTAGGAACTTTGACCTTGGAATCTCTGACTGATGCAAATTGTCATTAATTAAAAAGACAGAAAATAATTTTTAAACATTTCTATAAACAATGATTTTTTTTCTCCAAAAGCAATTATTCAGAAACCACTGGCACATCTGTCTAGTTAATAGACTGGTAAACATAAATCAGCAGCATGGAAAATAAATAAAAAAGGGAGAAAGCATCTTAGTTTTGCATTTAGTATTTATAATAAATAGGGATTTTAGGAGCTCTCAAGTCATAAACAAATATTACTGAAAAATCCACATGACAAAAAAGGCACCTTGATATGATTCAAAACTAGAGATTTGCTGAAGCTGCACACAAGTGTGCAGCTATTATATCTACCAAAATTAGTCCATCCAGCTGGAGTTCACACCATTGGTGACAATGTAGGTTCTGGTCCATATTGTACTGGCCCAAAGAAATGGTCTATCTGACCCAATATCCAGATCCTCAGATTTTTCTCTCTCTTTCTAACCAAACAGAAAGCCATAATATTTTCTTTCTGAAAGTTTTCATGTTGTTTTCTCCATTCAGCTACTATTTTCTGGCTCTCATATTAATTCTGCTAAATCTCTAGATATCTATTGTTTGTGGTAGTGTTTTACAAATTGCTAAAGTTTACTGAATTTAGATAAATTACTTACTTTTTTTTGTCCTGGTTCTTTTTTAGTACTTACTTCTATTGCTGTCTTTTTAAAAAATTTCTCCTACAAATATATGTCACTGTTAAAAATGTCAATTCACTATTATTGACCATATTTCCTACTTAAAGCTATGAATGTAATGACAATAGATTTGAGTTGGATATATGTGAAAATGACCAAGGGGTCATCAAAGACAAAAGAAATTCTCTTGTGGGCACATCTATGTAAGTGAAATAGTTTAGAGTCCAAACTCCCTCATCAGTAAGTAAATTGTGGAGTGTTAGAAATTAGCCTGAGATGTTCAAGATTAATAAGTAGAGACTGAAGTTTAGTTTGTGTATTGATATGGCTATTGACTACACCTGCTAAAAAGCTATTGCAGTAAGATTTGATAAACATGTTCTCCATTTCTTACCTGGTTACTCTGCCTCCTGACACATCCCTTTACTACCTTTCTGACTTTACTACAAAAATTGTCTCCATTTCTACAGTGTTTCAATTCATCTTGTTTCTTCCATATTTTCCTTTTGGTTTGAAAACATGCTGTATTGGTTTGCTAGGGCTGCATAACAAAGTATCACAGAACAGGTATCTAAAGCAACAGAAATTTGTTTTCTTTCAGTTCTGGGGACTGAAATTGCAAGCAAGGTACTATCATGGGTGATAAATTCTTTTCCTTGGCTTGTAGTTGGCCATCTTCACCTAGTATCTTCATATGGTCTTCCCTCTGTTCATGCCTTGTGTCTTAATCTACTTATCTTCCAAGAATACCAATAATATTGGTTTAGGACCTATCCTAATAACCTCCTTTTATACTAATTATCTCTTTAAAGAACGTATCTCCAAATACAGTCACATACTGAGACAATAGGGGTCAAGACTTCAACAAATGAAAGTTGAAGGGATACAGTTCAGCCTATAACATATGCCTAAAAATCACCATAAATAAAAACTCTCCATGCAATTTCTCTCCACTTCTCCCCTAGCAAAGTGATTTCACCACTCTTTTTCCTAAATAAAACAAAACAAAACAAAACAAAAAAACTTGGTAAGAAAGTATTCTACATTTACTCTTTCTGCATCTGCACCTTCTATTTAACTCTTAACTCACTGGCTTTTACCTTCAATGCTGAGAAAATTCATTCAAAATATTCCCAAATGAGGTATTAATTTTTAAATATCCTAAAAGTAGTGCATAATATTATTCTATTACAGACAAAATACTTTTTCTGGCTATTTTACACTGGAATTTCTTCTCTCCAAAGTTCTGCTTTATGATTCAAATCTTGTGTCATTTTGAAATGTCTTTTATTTTTTCCTCTTGCAGAGCTCAAACTGTTACCTACCAAGTGATCCATCACATGTCTTGATACAGATTTTTCAGGAATTCACAGTTTAATTGAAGTCTTCATACCAGAATTTCTGTCATATCCTATAGTAAAGATCATTTGTTTGGTTGAGTCTTAGTTTTTCTTCTTATTATGCATTGTATTTATTTTTTTTCCTTTTTGTTTTTAATATAAAACAATTCATGTATCAATTTATTTTTCTATGCCTACAGAGAGGGTACAATTTTCTAGGTAAATTGATGCAAAATAAGGTGAAAATGTAGGCTGACATAATGTACAAATATTTATTAAATACATCATATACACTACCAGGAAATTTTGCAAATGCTGGATATTGAGCAGTGACCAAAGTAGGCATGGTGCCTGTTTTCATGAAGTGTAAAATCTACTGGAAAGAGAGACAGAGAAACACTGAATAAATACAAATAACATCTATTATAACGGTGGAAACTGGGCTGTTAAGATAAATAAAACAGCATCAGGAGGATATGAACTGATGTAGCAGGTCTTGTATAAAATGGCCTCAGATCACGGAACTAAATATAGAGAAGAAATGAGTCATGCAAATATTTGAGAATGACATTTCAGGAAGTGCAAACAGTATATGCTAATCTTGGAATATCAAGGAGTAGGAAAAAAGGTCAAAATAGTTGAAGCACAATGAAGAGTGAAGTAGGAGATGAGTGCTAGCATATTGGATCTGAGTGTCAAGATCATACAGAGACTCTATGCCTTACTAATGACTTTGACTTTAATTTGAGTGTAATGTTAATGTTTTGAATAAAGGACTGATGTGATGAATGTATTTTTAAAAGATTACTCTAACACTTTGTCTTCTGATCATGATGGGACTGTTGCATTAGACCAATGTTGCAAGCAAGAACAATAAGAAAAGCTGGATAATTTTTTTTAATGAAGACATAAAAGAACTGATGAGTTTCACAGAACTGGAGGTGTCAAGGTTTCAGAGATAAGGGAATCACAGAGAGATAAGTTGACATTTTATGTCTGTTTCTCAAAGCAGATTTGTGGATTCCTCAGCAAATATGTTGCAGAAAGCCAATGTCAAGAGCCACAAAACCAAAATAATTTTGGACATCTCACATGACTAAATAGGCAAAATTGGAGGTGAGAGCCGTCAGTAAAGCCACCACACTGAAATAAGTTAAGATCTCAGGAATGAAAACGCAAATAAGTAAGCTTGAACCCTGTACCCTGCAGATTTTCCAGCTGAGCTCAAAAAGGTTGAAAGCAAATGACGGTACAAATACTAATCTAGCAAAATCTGTATTAATATTAAGTAAAATAGTTTTTAGTTAAGAAGTGATATATAAAGACACTGTCCAATAGTTAATTCACCAGGATGATTAAATAATTCTGAATTTATAGACACCTAGGAAAATAACTTCAAAATAGTTAAATAGACAAATATATAATCACTTTGGGAAACTTTATTACATGTCTTTTGATGAGTGTCTTGGTCTATTTGGACAAGTATAACAAAAATATCATAGATTGGGTGGCTTGTAAACAGTTCTGGGTATTGAAAAGTCCAAGATCAAAGTACTGGCAGATTCAGCATCTGGTGAGGGCCTGATTCCTGGTCCAGACAGCCATATTCTCAGGGTGTCCTCACATGGTGAAAAGTGTGAAGGAGCTCTCAGTTGTCTTTTAGAAGGGGACATAACACACTCATGAGGATTCCATTATCATGACCTAATCACCTTCCTAAGGGCCCACCTCCAAACACCATCATTGGGAATTAGGTTTCAATATCAGAATTTAGAGGAGGGAGCACAAACATTCAATAAAGCTATGGGTGATAAAACATGCCAACAAAAATTTATCAAATATGGTTTAAAAAATACTTTTTAACAAAATATAGACTGATAGCAAGACTAATGAAGAAAATTAAATCAAAACACAAATCACAAATAGGTGACATGAAAAAGAATATATCATTACAAATCCAATGGACAAAAGACAATAAGCAGGTAAATCATGTTTATGTAAAATTTTAAAATTTAGATTAGGTGAGCATATTTTTAGAAAAAACATGATTCTCTATAATTGACCAAAAAAAAAAAAATAGAAATTCTAAAAAGACAATATTTATTAAAGAAAATGAATCTTTCAAATGTCCCAGAAGGTAATCTTCAAAACAAATTAGTTTAACTGGAGAATGCATCTATAATTTTAAGAAGGAAGTAGCCGCAATCATAAAGAACTCCTTTTAAGGATAGAAAAAAAGCAGCTCTTTCTAAGTCATTGTTTGAAAATGGATACATTTATTGCTAAAACATCATAAAAATATTATTAAGAAGAGAAATTGTAGGAATAAGCTTAACCAAAGAAGTGAAATACCTGTACTCTGAAAACTATAAAACACTAATGGAAGAAAGTGAAAATGACACAAATGGACAGACATTCCATACTCATGGATTAGAAAAACAAATACTGTTAAAATAACTATACTACTCAAAGCAAACTACAGATTTAATGCTATCTCTACCAAAATCTCAACAGCATTTTTCACAGAACTAGAACAAAAAATCTTAAAATTTGTATGGAACCCAAATGACCCCAAATAGCAAAGCAAGAATATGCAGTGGGAGAAAGACCATCTCTTCAACAAATGGTGTTAGGAAAACTGGGCAGCTACACGCAACAGAATGAAACTGGACCACTTTCTTACACCATACAGAAAAATAAACTTAAAATGGATCCTGGATCACAATGGTGACCTAAAACGATAAAAATCCTAGAGAACAGTTCAGACAATAATCTCTCTCACATTAGCCATAGCAATATTTTTCTAGATATGACTCCTGAGGCAAGAGAAATAAAAGCAAAAATAAACTACTGGGACTGCATCAAAATAAAAACTTCAAAAGAAACAACCAACAAAACTCATAGGCAACTTACTGAATGGGAGAAGACCAATCCAATAAAGTGTTAGTATCCCAAATATATTAAGAGTTGATACATCTCAACACCCAAAAAGCAAATAATCCAATTACAAAATGAGCAGAAGATATGATCAGACATTTCTCTTCTCATAAAGAAGACATACAGATGTCCAACAGACACATGAAAAGATGTACAACATCATTCATCAACAGGGAAATGCAAATCAAAACCACAATGAGGTATCACCTCACATCTGCCAGAATAGCTAAAATCAAAAACACAAGCAACAAGTGTTGGTGAGGATGTGCCAAAAAACGAGCCAACACACACTGTTGGTGGGAAGCAAACTGGTGCAGGCACTGTGGAAAACAGTATGGAGTTTCCTCAAAAAGTCAAAAATAGAATTATGCTATGATTGGTTATCACACTACTGGGTTTTTATAAAAAAAAAATACAAAAGCACTAATTCAAAGAGAAACATGGACCCCTATGTTTATTGCAGCATTATTTACAATAACCAAATTATGAAAGCAGCCCAAGTGTCTATCAATAGATGAATAGATACACAAGATGTATTCTATAGGTGTATATATACATGCACTATATATGTGTATATATATATACATGTATCATGGCATAATTCTATTTTTGACATTTAAACAGTGTTTTTTTTTTAATTCTGCCATTGCCTTTAAGTGTAACTACAGAAAACCTACTTCAAACATCATACTTAATAATAAAAATTTAAAGCATTACCCAGAGGTCAGGAATGCAACAATATACTCTCTATCACCACTTCTAGGTAATATTTTGACATTACAATAAGGCAATTAAAATAAGTGAAAGGTATAAGGATTAAGAAGGAAGAAATAACTTTTTTTCAGAAATTATATGGTCATAAAAATTCCTAAGAACCTACAGATTACTAGAATGTGTAATTTAGCAAGTTGTTAGATAGAAGGCCAATTTGCATGAATTATATTTACACCAGCAATAGATAAAAATTAACTAAAACTAAGAGGTGAATCAACTTATAATGGGCTTGTTAGTCATTAAATGCCTAGCAATAAATTTAATGAAAGATAAACCAAGATTTGCACTGAAATTATAAAATATTGTTGAGCTAAATTACAGAAGACCTAAATAAAAAGAGAGGTAAAGGGTCATGGATTTGAAGACTTAGTAGTGTTAGTATTTCCACACTTCTTAAACTGATCTATAAGGTCAGTGTAATGCCAGTGAAAAGAAATTAATATTAATCCCTATTCTCAAACTATACACAAAAATTAATTCTAAGGAGATTGTATATCTAAATATAAACATAGGTGAATATTATTTTGACTTTGCAGTAGGCAAAATTTGATAAACAGGACACAAATATCAATAACAATAAAGGGAAAACAAATTTATATTTACACATTTAAAAGAATGACAAGACAAGCTGTAGACAGAGAAAATGTTTGTAATACACAATTTTGACAAAGGACTGGTGTCCAGAATATTTAAATAACCTCTACAAAATAACTGTCAATCTTATAAAAGCTGGGCAAAAGTTTTAACAGGCACTTACAGAGTGCCAAATAGTCAACAGACACATTAAGATATCAAACTTTAATAACGATGAGGGAAATGTGCATTAAATGACAACTACATACTATTAATCACTCAAAATGACAAAAAAAAATACAAAGTACCAAGTATTGTTCAGAACATGCCTCAGGTTAAGAGTTCATACACTGTTGATGGTGTCAAAATCTGTACACCACTTCAGAAATCTTTTGGTCCTTACCTATTAAAGTTTATCTCGTGCACATCTACCAGCTCCACTTAAAGATACAACCCTAGGACAAAAGCATATATATTTTCTAAAAATGTTAAAAAAATATTCAAGTCAGCATTATTTGTAAGAGCCCAATCTGGGGGGGAAAAAAATCCCAATAGTAAATGAATATACAAAGGTGATTTAATGAGAATATTAACTCTTGGGTCAAGATTTGGAGATTTAAGAAAAGAAATATAGAATTTGACATTAGGCAAGGTAACAATAATAAGACTATCAAACACCTAAGCAAACATTATTTGACAATAAGAAACTGAATTTCAGGAAAAAGATTAAAAATTGAAACATAAGTTTAAAAGACATCACTTTTTTTTTTAAGATTTTATTTATTTGTGTGACACAGAGATTGAGATCACAAGTAGGCAGAGTAGCAGGCAGAGAGAGAGGGGGAAGCAGGCTCCCTGATGAGCAGAGCGCCCAATGCGGGGCTCGATCTCAGGACCCTGAGATCATGACCTCAGCTGAAGACAGAGGCTTTAACCCACTGAGCTGCCCAGGCGCCCCAGAAGATATCATTTTTTGCATGGCATTAAAGTCTTGGGACTAGATAAAATCAGCTATAAGATAAATGTAGAAAGAAAAGATCATCAGTGATAGAATTTGGAGCATTCCTAAGTTTAGATTCAATAAGATAAAGAAAAAGAAGTTAAGACGTTAAGGAGGAATAATGAACCAAGAAAGAATGATGTCCTGACACCACATGAACTGTTTTAAGAAAGGGTGATCACCAGTTTCTGGTATGTGTTTTAAATTATTAAAAATTTGAGTTTAAAATTTGGCAATACAGATATCATTGGTGATTTTAAGAAGACTTATTCATATTGAGTAGTGAGAATAAATTTTGGAATTAAAGAGGTTGCAAGAAAGAATGGGAAGAGAGGCAGTAGAGGACATAATTTTGTTCTCTACAAAAGCTAAGAATCAGCATTGAAATTTCTGGTTACATGGTGAGATTTATTTTTAATCTTTTTTTTAAGATTGGAAATTTTTATAATGACAAAAATGATGTAATAGAGAGGAGACCTTCATAATGAAGGAGTGTGAAAAGTTAATTACAGAAGAAACATTCTTGAGTAGATGAGAAGGAATCCAGAGTACACATGGAAGATTTGGCCTTATGCAGGAACAGAAAAATTTCAACTTAACTTAACAAGACATATTGGTAAGGATCCAGGAACTGAATAAAGACCAGGAGGGGTGTGCAGAAGAAAGATTAAATTCAAAACCCTCATTTTCCATTGTCATTGCCCTGTATTCTCTGTATTACATGGAGAGTTCTAAATTTTAAAGTATGGAACACAATGGAGATCAATACTCACTCCAAGTTTGTTTCAGCCATAAAGGTTCCCAAGCAAATAATAGATAATTATCTACCAGGGCATGTATAGGAAAAAAAAATTCCAACCCATTTAAAAATTATATTCATTGTCACTAAGCAAAATCCCATAAGATTTTTGGTGACATGCTATACCTAATTCCTGTAATTACTAATATATATAACTCCTCTACCCAAGTCATTTAATTTATTTTCATGACCATGTTAAAATTGGATTTTATTAACCCAGCAAAGAGTATCAGTGAGAGATGTGGCCCTGTGGATATGGAATTTCAGAGAATAATTGTCTCCTTCTAGCATAGAATCACATCTTCTGTTAACAACGAATATAAAATAGCAACTTTTTCATCTGGAGAATACAAGTCATTGGAAATGAGAGGCCTCTCCAAATTATCTAAAAATTCTGAGATATCCCTAATGTAGTTGATTGATAGTGTATTCTAATCACCACCCAAATTTTACATAACAAACCCAATTGAGTTGTGTACTATGTCTAACCTCTGTATTATTTTAACATTTAGAATAAATCTCTGAGTCTGGATTTTATGGCTGTTATTCTATTGTCAAAGGAGTCCATATTTATTTTTTGGCCCTACTTAGAGTCCAGCTTAAGTTTCATTCCATTATTTCATATAATATTTTTTAAAAATTTGGGCTTGTCATTCTTTGTGTTCAATGTTCCAATGTATCTGAAGCAATTCTCTCCATGGTTCTGCAATTGCTTATGTCCTGTAAAAACTGGTCTGGGAAACAGCTACTTTTTCCAAAGAGCTTCTGTCTGTAGGGATATAGTCTCGAAGGATTAGAAGTCAAGATCTGGCTGGATATTTTGCCACTGTCAAACATGACCATTATGTTACGATCCAGGGGGTATTTATCTGTACTTTGTTTTCCTTCATGGCCATCTCTTGGTCTGATATGAAGGATACCAAAGCCATATACTTTTCACTGAGGATCCATTGCTGGCAACCCAAACTCAGGTACTAATTTCTTTACCACTTTAACATATGTGAGTTCCATGTACCAGAAACCAATTGAATAAAATAAAGGGATAATTTGAGTCATTAGAACTTTTTGGAAAAGTTCCTGCATTAATCATAAAATCAAAGAAGGAACTGAAGAAACAACCCCTCAGAAAAGCAAAGGAAAGGAAAGATCTGGGAATCTCAGCAGCAGGAGTTGAATGTTTGACTCCTTTTCAGATTGTCATGAAGTAACTTTAACTAATTTAACTCTAAGGGACTTGATTCTCTGGGTACTGTCTCACAATTTTTAAATTTCTGAAAGACAAACTATAAAGAACAGACCATCAGTCATATTCTTGTGACCAGCAGAGAAGAGATTTTGACCAGATATTCAGCCAAGGCGGCAGGTAGGGGAGATTTTGGTTACATGTAGGAAGTATGTGATATAATACATATATGTTATATGTGATAATATAATGGCTACTATCCTGGAAAATTTAAGAACTCCATTTCTTCTTTTGTTTTTCTCCTTCATGTCAATTGGTTGTCATATTCTATAATATATATATATTTTATTTATACCACCTAAATGGTTTTCAAATATATTTCTTCTTCCTAGACTTCTGTTCTATTGTTTCGTCTTCAAACCCAATTTCCATTGGTTTTCTTACACAAGTCTAAAACTGTACATATAACATTCCAGTCTAAAAAACAAATTTAAAATCATTCAAACATCTCTTGACACTGCCTACAGTGCTTTTCCCAAAATATGGGAAGTGGGAAGAAGGGACATTCTGTGCTGAGGGTAAGAAAAGCAGAGGTAAAGAACTGTGGAAGTTCAAGATTCATGTGGAGTATCACGAATATTAAGTTACTGGTATTCTTCCTAACATGGCAAAGTATTAAGGTAGATAATTATATAATCACAGAGGACAGTGGCTCCCAAAATTTCATGGTGTCCTAACCATTTGAAAAATTCATTTCAGTTTAAAATTTATAATATTCGCAAACTTTGAATTATAAAAAGTGGTTTTAAAATTTTACTTCCCAGTCAATAATTTAGATTGCTTCATAAAAACACTTTCCTGATACTTTGGTCTATAATGGGGGTTTTTTGATCCCATAAAATGGGATATTTAATAAACAACACACAAAGTCTGGAGCAGGCTCTCTGAAGACAAAAAGTTCACAAAAATTCAACTATACTTTCAAACATTTGTCGATCACAGGCATAAATGGGCATAACGAAGATAGTTATCACTGATTGGTTATTGTTTAGTAGTCATGTACTTTTGAAAGGCTGAAGGATGCTTTTCCTCCAGAACTCTAAACTTTTGCAAATATTAATTAATACGGTAGTGGAGTTCATATCATAATTATTAGGAAAAGGAAGATTCCACATTCAGTTTTTTATTATCATCTTTCTCTTAGAAAGAAATAGAGGGAAACTAATATTTAGGCATGGTCCCCAAATCACACAGCAACTGAAATTCAACTCTTATTTACCATTCAATGTCACTTTCTTAAATTGCCATTATATTCCACTTTCAAAGAATGCTCCAGAAAAACAAGCATAAAAAAGGAATAATATAAAGGTTAATTTCACCAAATAATATCAGTTTTTTTTTCTTTTTTTATCAGTTGAAAGCAGCATCAGAGTGTTATTCCTCCTGGTGTTTCTCAACCAGAGTCTTTTGCATGATAAAACAATTTTACTTTCATTAGCCTATTGTAGCATTTTAGTTTATTTCCCATCCATCTCTATTCCAAATGTGCACCCCAGAGGTTTACTTCTCTATCCATCTGCTGTGGCAATCCCTTCCTGTCTATGCTAATGATAGAAGAAGGATATAAAAAAGGGTCATGTGGTTGTTTTAGTTTAGTTTTGTTTTGCAATGCAGAAGCACTTAGAGCAGGAGGTCAATGAATTCTGGGAACTGCGTCTTTTTGACACATGAGACCTTTGCGGGATGAATCAAAGTTAAATCCCATGAATAAACGCTAGTGTTTAATAATCATTCCATTTATGGAAGCTTTATTGTGAATTCATAAAAGCAAGGACAGCCTTGCCTTGCTCATCCACAAATCACCATCATAAACAAGGCACTCTTGAGTAAACTGAGCTGGACAATATAGCCTGCTTGGCAGTTGCTAATATTTAAATATGGGTGAAAGAAGCTAAGACTTGGAGAAGTTGTCCTAAAGCGAGCAAATAACAGCTCCCACAAGTAAAGGGAAAAATGTTAAAACAATAAACGAAAGAGAAACAATTACTCGCTCATGACAAACATGTCATATTGCATTCTTTATTTTGATTGTGGAAAATTAGCCATTGACTACCAAGAACAATTGATTTTCCTTCACAGCTGTTTTCTAATTACATCTGAACACTGAAAATTCTAGTGCAGCCATTCAGCTGTACAAAGAGAATTTTCTTTTATTATTGTTGCTGTTGCTGCAAGCTCTGCCCAGCAGCATGACTATAGTTAGATGTTCTGTACTGTATGTCTGTGCTGTTTGCATTGTAAACCATGCTTTTCAGGGATGTTATAAGAACTCAAATATTTGAAATTACATAGGGCTGGACTTGGTATACAAGCTGTTGGCCCAGATGCTATTACGTAGCTTGCTTTCTTTTTACCACCACCATCAAAACAAGGAAAAAAGAATAAAGATAGTTTAAATCGGTACATCCGTTTCTTACTGCATAGTCGTCAATTGGATCTATTTTTGTGACTGTGGTTTCTGATGAGTGTTTTGGCACAATCTTGCTGGGAGGGTGGAGGGTGATGGGCAGTTTCCTGTCAGTTGATGCTGTGGGTAAATTCTAAGCAAAGACCATCGAGATTATTAACAGGCAGAATTCCAAGGTTTCAAAGAAGAAATTGAAATTTTGGATGTTTTTTTCTAAGCTCTTCGAATTTCCTTCCAAAATGATTTCAGTCTTAAATGAGGCCAGAAATGTGAAACTTGCTCTTCATAGTTTTCTAGGACTTGTGGTTAGTGAATTCTGGAAAAAGAGTTAAGCTACTTCCTTCAGAGCTTAGGGTCTACAATTAATCCTTGCCATAATTTAGGTGAAATTAGTAATGGTAACAATTATACAAGAGTAAAGTGAAATCTTAAAATAAGTTTATCTTTTCCCAATGACAGAGTTTTAAAAAATTATTTCACTATACAAGCCAGGGTTATTTCAGCAAGAGCTAGTCTCTGTTGTCATTTATTAAATATTTGCCCTTCAGCTTAACCACAAAAGTGTTCACTGGATGGTGATTTTTTTCTAGTTTTGAATGAGATCACTAACCTCTGTCAACCCTCAAGTGATGCAGTGTAACTTTACATTTGCTATTTTATTTGGAAGACTCAAAGAGTCCTCCATTGTCCATCGTATCTTAACATTGTTTTTGCCAAGATCAAGCATAGGGTGATATCTCATTTATTCAATGTTTTCCCAATTTAGGATAAATTTCATTTTGGACTTTGATACTATAGAGTTTGAGAAAAAAGAAAATAATACAAAATTAAGAGCTAGACAGTAGTTAAAGCAGGAAAACAAAACAAAACAAATTTCACTTAAGAACTGTTATCATAGGGGTAAAGAGACCTCAGTATAAAACTGGGCTCAATTCCAAATACAGTTTGGACAAGTGGGGATTTATATCCAAAGAGTAGTTTGAGAGGACTGATGGTTGGAAAATTACTACATAAAACATCAGAGGTAAGTGGGGATTCTGGCTTAATAGACCTAACACAATTCTTGCTTATGACAGGCTGGAGTAAACAGATATCACTCAGGAAATAGTGGAGATGAGGAATTTGACCAGATATTCCGGATGATCACATATCAAGGGTGGGGGATTCTCACTAATCCCACTTAGCAGGATTCTAGCTAAAACTGGACTCCTGAGGACATGTCCAAGGATGAGGCCCAGTCAGGTTCAGAGGAGCCAGCCAGTCTAGAGTTTGGCCCAGAATACAGTGTTCATCAAAATGATTTGACACTATACTAATTTTATTTCCTTACATATTTTTTCAGTTTTTGACCTTACAAATACAGTGTTCATCAAAATGATTTGACACTATACAAATTTTATTTCCTTACATATTTTCTTAGTTTTTGACCTTACAAATTCCACTAGCATCAACTTTTTGAAATTCTAAAAATGAGTTTTTGAAATAATGAGAAAAATAATGAGAGCTTTGGGTGTGATATAGGTACACAGTTAACAGGACCCCCCCCCCCTTTATTTTTAAATTCTGGGATTTTTCTCACAGAACCATATAAACTATGAATAAAAGAGAAGTACCTCCTAGCAGTATCAAAGAATGCCAAATATACACTATTGATAAGTTAGGGCTCAGTCATTAAAATTTAAGGCACTATAAGTAGTTCACTATAAGAAGAGTTTAATACACAAAACTAGAGGCCAAACCAACTGTTGGAAAGTGGAGGGATGAAGGTCTGAAAAGCTGCTTTCAAGAAATCCTTAAGTGAAGGAATCTTAGGAAGCCACTCACGATTTCAGTTGCCTATCACACCACAGAGGGTAATTGTCAGGAGGATTCCCTAAACCAATGGACAAAAACTCACATCTGCCATCTGCCAAAGCCCACCTATTTATTTCCACTACCACCTGAGAGCAATGGCTTCTACTCTTCTACTATCTCATAAGACAGCTTCTCACCAGTTAAACCTCAAGGGCAAGTAAGTTACGATATGTAGTTTCCAGTCTTTATCCCCATTAGAAATAGGAAATAACTTAGAAAGTTAGAGATGATAATTTAAGAACAATATCTAGAAGAACTACATTGAAATAAAAAAGGAATCCAATCTCTGAATTGAGAGTAATGAAGTATAGAAATAATAATAGTGATAACTCATGTACAATGTGATAATCATTGAATTTTTCTTACAATGCCATATTTTTTTAGACTTACTCTATACCAGTTATTCAACAATATCAGCAACAGTTATTCAAGAAGTTATTCAACAATATCTCCCAAAGGAGAGAAGTGAATTCTAAAATCAAGTGATTTTACTCTTTCTCTTCCTATTACCAAAACAACAACCAAACCACCTCAATTTTGAAATGATATACTGATATGGCATAAAATGATAAAGAGTTTCTAAATTAATCTAACACTCTTTATGAGAAATACATAGAAAGATATATGTTAATTGACAGGCAGTATGCGTGTTCAGTTCAGTTCAGTTTGGGTACCTGAGTTATTCTGGGGCTAGAATGACCATAAATGATAAGATATGTGGAAGCAGAGAACATATATGTTTAGGATTTTTCAGATGACAGATTTAGATCTAGTGTATGGATGTTATAAGAGTATATATATATATTTTAGGCTAATATATGGGTATTATAGGAATATGTATTATGGGTCAATATTAGGATGACTTTCTAAATATTCAAGTAAACATAATTCACTGCTTCTTACACCTAGAGATATAATATAATTTTAATGCCTTACCAAAAACACATAAAGCTAGCTCTTGCATTGGGTGGTTAGAGTAGATAATCTCAAAGTTTTCTTCCAAGTCATATATTCCACATATGATTAGTTTGTAATAAATTCTTAGAAGGCAAGAACAAGATTAAAAAGGTAATTTGTTTCTCAGAGTCCATAGTCTCTCATGGTTTGTCTCAAACTGACGGTTTTGGTGGGGGTGGAAGGTGGGGTGAGCCTGGTGGTGGGTATTATGAAGGGCAAGTAGTGCATGGAGCACTGGGTGTGGTACATAAACAATAAATTTTGGAACACTGAAAAAAAAACAAAATACAAAAAAAGTAATTTGTATATAATTTAAAAAGCCTCTTAGTAATCAGTGGGTAATGGATTCCTTCTCTCTCTGTCTGCATCTCTCTTTCCCTGGTGTCCTACCCCCACCCCCACAAGTGTGTACAAAGAGGTCATATAAACATGAAGCAGAAAGGCAGTTGCTGTAACCCACGGGGAAAGCTCTCACCAGACACCAACCATACTGACACCTTGATCTTGGACTCCCAGTCACCATAACTGTAAGAAAATAAAGTTTTATTTTTTAAGCCACCTAATTTGTGCTACTTTGTTATGGCAGCCTGAGCAGACTAATACAAAGTATAATAAAACTGAATTGTTGATTCACCAAAGAAAATACAATTTACTTTCTATTTGATTTGTCAGAATTGTCTTGGAATGAACATTACCATGGTCACTCACTCAAAACTTGGTATCTGTATTTATTTCTAAGCATGCATTTAATCCTATTACTTGATAGTCATTTGAATGTGTTCTCTATACTTCTGCCAACTGGTATAGCTTGTATTGATCTCTTCAAAGGTTATATATTTGATTTAAAAGATTCAGGGAGTATTAAACTGATACAAATACTTAATTCTTCTAGATGAAAAAAAAATCTTGATTTATCTTGCTAAGATAATGTGAAACAACGAAATAAAACATCTTCATTTCTTCACTCTTACAAACCATGTTGCAGTGAAAATTCTACTCTGTTTTAATTTGACAGCCCCCCCAACCCCCACCCTGCCAAACCCAACTGAGTCAAGAATTTGGATACAGATGATTTGTTTTGGAGAATATCCCAGGAACCACAAATGAGAAAGTAGGCAAAGGAAAACAGGAAAGAAAGAATGGGCAATAAAATATGTTTTAACGAGCTGAATACCACACTGAGCAACAGGGATGCAAAATCTCTGGGGATTGCATGGAACATGCCTCAGGATTATTCTGCCAGAACACAAGGAGGCTGGAACACGTATCCACTGCCTTTCCATCTCCTATGTTAAGAGTTGCCAGGGGCACCTGGGTAGCTCAGTTGGTTAAGCATCTGCCTCAACTCAGGTAGTAATCCCGGGGTCCTGGGATTAAGCCTGGTTTCTCAGGTTTGCCACTCAGCAGAGTCTGGTTCTCCCTCTACCCCTCCCCTGGCTCATGGACATGTGTGGTCACTCTCTCTTAAGTAAGTAAAATCTTTTTTAAAAAAGCACCTACTGTTAAATAAATTATATGTTAAAAAAAAAAAAAAGTGTCCCCAGCATTGTTAACACAGGCATTTCCTGATTCCTCCTGGATCCATTTCTGATATCCTGTTTCTTTCTGATGGAAGGGCTCAACCAGAAAAGCGGGATCCAGGCAAGTGAAGTTAGAGTCAGTACACTAGCAGGTCAGTAGCTGTTTACAGTAGCAGTAGGCAAACACAGGTACATCAAAAGGACATGATTCTTCCATTAAATTGTCTTTTAGATGCATCTTCAACTTCACAGATACTGCCAAATTGCTCCTCAAGGTGGTGATGCCTAAAGACAATTCTGCAAGAAACCTAACAAGTTCCAGTGGCTTGACCTCGTTACAAATATTCGCTATTTGAAGGATTTTAAATTTCTTGTCAACCTGTTACTATAAATTAGTATCTTACTATATGTGAGCTTGTGATTCCCTGCTTACTACTGAGTTGTTCATCTTTTCATACATTTAATTTCCATTTTTATTTTCTTCTCTTCTGTTTTGCTCTTTATATTATTTTTCCATTCTGGAAGAGTTGTTTTTCTTTATCAATTTGTTAGTATTTTATATACCTTAAATTTCCAATGTCTTCTCAACTTTTTTTCTTTATTTATTGCTAGTAGGAATGTAAAATGGTACAGGTCCTCTGAGAGATTAAAAATTACAGATATATTTACCATCTAACTCAGCAATCATACATCTGGACATATATCCTTAGAGATATGAAAACTTGAGTTCACACACACAAATATCTTTATGTGATTTTTTATAGTACTTTTATCTGTGGTATTCAAAATAGAAATAACCCAAATGCTCTATAATGTGTGTATGGTTAAACAGAGGTTAATCTATAATGTGGGATACTAAAGAGTAATTAAAAAAATAATTATTGACACATGAAAAAATTTGGATAAATCTCAAGGACATGGCTGGGTCAAAGAATCTCACATCAGAAAGTTACACAGGGCTGTTCTATTCATACAACATACTTGAATGACAAAAGTACAGAGATGGGGAACAAAATAGTGGTGTTCAAGTGTTAGGGACATGAGAGAGGAGAGTGTGACTTCTATTAAAGGGACAGCACAAGGGAGATATTTGTGGATGGAACTGTTTCTTATCATGATTTTGGTGGAGATCTTATAACTACACATTATAAAGTAACATAGATCTGTATACATATATTATACCAATGCCAATTTCCTAGTTTTGGTATGGTACTATAGTTAGGTAAGACCTAACGATTTAGGTTACCTGGGTGAAAGATATAGAGAACCTTTCTACTACCTTATATCTTTGCAACTTCTTGTTAAAAATATAATGATTTCAAAAGAAAACTTTTTTTTTTCTAAAAGAAAGTAAAAAAAGAAACTGCCAGACTAACTGAAAATGTCGTTGTGCTATTTTATATTCCCACAAAAGAAATGGATGAGTTTTTCTTTCAGCACTTTAAAAATGTCACTCCATTGTATTTTTATTTGCATGGTGTCAGGCATGAGGTCTGATATATTCTTCCACTGTTTCTTTCCAAGCAATTTAACTCTTTGCTCTGCTTGTCTTTATTTTTTTCCTTTGTGTTTTGTATTTGAAGTTTCAATGTGATATACCTAAGTTTTCATTTTATTCCTTTAGTGTTGTTTTGCTAAACACTTCTGTGACTGTGAATACTTCTTACTCTCTGAGAGTACTATGTGTTTTGTTTTGTGTCCGTCACAAATTTGCAATGTGCTTGAACGTTACTTCTTCAAGTATATCTTCATCCCACTTCCTTCTTTTTTCTTCTCCTTCAGAATTTAGAGCTGGACTTACCTTAAAGTATGATATTAATATCATTCCACAGGTCTCAAAGCCTCTGTCCTATCTTTTTCTTCCCCACTTTTTTCCCTTTGCTTTTTGTTGTCCACCTCCTCCCACCCTGGTGGGTAGGGAGGAAATCCTATTGATCTATTTACTGTCAAACTGGCTAATTCTTTCCTAGGTTGTATTCCTAGTCTGTTTAGAGTCTACTAATAAGTCCATATAAATCATTATTAATCTTTATTTATGTGTTTTATTTTTATCATTTCAATTTAATTCTTTCCTTATAGCTTCTGTTAAAATTACCAATTTGATCTTTCATGTTGCCTAGCATTTTCATTAGAATTTTTAATATACTAGTCATAACTATTTTATCTTACTTTTATTTTTTTAAAGATGTTGTTTATTATTTGACAGACACAGAGAGAGCACAAGCAGGGGGAGAAGCAGGATTCCCGCTGAGCAGGGAGCCTGACTCGGGACTCAATCCCAGGACCCTGGAATCATGACCTGAGCCAAAGGCAGATGCCCAACCAACTGAGTCACCCAGGCACCCAAATCATAGATATTTTAAAATGCCCTTCTGGTAGTTCCAAAATCTGTACCATAGGTATATACGGGTTTTATAATCGTTTTTGCCTCTTTAGATAATGAAAAAGACAATAAAATTGTCTATCATATATATTTTTGTTGACAGCTAAAAATGTATATTTTAGGTCAGTCAATACTGATACATACACACATACAGACACACACATGTATGTACATACATATAGTAAGCCTTTCTTTCAGGCGTTTAGGCTTTTCCTATGGGTATGTTTTCACCTAAACAGAAGTGAGTAGCAGTTTAAAGTTTGCTAGATTTTGAGTGCATTTGTTTGAATTTGAGTTTTATTTTTAAGATTTTATTTATTTATTTGACAAAGAGAGAGAGAGAAGGAGAGAGAGAAGCAGGCAGAGGGAGAAGCAGACTTCCTGCTGAGCAAAGAGTTTGACATGAGGCTCCATGCCAGGACCCTGGGATCATGACCCGAGCCAAAGGCAGACACTTCACTGACTGACTGAGCCACCCAGGTGCCCCTGACTTTGGGTTTCCTCTTTGTGCTGTTCTTCAGGAGATTCTGTTACCTCTATCACAGCTGTATTCCAACATTATGGTAGGTGGTAGTTGTCACCTTCCAGAGTAGAGGGAGAAAAGATGAGGGGTCTGTGATTTTCTGAACATGGATCCTGGGATCTCACCTTCAGAAATGTTCCTGTCTCTCTTCCAAATATATGTTGGCTCTAGTAAGCATGCTATCCCCTCCCTGATAGTTAGAGGTTTGTTTTTTCTCTGTTCCCTACCCCTCAACAGCAGAGGGTACCACCAGTGCCCTTGGCTTACAATTTTGCTTTCACCTGGAATGTTAAATATTTTGGTCTAAGGGAAGACAGGGATGTACTGCAGGCAGACTTAACAGTGGCCTCTCTTCTCATCCCCTATCTAGCACCATGAAGGAAACTTTCTCAGAGTTTTCCCAAATGTCCTTCGAGCTTCTTGTGGTATTCCTGGAGGAAAAACTTGCAAGCACTCTGTGTGTGACTCTCATTTGACCTTTGTAAATGTATTAAAATTTTCTAGCTGTTTCTTCTTACTGGCTTAGATGGCCGTAGGTCCTGCCAAGTACGAAAATACTCAGATTCTGCTTCACCCTGCTGATTTCTATCTCTAGATTTCAGGTTGATTACTTATCCTGTGATCTCAGTCCCTCTAAAACTTCAAGAAAAACAAATTTGCAGTTTGTCCTTCATTTTTCTTTAAAGTGTGACAGTTAGCCCCTTATTTTGTTTGTTTTTCTACATGTCTGAGCTTAATTGGAATAATGATTAAGTATTTAGAATTGAAAATTACTGAAAAATTATACTGGGGCCCAGGTTTTATTATTCACTAGTTAGAAAATGGAGGTTCTAGGGTTTATATGAAAAAAAAAAAAAACACAAAAAACAAAAAGGAAACAAAATGCCAGTTACTGGGAAAACAAGACCAGCATCTAGATTTGTGAAGCCTAAACTAATTAACATGAAACAAGACTGTGACTCATTTTTCTTTACTCTTTCAGCTACTTATGACGTTTATATAAGACAAATAAATATGGAAATTACTAAAGTCTTTAATTCTGTGTTTATACTACATATAGATGTGACTTTTAAGAAACATGTCAAATTTTAGTGAGGTAGCTGACACAGAGTCCCGAAGTTAAATGCTAGTGATTTAGTGACATTTTATTTCCTTGGTGTGAAAAAATACATAGTCATCATATATTTTAATGAATTTTCAAGCAGATTATTTCTGAGAAGTATTATTAAAACATATAAGAGACTATAAAATCAGAAAATGATTTTTGTATCTGATATAAATAATTCAAAATGAATCACCACAATCATATTTATATTTTTATGTCCTGTACCTTTATTGATGGAAATACAGAGAAGTAAAGCATTTGTTTTTACATGATTGGATTTTCAGTTATTAAAATTGGCTAAATGATTATTCATATCCTTCTAGCTTTAGGGGAAATATAAGTCCCCAAGGGTTCTCTAAACACTTCCAAACAAACATTACAGATCTTTATTGTATATGTGTGTTCTTTTTTTTTTCATTTAATTATGATTTGCTTTACAAAGTTAAAAATTAGCTCATTTTTTAGATAATAGCAGTGTGGTTTTAGGGTGAAAATAACTATACTGAGCAATGGGAAGAGACTACAGAGTCTAATTGAGACATATATGGTTAATTTATTTTCCACAAACGTGACAAGTAAAGGAGAAAAGTATAGTTTTCACAAAAGAAAAAAAATCGGAAAGCATTTGACATCTATATACAAAAGAATAAACTTCAGCCCATAACTCACATGATGCAAAAATAACTCAAATGAATCATGGAAATGAATATAAGAGGTCAAACTGTAAAGTTTCTAGAAGAAAAGAGAGAAGAAAATTTGTGTCCTTGGTTTATGTAAAGATTCTTTACACAGGATGTAAAATTTGGATTCATAAAAATTTGTGCTTTTTGAAAACACTGTTAAGAAAATGTAAAATCAATTCTAAGATGGATGAAATACTTGCAAATCATATACCTGATAACGGATTTCTGTTTAAAATATATAAAGGACTGGGGCACCTAGATGGCTCAGTTGGTTAAAATTCTGACTCTTGATTTCAGTTCAGGTCATGATTTCAGGGTCATGATCTCAGAGTCCTGAGAACAAGTCCTGCATAGGGCTCCACACTGATTGGGTGTGGGAGGTGTGGAGCATGCTTGGAATTCTCTCTTTCCTTCTCCGTCTACCATGCTCTACCTCCCCCCTTCCCAAATAAATAAACAAATAAATAAATAAAATGTTTAAAATATATAAAGAACTTTTCAATAATAGCAACTCATTAATTAAATAAGCAGTAAAAATGGATAAAATATTTTACCAGACACTTTTCCAAGGAAAATATTCAAATTTAAAATAAGTATGTTAAAAAGATATCCAGCACCATTAGGCATTAGGTACATACAAAATTAAACAACAGTGAGATGCCTCTATACCCAGCAAAATGGCTAAAACTAGAGACTTGGAAGATAGAAGGAATGGATGGGAATGAGGAGCCACTGGAACTCTCAAACACTATTGGTGAGAATGCAGAAGGGTAATCTTGGTGTGTTCTTCTTCCATTTCTCAAGCAGTTATATATTTACTCATCATGTGACTCAGAAATTCTACTGTGGGTGTACATTTTTTTAAAGATTTTATTTATTTATTTGACAGAGAGAGATACTGAGAGAGGGAACACAAGCAGGGGAAGTGGGAGAGAAAGAAGCAGGCTTCCAGCTGAGCAGGGAGCCCAGTGTGGGGTTTGATCCCAGGACTCTGGGATCATGACCTGAGCCAAAGGCAGACACTAAGGACTAAGCCACCCAGGCACCCCCCATTATAGGTGTACATTGAAGAAAATGTATGGTTCACAGAAAGAGCTGTCCTCAAATGTTTATAGCAGTTTTATACCAAAATATCCCCAAATTATACTCAACTCACTCTATTCAAATGAATCTCAAAAAAAAAAAAAATCTAAATGAAAAGACATACACAAAAGATAATGTAATGTATAATTCCTTTTATATAAAATTTGCAAAAAGACAAATCTATTGTGATTGAAATTAGATCACTGATTGGGATTAAGGGGATGAAATTAACTACAAATAGTTCTCAGAGAATTATTTCAGGTGATGAAAATACCCTTTATTATTATTTTGGGAGCTGCATGTATTTGTCAAAGCTCATCTAACCTTACACTTAAAACTGATTAAATTTGTAATATAAATTAAACCTAAATAAAACTGGTTTTAAAAGTATGCTACACAAAGGTAATAAATGGACAAAAAATACTCTTTTCAAAAATGGTGTAACTGGACATCCTTATGTAAAACAATGAGCCAAGGCATAGACATTGCTCTCTCTGTAAAAATTAACTCAAAATGGACTATACACCTGAAAGTAAAATGCAAAACTAGCAAACTCCTAGAAAATAATATAGGAGAAAAATCTTGGTAAACTTGGATATGGAGACGACTTTTTGGATACAACATGAAAGGCATAACCTTGAAAGAAACAATTGATAGTAAAGTTCGAATGGACTTCATTAAAATTATAAACTTCAGATTGATAAAAGACATTGTCAATAGAATAAAAAGATAAGCAAAAAAACAAAGAAAGACTAGGAGAAAATATTTACAGAGACATCTCTGATAAAGAATTGGTATAGAAAATACACAATGAATTCCTAAAGCTCAACAATAAGAAAATAAACAAATGGCTAAAAGACCTTAACAAACAATTGACCAAAGAAGACATACATGGTGAGCAAGTATATGAAAAGATGTTTGATATCTTATGTCATTAGGGAAACACAAACTAAAACAACAATGAGGTACCACTACCCACCTACAAGAAGGGCCAAAATCCAAACACTGAGAGCAGCAAATGCTGCTCACCCTTTCAGACAACAATCCATGAGACAGGGAGAGAAAGGAGAAAGCTACAGTCCCTTGTGATCTAGTCACTAAAGACTTACATAGTTGCTTCCAATTAATTCTATTTGCTAGAAGCAAGTACTTAAGTTCAGCCCACACAAAAGGGCTGTGTGTTAGTCTCCACCTCTTGAAAGGAGGAGTATCAAACAATTTGTGGACAGAGTTAAATTTTTAAAAACATATTAAAGTTAAAATTTAAAGCAAATAAATAATTACAATAAAATTAAATACTGGAATACTTAAGGAATGAATTAGTCTACAATGAAATATAATTAAACAAACATGAGGTATCAGCACTTAGTTTTCTCTTAGTTTCTCCTTTTCCTGTATGTCATTCTTAAAATCTAAAGAGAAAAATAATCCAATAAAGAATATAGTGACAACTACTGAAATACGTTATTTTGAAGGATGCAATTTTAACTTAAATAGTAGTCTGAATAGGAGAATAGAAAATATATTTTACTGGTGCTTATTATTGCTTAGCATAAATTGACCTAATTGTAGAGATAACAGTTGGGAATGTGATGATCGTTTTGCAATATATACAAATATTGAATCATTATATTGTCCACCTGAAACAAATATAATGTTATGTGTCAATTATACTTCAATAAAAAAAGACAATATATTTTACTGTTGCTTAATACTGTTTAGTATAAATTGAACCTAATGTAGAAAAGCACCAGGATGCTGCCAGAGTCTGGATAGAGAAAGGAGCATAACCAGAATAAAATGGTTTTCTAATGTGTTAGCCTGTGTTGTCTCCCTGTTCCCTCCATTTCTCAAGGACTGGAGGATAACAAACAGAGGAGACAATCACTTCATAAAAGTAGATACACTGTATCCCTTTATAAGCAGTTCACTTTTTGGAGGTGGGAGGCAGAAGATGGCAGAAAATCTGGAGATAGAAATTCTCAGTGCAGCTGCTTGCATGTTCTTGACCATATTCAACCCAGCTATTTAATTCACCAGGACAAGCAAAAATTTGGGGATTTAGCCCCCATTTCTGTATATTTTCTACTCCAGTTGTTTATAATCCTCAAGGGATTATAAATGGCTATGATAGATATAAAGAAAAATCAAATACTTGAAAAAGGAAAGCAAAACTATTATAAAAGTTATTGCTAATACAAAGGTGAAAAAATTATAAAGAAGAACCAACGGGAAATAGCTTTTATAAAAACACATTTGGATTGGAATTGTAAATAATTCAGTAGAAGGATTCTACAACAGAACAATACAGTCAAAAGTGGGATCTTATTAAACTGGAATATTAAGTTTAAAAACCCTTATATAAATCATCAGAAAAGAATAAAAAATATTGGAAGGATACAAACTTGAGGTACAAATAGCATAGAAATGGGCATGTAACTCCCTAAAATAAGAATCCTATAAAGAGCTAAAACATATATGGAGCAAAGGAAATATTTGAAGCAGTAAGGAAAACAGATCTAAATATTTGAAGGACAGAAAATATTTCATATTTAAAAATCTCATAGCATAAAGGTCTTTTAAAAAGCCAAGTTCAGACACATAATAATAAAGAAACAAACATTTTCTTTAAAAAATCTAATCAAATCATTATTACATTTATAAACAATACTAAGAACAAGAATACAATGGAGTAATATCTTCAAAGTGCAAAAAATAATGAACTGTATGATATTATTATTTTTGTGGCAAACTAAACTGATACTTAAAGATGTAGGGGCACCTAGCTGGCTCAGTCGGTTAAACATCTGACTGGATTTTGGCTCAGGTCATGATCTAGAGGTGGTGGGAACGAGGCTCCTCCCCCCTTGGGCTCAGCAGGGAGTTCACTTGAGATTTTCTCTCTCCCTCTCCTCCTCCCCTCATCACATGTGTGCACACCCTCTCTCTCAAATAAATAGATCTTTAAAATAAAGCTGTAATTAAAGATACCTCAGAAATTTTGTCATACAAAAATTATTTTAAAATTATTGTCATATCAGAATATCAAGACTGAAAATGGAAGGAAATGGAAATTATACTCCTCTCATTGTAGACTAAAATCAGAAGATATCAATATTATGAGGTTGACAGATGAGTGGGGCTAAAGAGAATCTTAAAGTAATGGCCGGCCTGACTCAAGAGTCAATGATTGAAAAATCGCAAGGAAATGCAAACATAAATAGAGTTTCACTAAGTTATGAATAACTACCATACTTAAAAATATGTACAATATTTTCAAATCAGCAGAAGAAAATTTTCTCTCTTCTTGATATGAGAAAAAGTGCATTGCATATAAAATATATGACATAAATCTTAATATACTCATGATTATTAAAAAATATAAATGGATTGTGTGCCTGAGTGGTTCAGTTGGTTAAGCAACTGCCTTTGGCTTAGGTCATGATCTCGAGTTCCAGGATCAAGTCCCGCATTGGGCTCCCTGCTCAGCAGAGAGTCTGCTTCTCCCTTTGACCTTCCCCTCTCTCATGTTCTCTCTCTTAAATAAATAAATAAAATCTTTCAAAAGCATATAAACCGATTACATTTAATGATGCAACACCTAAAGGCTCCACCTACAGTTGCTGGCCAGGACACCTACATACAGCCTTTCCATGTGACCTTGACTTCTTCACAACACATACTGACTTCATGGTTGCTCACAGCTATAAAAGCAAATGCTCCAAGATAATCATATGCAAACCATATTGCCTTTTATGATCTCTACTTGGATGTACCATAGTCTAATTGCCGCCGTACTTAATAAGCCTGATCAGATGAAAAGGAACTCATCTCACCCAACTCTGAGTGAGAGAGGTGTCAAAATCACATCCTAAAAATAACATGTGGTATGGGAGATATTATTGCAACCCTTTTTGGAAAATACAGTTTACCAGTCTGCCTTCTAACTAAAATAATGCACTACCTCCTCACGAACAAAATATAGCAATACCTGTCCCCAAAATTCCTAAGTCTTATCCTATTGTAACATCAGTTCATCAAAGCACAAGATACCCTCAGGTAAATCTGGTTCAGTGATATATGAAGCTTCTCAGGTTTCACACCTTGTGTAGAAGTCCTTGAACAAAATTTGTCTCAAATTGATGACCTGTAACCTAAGCGAACAAATTATCTGCCCCCCATACAAGCAGCACACAATGATGGGACAGACATGGAATAGCTGATATAGATACTCCCATTCTAAAACAGGAGACACACTGCCCCTAGTTTGTTTTGTTGTTGTTGTTTGTTTTTTGGGGGTTTTTTGTTTGTTCGTTTGTTTTGTTTTTTCAGAATCCAGCCAGGCACATATGGCCAGTGCAGTATTAAGAGCTAAATTCCTCTCTCTGGGAGTTCTTGGTGGCTCTAGGCTCCATGCTCTGAGTTCATAGTTTTGTCATACTTTTTTTTTTTTCTTTTTCCTCTCATAAGAAATGGCTCGTATTTGCAACTGAGTAGTTTTCTTAGCCCATTTCCCGCCTGTATTCCTTAAAGGGGTGTGAAAGCCTTCATTTATTTTCTATTGTCTCTCCTGTTATCAACTCAATATATCATTTCTTTAAAATAACGTGTAGGCTTTCTAGGTATCAATTTATAATATACTCCATTAGAGAAAAGCCACAGCCACAAAAACTTGTCACTGGGGGCTCCCTTTGCATCTAGCATGACACAAAGCCTCTCAAGATTCTTAGAAACCCTATTTTTTATAGAGATGACCACAGAGCATGCCATTAAGATCCTTTGGAGGACTTCTGTGTGTGTTAAAGGGTCTATGAGGCCTTTTTGGAGGTCTTAACAAATGGTTTTAACGTCGCACCCTTAGTTTCATCTTTATCATGACACATTTCCCTGGCAGTGCCTGGAAGTTAATCTATGACTTGTAGCTATTTCTTACTTTACGGATCTTTTTCCCAAGAGAGTTTAGAAATGAGAAAATTTCATTTGCAAACTCTGCAAGTCTAGGGTCATTTATATTTACACTAAATGTTTCCCTCTCTCATTGTATATTTGGCTGCTAGAAAATGATAGACAATACACTCAAAACTTTGCCTGGAAATCTCCTTAGCTAGATCATCAAGTGCATTAGTATATCCTCTATTTTCTATACTACCGTAGTTGTCAGTTGTATACTTTCTACTATAGCAAGGCTTTCCTTTTCTTCAGCTTCCAATAACATTTCATTCACTTTATTTAAACCCTCACCTACAAGCCTCCTTACAGTCCTTTATACTTGTACTAACACTGTCTTTGGTGCCCTAAAGGCTCTTGCTAATGGTTCTCTTTGATGTCTTACCAGGTTCTTACCATGGACCAACACCAACACCACATATTCAAGATTTTGTAAGGGCAACATCCCATCACTGATACCACCTTCAGGCTACCTACCTATTTATGTGTAAAAAATTACCTCAGAAGTTAATGTCTCAAAACAACCATTTAATTATGCTCATAGACTCTGTGAAATAGCAAGTAAGAACCGGAATGGTTGGGTTATTTCTCTATGGTCCTTGTTATGTAAGGACTCAGTAGGAAGGACTCACAGATTAACAATGGCTGGCCAGCTTGGAGCCAGACTCATCTAGAGACTTCTTTATTTACATGCCTGATAGTTGATGGTAGCTGTCACTGGAGATCTCAGCTGGGACACAAAGATGCTAATAATCTGTCATTCACCTACAAATAGCTTTTTCATGTGACCTGAGCATCCTGACAGGGTGTTAGGCTTGGATTTGTTACATGACGCTCAGGACTCTAAAGGCAAGTGTTCCAAACTAACCAGATGGAAACTCAATTGCCTTTTATACTGTAATTTCAGGACATAAAACAAAATTATTTATTTTGTTGAAAAATCTAAATACGGGCAGGGTTTAGTGAGGCTGGTTCATCTCCTTCTACATGGATTCATCCCAGGTAGCTTGACAGAGGGCTGGATTACACTTTCAAGATGACTCAGTCACATAGCTGGTAAACTGGTACTGGCTAAGCCTGGAAACTCAACCAAGCCACTGTGTGTATGTGGAGGGCAGTGGGGGAAGGAGAGTTTCATGGAGTTTCTTTCTGGGTGGAACTTTTCAAAGGCTACTTGAACTTTCACACAACATAGTAACTCTGTTCCAAGGAAAGGTATCTCAATATAATCAAATGGAAACTATTTTGTCTTTGATGATCCAGGTTTGGAAGTCACAGAGCATCATTTTTGCCATATTCACACACCTATGCAGATCCAAGGAAGATAACAGACACTTCAATACACAATGAGAAGAGTGTAAAATAGCATTAGAGGAAGAGAATATACATGGAGAGAAATTGTTTTATGCATCTGAAAAATGCAAGCTGTCAAGCCACTCTACTATTCTATCCTTGTAGAAGAAGAAGAAGAAGAAGAAAAAAAAAAAGAACATGTATATTATATGTGATGTACACAAACATACATATGTACATATATACATATATATGCATGAGCAATCATTCACTATAATATCGAAAATTTTATCTCCATCTATATAATCTTCATATGAATTTTTAATATATTTTAATTAGAGGGAAATCTGAATGTCTTTATTTTGTGTCCAGCTTAAAATTTATTGTACCAAACAAGTAAACTTAGAAAAAGACATATTATTCAACACAGAGACATGGAGTTTGTTTTGTTATCGTTTGTTTCTTCAGTCTATGGTAGGAATTAAAATTTTGATTTTAGTGTTTGAGAAAATCAGTGCCTTACACATTCCCACAAAATGTATCAATAAATGAAAATTATCTTAATTATTATACCAAAGTGGAAATAAATATGGCAATTAACTGATTCTCTCATTATAAAAGGCTGTTAGTAGAATATATAATATTGAGAGATATTTAATTTCACTTCATGACTTGACTTTAAAACAAAGTCAATCTTAAACAGTTAAGCTTATAATTCACTTAAAACAATAACAAAATAAAGGATTCCTGGAATGGCAACAGAGATGACACAGCTAGATTTTTTTTCACACAAAATTACATTTTATATCAGCAATTTGTAGAAAAAAATTGTAATCAGATTATGTTCAGTTTGTTCCATTCTTAAAGAGTATAGTATCTTTACTGAAAATACATATAATTCTCTTGATTTGGCTAGATATAGATATAAATTTATAAATATAGATATAAATGATATAGATATAAATGATGCTTTCGCTCTTTGGTATTAGAAAATATAAGTATGGAATTTAAACACTGATCTAAACACTGATTAAACTCTGCATATATTTGAACCTATCATGTAATTTGAGCAGGTATATATTTTGGTAGAGTTAAGCTGTTCAATATGTCCAGACTGTATAATACTCCTGAAAGGCAGAAAAATTGATATATAAGAAAAAGAATAAATCCTGGTATGAGAAAAGCCTTTTTTTAGCTTGCTTATAAAAGATGATTAACAGAAGAATCATAACTCAAAGAGAAATTCAGTATTTGTTTTTAAAATACCACTTTCCACACCTCTGTTTTGAAACATTTGGTGAAAAATTCAAACACTAGGAATCATAAGAAATGTCATATACAATAAGCTGATTATGTTTTAACCAACTTCTAGAGAAAGTAACCCAGTTAACATAATTTTATAGTGACAACTTAGCTATGCCCAAACTACTTTTCCCAGAATTCCCTTTCCTCTGTAATTCTGGGTTAGGTTATGGGCACAACGGAAGATTTACAAGTTTGAAGATGCAAAAGGAGCATGAATCACTTCATTCTAAAGGTCCTAATGGTGATCTGAGCTCCACTAGAGCCTTCACAAGTTGCCAATCCATACACTGACTCAGCCTACTGGGTTGGCAGTTACGTTACCTCTCATCAATTCTCTTACATCAGCTACTTCAAATCGTGTGTCAGGCACACATACAGTCCCATGGTGATGGCTACCAGCAATTTCTGCAACTATCTAGCATTTCTAAGGTTGCAGGCAGTTAAAGCCATGCATATGTTTCAGTTTGTCCCTTTCAGTTCCAATTTGTATTTGCTTTCCTCCATCTCAGGTCAAGCTTCTTCCTACCTGTCATCTGTTCAGACCTACTGACAACAGCTTTAGGCTCACCAGCAGACACAGCAGTATAAATCTTCCCTAGAATTATTCAACAGCTTCCATGATTATGTAATTCTATCACTATAGTAAACCCTGTATATTAGTCATACTTGTATGCTCCCCTGGTCAAACCTTAACCAAGACATCAGGCAAGCCAGTTAAATCTACAGAAAGTCTGGGCTCAGTTACTGTATTTTGCATGTAAGATTTTCCATGTTTCCCACACCAAAACAACTTTCTTCAACCTGAACCAGAAATTCAATAGTTTCTGGATGAAGACATGAATGTGTGGGAAAATTAATGAAAGATGGACATCCCATTCCTCTAGTATCCTGAAATATATATTACCTAAGAAAAAACTATTATTCTTTAATTTTATTTGGCTATATAAACTATCCTAGGTTTATCTAGAGTGGGATTTTTAAAAATTGGTACATAAGAAATATATCAAAATGTTTTATGCTTATAAAAAAGCTAATAACTCCATTCACTAACCATATACCTTTTATGTGGAAGCAGTAAGACTCAGAGTAACTATACAGATAAATAAATGTTGCCCCAACCTCCACAATGCCTACCATAAACTAACTTTGTTGAAAGTAATATAAGAATGTCTCTTTCTTGCAAACTTAAAGAGCATGAATAATACAGTATCTCAGATGAGGTGACATTTGAACCTGTTCTTGAATAACAGATGTTTTCTGGTACACAGAAGACAAATAAGGGATGTAGAGATAGAAGTAGCACCATAAAAGAATGGAGACACAAAAGTGCATACAATGCCCAAGGAATTGTGGCCAGCTTGATTGTACTTAGATTTGTGCTTTAAACAGATAATTCTGAAGTGAATGGGGGAAATAAATTGGAAGTGAAAATTAGAGAATGGGTCACTGGTTTGCAAGCTGTGGCATTAATACTTCATGATAGAGGCATTTTATATCATGAGCTTGAGATTCCTATAGGACATTGAGAAAAAGATATCTAGTAAGCTGATTTATAACTAGGCTTAAAGATCAGTTTAAAAGTGGATTTAAAAATTGATCAATCACTAGGATTTTGATTAAATTGATCAATCTAACATTTTGGGATAACAAGTTAGAATAAGAACAACAACTTTTTAAAATGTATTTGGGAAGATTTTCAATTAATTTATTATTTTCAATTATTTGAAAATAATATTATTTATTTTCAATTAGTCTTCAATTAGTTCAATTAGTTTTATTTTCAATTAATTTCTATGCTGAAAATGAATGAAAGTTAATGTTTAAGTAATTCTCCAAATAAAGTTAATATATAAAAATACAAAGTTATCTGAATAACCAGCTTCTCTAACAGTGAAAGCATAATATTTTCTCTGAGAAAGTATCTTTAGATGACCCTGGAGTCCCAGATTGCTTTTAGTTCTCTAAAATTAAGTTCTTAATGTCTCATAGATTTCTACTAAGATTATAACTACTCTACTCTCTATGCTGGAGAAAGAAAAATATAGTCAAATTCCTTGGGGATATGATCTAATCACAGCTGAAACATGGCATCTGAGAAACTATTTTTCATAGACCAATGTTGGTTCAACCCACACAGTTATTATTTCACTGGAAAGATCCTTATGGGAGAATCAAGGGTAGTTTTAATTTTAATGCTACTTCTGTGTCCCTCTTTTTGAAATAGTTTCAAATATTCCTATCATTGCATAACCTAAAAAATAAATAAATAAATAAAAGCACTGCAAGTATTTAATTTGAGGTTTGATCATTTTGTTTCCAAAAAATATTTTAGGGAAATAACTGCTTATGAAGATAAAGCAAAATTGATTTGCAACACATTAACCAAAGAGGTGAAGGATCTGTACTTGAGGAACTACAGAACACTCATGAAAGAAATTGAAGAAGACACAAAAAGATGGAAGACCATTCCATGCTCTTGGATCGGATGAACAAACATTGTTAAAATGTCTATACTGCCTAGAGCCAGCTATACTTTTAATGCCATTCCAAGCAAAATTCCACCGGTATTCTTCAAAGAGCTAGAGCAAATAATCCAAAAATTTGTATGGAACCAGAAGAGACCCCAAATTGTTAAGGAAATGTTGAAAAACAAAAATAAAACTGGGGGCATTACATTACCTGATTTCAAGCTTTACTACAAAGCTGTGATCACCAAGACAGCATGGTACTGGCATAAAAACAGACACATAGACCAGTGGAACAGAGTAGAGAGCCCAGATATGGACCCTCAACTCTATAGTCAGTTAATCTTCGACAAAACCGGAAAAAATATACAGTGGAAAAAAGACAGTCTCTTCAATAAATGGTGCTGGGAAAACTGGGCAGCTATATGTAGAAGAATGAAACTTGACCATTCTCTTACACCGTACACAAAGATAAACTCAAAATGGATAAAAGACCTCAAATTGAGACATTAACTCTAATTCAAAGATGGAAACCACCTAACATACAGATTGATATTATGGAAAAGGAAGTAAAGATTTGAGGTATTTGTTAAAGATCTAAGGGAAATTTTCCTGACACCATCAAGTTGCCAAGCAGTAAAATATTGAGACTAATTATAGAAATTTCTGCAGAATACTCAGGAAATGGATTGATTTACATTTCATTTGTATGTTCCTAGCTATAAACACACAATGGGAAAGGATGTTATCTCCATGTACTGCACCCCACAGGACCAAGAAATCAAGGAATCTCTGTAAACTGCAGATTAAAAGACATTTTCTTGAGTCAAAACAATGAGGCGACTTTTTTGGTATATTATGGAAAGTAAAGAAATCTCACCATACTACAATATCATAAAAACAATTTCAAAGGAAAAATATTTAGATAACTTGAGGAGAGCACAACTGAAGCAAAAATTTCACAGTCTGAATGAAGCAATTTTGAAATTCTATTTAGAGGATACACTTAAATTCTATTTTTCAGTGTCACAACGAAGATTAAGGCATGGAAATCACAGGAATTTATTAATATAGTATTATTTAGTATTTGTGAACAACATACTTTATTTAGCCCAGAAGATCTATAAATAAAAATACGTTGCTACTCTTCAAAATATTTTCGGTGCATTAATTAAAACTTTAATTAGGGAGCTACTTCTTCTAATTGTAGCATAAAGATAGCTGAACAATTTTCTTCTACAGAAAACAAATATAAAACCAGACTAAACTATCCACAAGTGACTTTTCAGAGCATTGGGGGAAATAAAGGTAAACAACAAATCTAGAAGTATTTACTCTAGAGCAGTTCTTACTTCATCGGGTTGGAATTAAAGCAAATCTGCAGCCTTCTTACTATATGAGTAGGGCATGAGAGCACTGTGAAGTAAAATTCAAGTAGAACTACATAATTTGCTCAACTTTGAATGGGTTCCTCAACGCAGATATAGCTCCACCCTCAGGTCTTACTGACTTAAGATGACTGACTACAGTGCACAGAAAAGAGGCCCAGGAGAGATTCTAGGGAACAGCGCTCAAAAAAATATTGGATAAGGACATCAGTGACTACACAGGATGAGGGAGATATTCTGCTATTTGAGTCCATGCAAATAAAAATCAGTAAACTAAAATAAATAAATAAATTAAAAAAAAATTGAACAGAGGACAGAGTCTCTACAAAGTACAATGTACCATACACATTTTTCAACCAAACAGTACTTGAAAAGAGGAAAAAAAAAAAAAATATATATATATATATATATATGAGGCCATTCATTCTCAAGAAGAAAAATAGCAATAGTCAACAGAAACTAATCCAAGTGTAGGCACATGTTTTGGATTAATCACACAAGTACTTTAAAGCAACTATTTTATATATTTTTAAATACTTAAAAAATCTTTTAACACTACTGGAAATATATTTAGAATGATGAAACAACATTCTAGAGTAAAAATATACAGTAATTAAAATGAAACTTCACTGCATGTGTTAAACATCATTTTGGACATAGCAGAAGAAAGAATCACTGAATTTGAAGATATATGAGTATTAATTATTTAATAAAAAATCAGAAAGAAACACAAGTTGGAAGAAAAGTGAATGAAGACAGAACTGTGGGACAATATTATGTCATCAAATATGTTGATAATTGCCCCAGAAAGAGAAGTAATAGCTGAAAACTTCCAATATTTGTATAAAAAACTTAATTTTCAAATCCAACAAGCTCAATAAAACCCATAAAGAATTGAAACAAAGAATTAGACATAGACACCCCACAATCAAACTGCTGAAGCAAGCCCAAACTGAAAATCTTAAGAGCAACAAGAGTGTAGAGAAAGATGGACACACAGACACAGAAAACAAAAAAAATTTTGATGGTGAATCTCTCATCGGAAACAACAGAAAACAGAAAGTAGTGAAATGACAAGTTCAAAGCGATATACAATCTCACAAACACACAGAGTGATACAACTATCAGCCAATAATTCTATACTCAGCAAAATTATCTTTCAAAAATGAAGGTAAAATATAGTTCTTGATTTTATATATAGTAAACTAAGAGAAACTTCTCTACAGAAAATAAAAAAGAAATCCCTTCAGACTGAGTAGAAATGACACTGGGTTGTGACTCAGCTAACCAGGAAGAAATAAAGAGCACTAGAAATGGTAAATATAAGGGCAATGATCAAATATTGATATTTATCATTTTATTTTTCTCTTGACCTCTAAAATCCATGCCTGTTTAAACCAAAAAGTGCACACACACACACACACACAGACATGTGCTCATATACATGCAACACACACACATCAGCAGAAAGAACAGGCAAGGAAATGGAGCTATTTTGAAACAAAACTGCTGTATTTTAACCAACCTAAGTCAATAATAACTTGAAATGTTATCATAAGTTAATAATATACTTGTAAACATTATGGCAACCACTAGGAAGCTAAGACTAGGAACAAGGCAAGGAAATCTGTTCTTACACTGCTTTTCAACATTTGAAAGGAGTTCTTAGCCAATAAAATAAGAAAAAGAAAAGAATTAAAAGTCATACAATTGAAAAAAGAGGAAGGAAAACTATCTTCATTCACAGTTGGTATAATGGTGTATGTAGAAAATCCTAAGGACTCTGAAAAAAACCTACTTAAATTACAGGTGAATTTAGCAAAATTGCACAATACAAATTAATATGTAAAATCAAATATTTTCATTTATTGCTAACAATTTAATAACTGCTAGCTGTTAATAACAATAAAAATAAAATATAATTATAAAAAGTTTAACATTGCTAAGAGGAAATAAAGAAAATCTAAATAAGTGATCTATCATACACTTTTCATGTATTGGAATACTTAATCTTGTTAAAAAGGCAATTTTTCCTAAATTTATATACAGATTAAAAGTTCCTTACCAGAGGCTTCTGGGTGGCTCAGATAGTTAAGCATCTACCTTTAGCTCAGGTCATGATCTCCAGGTCCTGGGATTGAGCCCTGCCTCTGGGCTCCTGCTTCAAGTGGGGAGTCTGCTTCTCCCTCTCCCTCTGCCTCTCTCCTTGCTTGTGCTCTCTCTGTTGCTCGCTCTCTTTCAAATGAATAAATAAAATCTTTTTTAAAAATTCCCTATCAAAATCATGGATTGTATTGAGAAAGTGACACACTGATTTTGTTATTTAAATAAAAATCCAAGGTACCTACAGTAGTTAATACAAATTTGGAAAAGTAGTACAGAGTTAGAAAACTAATATTACATGATTTCAAAATGTACTATCAAGCTTTGGGGACTTGTAGTGATCAAGACAGTGTGGTATTAGTATAAGCATAGACATATGTTCCCATACATAATAAGAATTAGATAGATAAATGGAACATAGTAAGAGAGTCAGATACTGACCCAAAGACATGGCCAATTGATTACCCACAAAAGTGCCAAGGAAATTCAATAAGAAAGCATAACATTTTTCATAAGTAAAGTGGTGGTTGGACAATGGGTTACATAAATGACAAAAAAAAATCTTAGCTCTCTACATGGTATATAAAAGATAATTACCTCATAATGTATCACAGCCATAAAATACAATAACTGAAATTATAAAACTGGCAGAACAAAAAGCAGGATAATTTTTTGTGTGCTTTGGAGTTAGACAAAACTTCCTTAAATAGAAACAAAATCTGGAACTATAAAAGGGAAATATTGATAAATTGTTAAAATAATGAAAATACTAAATACTTAAGTAATTAAATGCTAAAATAATAGTCATTAAAATTACAATTTTTTATCTTAAAAAGACAAAATTAATAAAATGAAGATGTAAGTCACAGACTGAGAAAATCTCAAACTATACATTTCATAAAGTGGTTGTGTCAAAAATACATTAAAAATTCTTACAACTCAACGGTAAGATGAACAACCCAACAAAGGAAAAGGCAAACATTTAAACTGTCATGTAACCAAAAGAGAAGCTTAGAGGGCACATAAGAACATTAAAAAGATGCTCAGAAGCACTAGTTTGGGAAAAAGGAAATTAAAACCACAATGTGATGCCGCTTCATGTCCACTAAAATGCCTAAAATAAAGAGGATGGATTTTTGACATGTGTCCGGGAGTATATAGAAAAATTGGACCTCTGGAACACTGCTACTGGGGATACAAAATGGCTACTGTGATAGAAGCAGTGTGTGTGTTTGTTTATGTGTCTGTCTGTGTCTGTGTGTGTCTGTGTGTTTAAAGCAAAACATGCACTTACCATAGGACCTGGAAATTCCTCTCCAAGAAATAGATGCAAGAGAAATAAAAACATATGTCCACAGAAAGACCTTCATGTGAATGCTGAAAGCAACATTATTCATATAGTTCAAAACTTTAACAAACCAAATTTGTTTCAACTAGAAAATGAGCAAAATAAGATGTGTATGGATACTCACAAATAATTCTGAAAACACAAAAACATGGATGAATCTCAAAAAATATAACATTGAGAAAAAGAAGCTAGTTACAAAAGACTACATACTATATAATTTCATCCATGTAAAACTTTCAGAAAAGGGAAAATGTATCATTCACACATGCACACATACTCAATGTTACGATTGTTTGACGATGGGAGTAGGAGCAGTGATTGATTGCAACAGACATGAAGGAATTTGGGGGTAATGTATATGTCCTAAACTGGTTTTTGGAAAAGGGTGCATGACTGAACAAATTTATTAGAATCATTGATGTTTATGATTAACATTGGTGAATTTTATGGCATGTAAACTGTATTCAAGAAAGGTGTCCAAAAAGAAACATTTATCAATGTACTATGTAAAATAATGCAAAACTGGAAGGATGTGTACAAAGATATTATGTACAGTAGTATAGAAGCAAAAACTAAATTTGTTTAGGAGACAGATATCTCAAGGGCCTAGACTCCAAAAAAATATTTTAAAATGATTAAAATAATATCTTCTTACTTATTTAATGAGTATGAAATCATGAACATTTAGTGGAAGTCCCCAAAGCCTAAATAATTTTGTATTTTAGAATTAGAGGAGAATAATAAATGCAAATTGCCTACTTTGTCTTTAGCAACTTGCATTACTAATATGTATTTATAATACACATAACTTTTCTCAAACACTGGGGAAAAAAGAAAGGATAAAGAATACTTTACAGGTGATATAACATATGTATCTGTCATATCTAGCATTGCAAAAAAAATGAGGTATTTTTCATGTGAAAACTTCAAAGGAAAAGAACTATACTCATCAAATGTGAATATTCTAAGGTATTTTAAAAGATACATTTTTATAAATTACTAGGCATATTTCTACATTCAGAAACATAGTACATTCAACTTTAATGCAGTTTGCTAAACATTGTTAAATTTAACCATTTATGTGATGAAATAATCTGGGGCTCTAAAGGTACATAGAACTCTTCAATATCCCCCATTTCAACCCAATAATGCCAAGATTTTATTAGTATTGGTAACTATCTTGCAGGTTTTCTATCTCCTTCAACCATGCAGCTTCTACCCTTTAGTGTTTTAATGTGTCTGCCAATAGTCAACATCCATTTTGAGACTTTGACCACATAGCCCCTTTACAACTTGCATTCCTCCTAAACTCCCAAAGACCATAACAAACACATGTCATTTAAATTTCTTAATTTCCCATGGATAGCATGTAAACTGTAACTGAGGACTTGAGGGACTGTCCTATGAAAAATGGACATTCTGGCATTTATGGAATTTATGGCATTCAATTTGCTAATCAAGGGGTTTATTTTATTTACTCTGGTCTATTCATAAAGAAATATTTTTGTTAAAGGCCTACTATGCTCCAGACTCTAGCATTTTTTCTAGTATAGCACTGGGACTTGGAAAAAAGTCCATGTGATAAATGCATAATGAAACCTAAAATTTCCTCATCTGTATGCTTTGTGTCAAAATAATTTTAATAATTAATAAAACACACTTAATAGCTTTACTTGGAAACATATGAAACGACATCAAATCAAATTAAACCACATTTTGTATTTGTATTGCACTGAATAGCACTGTACATTTAATTTGCCATTTAAGAAATAAAAAGAAATAAAAATGGACATAAATATACATATGTTTAAAGCTAAACGAAAGCGCCACACATATGTTCAGATGAAGCCTTAATTACCCACAAAGTGAATAATGCAGATTTCACTTCAATCTAATCTAAATTTTGTAATCTTTAGTGGAAAACTGTGTGGGTAGTTTTCATTGCATGCAGGCGTAGTTAGTGCAATGAGAGCATTGCTGAACTCATTTTTGAAACCGTATACAAGGAGAAATTAGAGCATGGAGGGAAGCTACTTCCACGCATAAGAACAGCTAAAATGCCTCTTGTAGTATTGACTTGAAAGGAAAATTATTCTGAGGTACCTAGAAGTAATATCTCACAGGGTACCCTCAAATAAGATACCTTTTGTGAATGCTTTCTAAATTGGAAGGAAGAATAGCACACAGAATTTAACTATAGTTTGCTAATAATTAGTTCACCGATATACATAATTTTTATTTACTTTAAATCAGTCATTAAAATAAACATTATACTTCTTAGAAAACTGATTGTGACACTATTATAATTTAAAGAGGAGGATAATAGATTTGATTAGAAATTCAGGTAGTAATTTAAAATTCATATACTAGAAAGAGATGACTGAAAGACAAGCAAAAGCACAGTTAGTACTTTTATAAATATTCTGACAGCCACATATTTTGCTCATATGAAATGATCTACCTCTGCCTAATAAATAAATTTTCAATTTTTAAGACCTTATTTTCCTCTACATATATGCTTTATGCATGCCTTTTACTTCTAAATAACTGATTAAATATAGTTTACTTTGATCTAGAGCAAAAGGAAAGTTGTTAAAGCTGTTTATGATTATTGGACTGGAAAACATAATCACTTTAGAATCCAATTTGCATTCATCAACTGTATCATTAGGATTAAATTCTAGCATTTTGGAAATGTGGGTTTTTAAATAAAGAAAAATAATTTTTAAGCATCTCTATTTTCAAATACTAACCCCATATAAATTATAAAATCAAGTTTTACTTAATCTTTCTATTTGCCTTTTACATATAATCTTGTAGTGGGAAAAGCCATCTAATCAAATATCCATCAAAATAAGGAATCACTTTCAAAAAGCCTTTTGGCAATAGGTCATTTTGACAATATATGAACTCCTAAGGTAGGGAATTAACTTCCCCAGCAATTTAAACCAGTGTACATTAGATTTTTTTGTAGCACAGTTTTCTTGTACTTTGGGATGAAATCTGTACTTAGTGCATCCACAAAGAAATCTTATTTTTCCTAACCACAGCCCTGCCAATATTTAGACAGCTACAGCTCTTCAATGTCTTCTTTCTTCTCCCAACTGAACAACTGTCAGGTTTATAACAACTCTTTATATGACATAAATAATAGCTACTTCAAAATGCAGTGAACTTCTTTAGCATGGGGTCTGCTTTGTCAGTCCTCCTTGCTCTATTTCTAAGAAGTCTTCTAATTTAAGATATTGCCCATCCACTGAACCCAACATAGAATCTTACCACATTTAATCAAATACGTATAAAGACAGGTATGCAGATAGGGACCCTTGTAAAATGGAACAAAAGAACAAGAACAGGGCCTAGAACACCACAATAAATGCCATGGTTTTGAAAATAATTGAATGAGAAACATTTAAAATTAGAAATAGGCAGCATTCCAATCATGTCTCAATGAAAGATGATAAAGCAAATGACAGTATAGTGCAAAATAAAAAGGCAAAAAAAAAAGATAAAGAAGATGGGTAAAGTTTTTAAAGAGTGTATATATATATGTGTATAAATTATGAGATTTACTTTAATCAACTTTTTATGTTACTGTGGGGGTTATGTCTAAAATCTATAGGTAGATCAGTGGGCTAAAAACTCAGGAATACTTTTTATGTTAGTCTTGAGGCAAAATTCCTTCTCCAAGGAAATCTGGTTTTTGTTCAAAAGAACTTCATCTGATTGGATGAGGCTCACCCACATTATCAAGGTTCATCTTCTTGGTTTAATGTTGATGACTGTAGATATCAATCACATCTACAAAATACCTCTACAATATCTATATTAGTATTTGACCAAACAGAGTAGTGTAGCCAAGTTTATACATAAAATTTAACCATCACACTTAGAAAGTTAAACACTCTCACCACATGATTCAACAATCAGGCTCTTAGAAATCTACCCAACTGATATTAAAATGTATGTGCACACAAAATCTGTGCATGAATATTCATAGTAGCTTTATATACAATTGCCAGAACTGGAAACAACAAAGATGTCTTTAATAGCTAACTGAACAAACTGTGGTACACCCATACAATAAAATACTATTCAGTGATTTTTTTAAGTGATCTCTCAACCCATTAAGAAACATGAATGAATTAAAGAATCTTAAACGCATATTTCTAAGTGAAAGGAGCCAGTCTGAGAAAGCTATATACTGTTTGATGTCAGTTAATCTTTATTATTCAAAACATTCCTTATTTATGAATTCACCTACTTGCTAAAATTTACTTGTAACTCCAAAATCAATAGCTGTGGTAATTTTGCAGTTATTCAAGCATGTGCATATGCTTGTAAAGTAAAAAAGTAGTCACTTGACATGCATGCTCCCAGCCAATGTTGCAGAAGGTCACATTCTGATTTCCTGTTTAGCTCTCAAACTGTAAGTATCGTAACCACATCTATTCAATGCCACTTTACTTTTTAAATATATTTTTGTACTTTTTGTTCCCAATTTCACTATTTAAAATTGCCCCCAAATGTAGCACTGAAGTGCTCTTTGGTGTTCCTAAATTCAAGAAGGCTGTGATGTATCTTATAGAGAAAATACTTAGATTAGATAAGAAAATACATAGGTTAGATAAGGTTCACTCAGACATGCATTATAGTTCAATTAGCTGTGAGTTCAATGCTAATGAATCACCAATACATACTAAATGAAGTATCTTTATAAACTGGAACACACACAACAAGGTTATGTATAGACTGGTTGACAAAAATGTGGTGACCAGACCTTGCAAGAATCTAACCCTCTTTTTTCCTGGAAGCAATGGTTCAGTATTCACTAGTCCACTGTTGGCAGTGACTTACAGAACATAACTACCATGAATAATAAGAATTGACTCTATATGACATTTTGGAAAAAGAAAAACTACAGAGAAAGTAAACAGATGAGTGCTGACCTTGGCTTTAGGAGGGAAGGAGAGGTTTAAATAGGTGATACCCAGAGGAAGTTTTAGGACAGTGAAACTTCCTGTCTGATATTGGAATGGTGGATATGAGACACTATGCAATGTCCAAACCCATAGAACTTTATAGCACAAAGAGTTAATCTTTACATGTATAAATTTAAGGAAAATCATTTAAAGGTCAGGAAATTTTAGGAGGGAATATAGATTGTGGCAAGAAAATATTAGCTGCATTATAAATTTATAAAAGTACCTTGTTGAGCAGGGTGCTGATCTAAGTGACTTTGGAAATGAGCGAAGTCTATAAGATTAAATAAAGGCAAAGGAACTATACTAAAGCAATTATACTAAAGCGGATAAAGTCTTCCCAAGGGCTTGTGTTTACAATTTATACCATTATATGGTATACATGAACTGGAAAAATCAAGAAATGGATGGCTGATAATAGGAGTCAAGTATCTCAGTCTTGGAGTGGGAGGTAAGTAACACACAATAAGTGGACAATACTAGAAAGGTCCATGGGGTAATGGATTAGAGCTGAGGACATTAGTGTGAACTCATGTTTAACTATATTATATTAATACAGATACAGATGACTCATATAGAAATATTTATATGCATATGCATGAGTTAATCCACATGTGTTGAATCCATTACCTGTCAAAGAAGAGGACCCAGAAGCAAGGACATCCCAGTAGCAAAGAGCACACATCACATCTAGAGCTTGGTTTTTAAAACCTTTCTCAAATAAAAGGAAATACAGCTCCTTGGATAAATGATTGATTTTAGAAATAAGACAGGAAAGAGAAGATAAGCCTGGAGCTTCTGGTAGTGCCAGCAAATATGGATGTGCCCAAAAAATAAGCTTAAGAAAACCCATAATGAATAGAATATGTCAATGAGACACACTAGCCAAATGAAAAAACTCCTATTGGGCAAAGTTGGAACACACTAAGCAATTGAATCAAAAACCATATTCTTTTATTATTTTATTTAAATTTCTTATTTAAAACCATAAGCCCATACCAATATAAACACTTGAAATAACAAATGCAGAATAAAAATCTCATATGAAAATGAATTCCAAATAATTTATGTAAATACTGTATCCTTAAGGACATGGGGCATAACTTTATCTTTTATTTTTAAGATTTATTTATTTATTTTAGAGGAGGGTGCAGAAGAAGAGGGAAAGACTCTCAAGCAGACTCCCCACTAAGTGTGGGGCCTGATACGTGGCTCCATCTCATGACTCCATGATTAAGACCTGAGCTGAAATCAAGAGTTGGATGCTCAACCAACTGAGTTACCCAGATGACCAATAACTCTCCTTTTAACTGTGTACTGTGCATAGTGACTTCTGTCCAAAGAGTTAAATATGGAAAGGGAGAGAAAAAGTAATTTCGAGGGGAGGAAGTTAAAAGACTCCTCAGCCTGTAATCACAGGTAGTATGATAATTATGTTATGGAATGACAGTTTACTTTTGTGGTCTTTCTCCCCAAAACACATCTCCCTTATCTAACCATTAGGGGAAAAAAATCATACAAATACTAAGTAAAGGACAGCCTATAAAATACCTGACTAGTATTCCTCAAACCTGTCTAGGTCATCAAAAACAAGTAAAGTGGAGTGATACATTTAAAGTATTGAGAACAAAGTCCACCAACTTAGATTTCTGTACCCTGAGAAAATATTCTTTGAAAGTAGAGAAGATATTGGGGCACCTGGGTGGCTCAGTTGGTTAAGTACCCAGCTCTTCATTTCAGCTCAGATTATGATCTCAAGTTTGTGAGATCAAGCCCCACATGGGGCTCTATGCTCAGTGCAGAGTCTGCTTGAGATTCTCTCCATTTCCCTCTCCCTCCTCCTCTGCCCCTTTCCCACTCATGCACGCTCTCTGTCTTTAAAATAAACAAATAAAATATTTTAAAAAATAGTGGAGAAGACATAGACTTTCTCAGAGAAACAGAAATTGAGAGAATTTGTTGCCACTGACCTTCCTTATAAAAAATGATAAAAGAAGCTCTTTAGAGTGAAGAAAAGTAATAAAAGTTAGAAACTTGGGTCTGTATAAAAACAGGAAGATCAAATACTATTTTTAATATATTATCTCTGATAAAATATTCAATGACTGTACTGACCTCAGGATAAAATAAAAACATATTATCCTTCAAAGCAAATTTCTCCAAAATCTGGCTTCCCCCAATTTATTAAATCACATTTATCACTAATAATAGATTAAGTCTGGCTTCATTGTTCTCTTATTTTGTTTTTAAATAAAATGAAACACTACAAAAAGGAAGAATATCTGAGAGGGTGTAAGAGAATGTAAAATAAAAATTTCTATTTTCTTATTCTTAACTGATCTAACAGATAAAAGTCTATTCAAAATAACTGTAACAATAATATATTCAATTAGGTATGCTTATGTGGCTCTGTGTGTGTGTGTGTATGTGTGTGTGTGTATACCTATGTAGCTTACATATAAGAATGAATGACAACAATGATACAAATAATAAAGGGACAAGAGGGAAAAATTAGGGTTATATTGTTATTATAATGTACTGACACTACCTTTGAAGCAACATAGTATTATTTGACAGTAGACCTAGATTAGTTGTAAAAGTATATATTATGAACTCTAGGGCAACCACTAAAAAAGTTAAAAAGGAAAATGTACAATGTGTATGTTAAAAGGGAGAAAATAAATGGACTCATACAAAATATTCAATTAAAGCCACCAAAAGTAGAAAGGGAATGGAAGATAAAAATAAACAGAAGAACAAAGACAGCAAATAGAAGACAGTAATTAATATAGAAGTAATCCAATTTATCAATAATCATTTTAAATGTCAATGGTCTAAATGCAATGATTAGAAGACAGAAACTGTCAGGATGGATTACGTAACAAGGCCCAACTACATGTTGTCTACAAGAAACTCACTTTAAATATAAATACACAGATTAAAAGTAAATGAATTAAGGACACACCATGCTAACACAAATACAAAGAAAACAGGAATAGCTATAATAGTTTCAGACAAAGCCAACTTCAAAACAAGGGCATTACACAATGATAAAGGGTTCAATTCTCCAGAAACACATGAAAAACCTTAATGTGGATGTGCCTAACAATACAGTGTCAAACTACATGAGGCAAAAACTAATAGAAAAGTAAAGAGGAAATGAGGAGACAATTATCATATTTGGAGACTTCAAAACCCCTCTCAGATATAGACAAATCCACCAGGCAGAAAATCAATTAGTAAGGACACAGCTGAACTCAAAACCACCATCAATCAACTGGGTATAATTGACCTAGATTATAATATATATATGACTTCATCCAACAATAGCAGAATATACATTCTTCTCAAGCTCACATGGAGTATTCACTAAGAGAAGCCACATTCTAGGCTATAAGACACTTAAACAAATTTAAAATAATAACAATCATTTAGGTTTTCCCAGATGAGTGGCTGCAGCTTCTACTGTAAGATCTGGCCAATAGAGCAGATGACTATGGAGCTCTTCAAGGATGCTTGGGCTTCCTCACATATTTATTTCTCAAGTATGAGTGAAAGGTATATCTTCTGGATTCTTCCAGTATGGATGAATATATCTTAAATGACAAGTCCATTTTAATATTCCAATCTCTATGATCCTCTGAAGCTCTTCCTCTATGTTAAACCAAGGGAGACCCAACATTTCCAATCCTCTCACATTTAGGTCCACATTGCAACCAACCAAAATGTTAGAGCCCTTTCTATTTTCACAAGCTGCAACATTAAAGAAGAGTTCCTGCTTACTGAGCCCGTATCAATAAATTGAGTCTGATCAAACTTTGTATTCCTTCCATCAATACCTCACGACCTTAATATCTGTTCCTATACATGTTCCTCAGATTTCTTTGTGAATAAATTAGAAAATTCAGGTAGTTTCTTTTGGAGTGTGGTGAAACTTGTCATGTGTCATACTTTGTACTTCACCTTTAGGAGTCTGCTGGGACCTATGTCTAGTTATAGATCTAGAAGTATGAGAGGTGGGGGTAGGTCCTAAGAAATATCAACATTGTCTTCATGGCAACCACCTCAAAAGATTACCTCAGGCAAAACAGGATAAATTTGCTCAGTTGATGTGTAAAGGCCCATAACCGGGGGTGAAGTGGCCACATCTACTAGGGTGGGAAGACCTCTTCCACTGGCAAAAAATTCTAATCAGAATTAAAGATCACAAAGGCTCCTAATTCATCTGGATCTTCCCAAAATCCCCATCCTAACATACAGGATCTTAGTAGACAGATCTTAAGATCTCTCAGTAGATCTTAACAGGAGACACCTTCTGAGGCGAAGTTCAACTTCTTCTGTAATTCAGCCAATTGCTGGGATGCCTGGGTGGTTTAGTTGGTTAAGTGTCTGCCTTAGGCTCAGGTCATGATTCTGGGACTCCAGGATCAAGCCCCACATTCGGCTCCCTGCTCGGAGGGGAGTCTGCTTCTCCCTCTCCCACTCCTCCTGCTCATGTTCTCTCTCTCTCTCTCTCTCAAATAAATCAACAAAATCTTTTTTTAAAAATTCAGTCAAGGGGCGCCTGGGTGGTTCAGTGGGTTAAGCCTCTGCCTTTGTCTCAGGTCATGATCCCAGGGTCCTGGGATAGAGCCTCACATTGGGCTCTCTGCTCAGCAGGGAGCCTGCTTCCCTCTCTCTCTCTGTCTGCTGCTCTGCCTACTTGTGATCTCTGTCTGTCAAATAAATAAATAAAATCTTTAAAAAAAAAATTCAGTCAATTGCAGAATGAAGTTCTGAGTTTGATTTTCATACATTTCATCCCTGTAGCTAGTGGAAACAAGGTTCTTGTTTGGGCACATCTAGAAGCTTTTCATTCATTTATGTAGTACTTATACAATGCAGTAGAATCCCTGGGCTCATCTTTTTCATTCATCACTTTGCCCAGAAACAATAGAAGCCACCACCCAACATAATTATATTTCTTAGTTTTCCAAAAATGTTTGAAACTTTCATATACATAGTCACTTAGCTCTTTGTTCCTTATAAATGAATGATTAAGGGGATCAAAAGCATATAATTTGCATATATTTAACGGTTCACATCATGGACTATCAGTGCTCTTTTTATTACTGGAACTAGAATCATTTGCATCTTTTTATCTAACCAGATTTGAAAGCCAACCCCAGAAACCTCAGAAGCAATTCTGAAAACTTATTCTTAAAGTTCTGTTTCCCTAAAACCACTATTGGTACCAAAAGGATTAGTCAGGATTCTCCAAATAAATGGAACTAATAAGATATAGATAGATAAATAGATATACAAAAAGATAGGTAGATAGATGGATAGACAAACACAAGAAGAGATTTATTATGGGAATTGGCTTACATAGTTACTAAAGCAGAGAAGTCCCATGATCTGTCTCTGCAAGCAGGAGAAGCAGGAAAACTGCGGTGTAATTTAGCCCAGGTCTGAAAGCCCAACAATCAGGCACTGGCATAATTCTTAGTCCAAATCTGAAAGCTCAAGAAGCAGGAGCACTAATATCTCAGTGTAGGAGAAATTTACATCCCAGCTTAAACAGAGAGAGCAAATTCATCCTTCATCTACCTGTTTGTGCTATTCAGATCCTCAAAAAGATAGATGATGCCCACCCACACTGGTGAGAGCGTTCTTCTTTACTCAGTCTACTGATTCATATACTAATCCCTTCCAGACACACTTTCACAAGCACAGAAGGACTATTTTACCACTTACCTAGGTATTCCTTGGCCCAGTCAAGTTGACACATAAAATTAAAGAGCACACCATACAATCCAACAATGGAACTCCCCGACATTTACCCAAAGAAGTTGAAAATATATGTCCACAGAGAACCTGCACACAGATGATTATAGCAACTTTATTCATAATTGCCAAAATTTGGAAGCAAACAAGATGTCCTTCAATAGGTGAATAGACAAACTGCGATATAGCCAGACAATGGATAAGAATTTAGCTATCAAGCCATGAAAAGACAAGGAGGACACTTAAATGCATATTATTAAGTAAAAGAAGCTAGTCTGAAAAAGCTGCATATTGAATAATCCCAATTATATGACATTCTGGATAAAGCAAAACTATGGAGACATTAAAAAGATCAGTGGTTGCCAGGGGTTGGGAAGAGGGAGGGTTGAAAAGATGTGGCACAGAGGGTTTTTAGGTAAGTGAAACTACTTTATGATACTGTAATGGTGGACATATGTCATTATGCATTTGTCCAAACCCATAGAATGTACAACACACAATTTTACATTAGAACAACCCCCCTTGTGAACTATGGACTTTGGGTGATAATGAGATGTCAATGCAGGTTCATCAGCTGTAACAAATACACCTCTCTGGTTTATCTAGGATATGTTTGTTGGGGAGGCTACATGAGTAAGGGGCAGGAGTTATATGGAGAATCTCTGTACTTTCCACTTAATTTTTCTATGAAGCTAAAACTGCTCTAAAAAATAAAGTCCATTTAAGTAAAAGGCCAACAGGGCTAATTCCAGCATAAAGTACAGACAAAAGACTTACTCATACCTTTAATATAAAGAATCAGATTTATTTTAAAATTTATTTTTAAAATAATTATAAATTATTTTCTGTTAAATACAAAAAAAATTCATTTGTATATTTAAGGAGTCTCTTTAATTCAAAATATCTCTGGTTATTTGATTTTTTTAAATAATTTTCAAACTTTTTCTTTTTTTTGGTATTTTTTGTTTTTATTTTGTGGTGAGCGTTGTGTCTCTGGGCATTTGTAGTCATACACAATTGCAGTAATCATTTACCTAATATTTTCTTATCTTTTTATCTTTCTTTTTTAATTTTATTTTTTTCAGTGTTCCAAAATTCATTTTATGCACCACACCCAGTGCTCCATGCAATACGTGCCCTCCATAATACCCACCAAGAGGCTCACCCCATCCCCAACCACCCCCAAAATCCTGTTTGTTTTTCAGAGTCCACAGTCTCTCATGGTTTGTCTCCCCCTCCAATTTCCCCCAACTCACTTTTCCTCTTAATATTACTATAGGACAAGCCAGTTATTTGAATTTTACTCAAGTTCTATATTCATACAGAGATATAAGCATACACTAGTTTATATAATATGATAGTTATATATACTATAAGAAGAGCAAAATTTAGTATAGCTGCTTGAACTCAAGTGATTCTGATGAATTTTTGGTAATACCAGTAATACCATCATCCTTTCATTGTTGGTTATTCTCTGGGACAATGTATCTATTTTAAACATTATAGGCATGTATGTTTGCATCAGTTATCTATTGTTACCTAACAAATTATCCTAAAACCTAATGGCTTAAAAAAAACAACATTTAGGGGCACATGGGTGGCTTAGTGGGTTAAGCCTCTGCCTTCGGCTCAGGTCATGATCTCAGGGTCCTAGGATCAAGCCCCGCATCAGGCTTTCTGCTCAGCAAGGAGCCTGCTTCCTCCTCTCTCTCTGCCTGCCTCTCTGCCTACTTGTGATCTTTCTTTCTCTGTCAAATAAATAAATAAAATCTTAAACACACACACACACACACACACACACACATTTATTTCTCACAGTTTCTGTGGGTCAGAAATTCAGATTCAAATGTTTTTGCTTTTTCTCAGATTCTTCTTCAACACTGAAATCAAGTTTTAGGGAAGATGGACATCTCAAGATTCAACCAAAGAGGGATCTGATTTCAAAAGTCACTCATGTGGTTGTGGCAAGAATATGTTCCTGTGGACTCTAAGAGTAACTCAGTTCCCCACTGGTCGTTGCTGGATGAAAACCATAGTCCCTTGCCATGTGTGCTAGGCAATTCATAATAGAACAGCTTGCTTCACTATAATTGACAACATCTAAAGAGTGCAGGTAGATGGGAATCACACAGTCTCTAATAGCCTTATCTTAGAATTGGTATCATTTCACCTTAGCCTTACTCTGTTTGTAAAAAGCAGATTAGTAGCTTCAGCCTATGTTCATGGAGAGTAGATTACAAAGGGTGAAATGCCAGGAAGTGGGTATTATTGGGACTCATTTACAAGCTGCCTATCACAGTGCTTGTTTTCTGCTAAAAAACTATAAAGTATTACTATATAATCCATACTACTATTGGAAACATAAGTCAGCTGAGCATCCTGTTGTCCTTTTATGAAAAATCAGTTTGTAGAGTTGGCTGTCAAAATTTTTTGAATAAAGAATGAATCTTTAGGCAATCATTTATTTTCACATTGACTATTAAAGACAGCTGTCATCTGTCATAACCTAAAATGAAAAGGTCATATTTTATACATAAAGATAAGTATTTGGAAACTTTTCCTTATACGCTGTAGAGTGACACTTAAAATATTTAAGGGAAATGTAGCCCGAAGAGGAACTGACTCACTAGGGCAGACAATATATCTCTTTCATGAAGCTTTCATTAATTTCCTATATTGGATAACAGTATAGCCCAACTGGAGGACCCTAAGTAGAAGCAGCAGTCCCTAGAGGTCTCTACTAATTGTGATCCTAAGGCAAATCATTAAGGCAAACTTCCCTTAATTAGATATATTTCCCAAGTTGTAGGCAGAATACTCAACAACTCCCACGACTGTGGTAAGGATCTTAGCATTGATTGCTTTCTTTTCCACATTCAGTCAATGAAGTAGGACTCCTGTTCAATCGGATGCATTTATTTCTCAATATTTTTAAGCACTCCGACTAGCTGACATGAATTACCTTGAACTTTCCATCAAGAATTATAGCTTTCAAATACACTAATATTTCCATTGATTGGTTATATAACCCTAATTGTTTCCCTGTACTCACGCAAGATTCTCTATCATTCAATTTAAACATAGAATTAAGCCCTGTAAGTTTATTTTATTTTATAGCTCTGCAGCAAGGCAAAAGGAGATACAAACATGTGCACATTTTTTAAAATGATACTTGTATTAAAATGAAGTATTTCAAGCAATCACTAAATTGGAAGAGTGAAATAATTCAAAATTGGAGAACAGTTTACAAAATTGCCTCACAGTTCTATTTCATATCTTATGTGCTGACATAGAGCCAAATCCATACCGCTCTGAAGCCGGGACAAGTCAGCAGAAGAATGGTCACTCTTCTGAGATGACAGACTAAATGCTAAACCAGACATGCAACAGAGTTAACTGAAGGCAGTATCCTATTACATTTATGGAGATGCAATAGCTGTATAATACATGTTTTTCTTAGAGAAACACTAGATTAAGTCTCAACATTTAATCTAATTATTTATTTTCTCTCCTCTAAATCTCCTAGATGTCTTCATATCTAACCTACACAAATTCATTGCTTGCAATCCTATGTTTATTTATCATTGGTTAGAGTGCTTCTGCACCGCATCCTATTGTTCCCCTCCAAGTGAAACAAGTCCACCATTACTGCACTTTTCCCCGTTTTTATCCTTTAAGCTTACTTGAAGAGGGGTAACTTAATCTGACTGATGATTTTGCAAAGAGAAACCTGATTCCATTATCCCAGCCTTCTCTCTAGACTGCTTTTTGAAAATGAACTTCCCTAGAGAAAGTATGTTCTGCTGTGATCCCGGACATGATCTTTGACAGGACCAGGCCACCACATTGGAAAGCCTGCAGAGACCCAGCTCTGTTTTATGTCTTAAGTCTTCTTAATTCTTGGATTCATTATTAATAAGAAGGCCAATTTCCTACAGATTCAGCACATTACTTAGCACCAACTTATTAGTAATAAAGATGATGTTACATCCTCCATTGATTTAAAGTTCTTGTTTTATATCTTATTTATTAAAAACTCAAATGGAGTTTCATTAGTGGTATTATATATTCATCCCATTTAAACACTAATAATTCCTGGAAATATTTTCATTATACTTTCTTAAATTTTATTGCCATGTTATAAACTTTAAGTTATTTTTTATAATCATAAACTTGATAGAATTCTTGACAGTTCGCTGAATGATATCTATTTTTTTTTTTTGGCTATACAAATCTATGTGACCTTGAGTATATATTGATTTATTTCTAATATTTATTATCTTAGTTTTCTATTTTATTGAATTTATACCAATTTCCAATGCTAAAAGATAAAAATACCATTCCTTTCTATAAATATTTTATTTATTTATTCATTTATTTGAGAGAGAGAGAGAGAGAGAAAGATGGTGTGCATGGAAGAGAGAAAGATGGTGTGCATTCTCCAATGGAAGCAGACTCCCTGCTGAGCACAGAGCCCAACTCAGGGCTCAATCCTAGCACCCAGACCATGACCTGAGTCAAAACCAAGAGTCAGATGCTCAACCAACTGCCTCACCCATGTGTCTCAAAAATACTATTCTATTGTACTTAATGAGAATGACTCTACTGAGTTTTCTTTGACTCTTTCTGAGTCTTCTACTCAGTATGATCCATAGCTTATTTTTAGTTTGCGACGATTATTTTTAAATATTAAGAATGTATTCTCCTATTTATTGTTAACCAAAAGGTTACTAAATTTTGTTTCTAGTATTGTTTTTGTTAACTTAATATTAAATGATTTCATTCCTTAATTTGTTTAAAATCATTATAAGTAGTTTTAAAACCTATAATAAGGTATACTTTCTTCCTTTCAAACTTTCTTATTAACATATAATGTATTATTAGTCCCAGGGGTACAGGTCTGTGAATCATCAGGCTTACACACTGCACAGCACTCACTATAGCCCATACCCTCCCCAATGTCCATAACCCAACCACCCTCTCCCTACCCCCTTACCCTTAGCAACCCTCAGTTTGTTTTGTGAGATTAAGAGTCTCTTATGGTTTGTCTCCCGCCTGATCCCATCTTGTTTCATTTTTCCTTCCCTTCCCCCCAAACCCCTCACTTTGCCTCACAAATTCCTTATATCAGGGAGATCATATAATTGTCTTTCTGTGATTGACTTATTTTACTCAGCATAATACCCTCTAGTTCCATCCACATCATTGCAAATGGCAAGATTTCATTTTTTTGATGGCTGCATAGAATTCCATTGTATATATATACCACATCTTCTTTGTCCATTCATCTGTTGATGGACATCTAGGTTCTTTCCATAGTTTGGCTATTGTGGACATTGCTGCTATAAACATTCGGGTGCACGTACCCCTTCGGATCACTACATTTGTATCTTTAGGGTAAATACCCAGTAGTGGGATTGCTGGGTCATAGGGTAGCTCTATTCTCAACTTTTGAGGAACCTCCATGTTTAATAAAAATGTCACATACATACATATATAATATAAAATTCTTTAATTTCTTTAAAGTATATAATTGTATAGATACATGACTAATCAATTAGTTAAAATATTCACATCAATTTTTCATTCTTAGTAAGTCATAGAAGTTTTAATGTAACCTTTGAAGATACTCTATACTCATTTGTATCTCCAAATATATTTAGAATTAACTTGTCAATTTCTACCAAAAAACCCACTGTGATTTTGCAACTAGATAGCGATAAATTTATAAATAATAGAAGAACTGATATTATAATAATATTGAGCTTTCCAATCCATGTACATAGTATAATTCTGCATTTATTTAGTTTTATCTCAACACCATTTTGTAATTTTCAGGATACAGGTCTTTCACACATTTTGCCAAATTTATTTCTAATTATTTCATTTTTATGATGCTACTATAAATGAAATTGTTTTATTTTCTAATTACTCATGTTGGATTTACATATATAATTGGTTATTATATTTTGATTTTAAATCTTTAAATCTTACTAAAGTCTTTTTTTATTTTTATCTTTTTACAAATGCAGATTTTTCTACATTTAAGATCACACTACCTGTATATCTTCTTTCATCTTCAAGGTAAACAAGGTTTTTGTTTGTTTGTTTCCAGTAGCTAGAAACTAACAAAAATTCCCAGTTTTTCCTGATATTTTTGGGAAACATTCAGTGTTTAATAATTGCAAATGAGTCTCTGCTTATTTCCTAGATACCACTTTATAAGTTAAGGACATTCTCTCCTATTACTGGTTTTCTGAGAGGTTTCGTGATGAATAGATGTTGAATTTTTAAGATGGAATTGAACAAGTATTTCCAATTCCAGTTTCTTAGCACAGTGTTGTTTTCCTTCTATCTATTCAGTATTTGTATTTCCTTTTTCCCACAGCGAAAGCAGTTCATCAAGAGCATCAATATATCTACTCATTTCCTTAATTTAACAAAAAAAAAAATCTTACAGTAAATACAAAAAAATGCAACTATTATACATATAGTATGAGCAATAGCACACTGGCTAAACAATGACGAAACAGTTCTATATCTCGTTAAAGGTGTATAGTCAAGGAATCAAGTTCAAAATTTCCTTGGTTTAATTTTATTTTTCTTCTCTATAGGTATGTTATTTGCCGTAGTCTGTTTACTATAATTTTATATACATTTTGGTCTGAGACCAAGCCAATATAAATTTATTCTAATAATTCAAGATTTAGTGCTAAAGGTATATGTTTGTCCTGTAACTCTCTACTAAAATACTTTGTAATTATCAGTAAAGGAGAATCTATGAAGCCTTAAAAATATCCTATCTCTTCCTCTGGATAAATCAAGTACCATTTGTTACAAATTTTTTTTTAAGGTTTTTTTTATTTATTTTATTTATTTGACAGACAGAGATCACAAGTAGGCAGAGAGGCAGGCAGAGAGAGAGGAGGAAGCAGGCTCCCCACTGAGCAGAGAGCCCGATGCGGGGCTTGATCCCAGGACCCTGGGATCATGACCTGAGCCGAAGACAGAGGCTTAACCCACTGAGCCACCCAGGCGCCCCCACTTGTTACAAATTTAAGGTGGCTGATTATTCTGGATGTGTACACCAATAACAACAGCTTCTATTCTTACACTTGAAAAGAAAATAGTGCCTTTTCTTTTTTTCCTGTTGAAGAAGGTTGGCAAGCTGGTCCCAGTTTAAACCATGTATATTTCAATTTGCATCTCTAGGCATAGATCCCCATAACTGGGGCCAGAGTAGACTTACTGATGTGGACATAATACAAAAGATCCATTTTTGTTGCAGAAGTATGATATTCATATATGTCTTTGGGTTGCTGTGCAGTTCTACAAATAGCTCTGTGTTCTGTGGAGTATTACAAATGCCAGAAAGTATCATTGTGGTATTCCTGGTTTCCAAATGTATAAACAAACTTGTACCCAGATGCAGCAGCATTAAATGCTATTAACACAATTCTCTCTAATCTAAAAGGATAGTGGCAAATGTGTTTCTGAAGGGAATGGCTGGTTTTTAATCTGTAGTGGAAATAAATCTCTCACTAAAATTCGAGGATACATTATCATGATACTGTGTAGGGAGCAATGAAAGTAGATGAGTTGGCAATCAAATTTCATGCTTCAGGGCTTGAACTGTTTTTATAGGGGTTATAATGGGATCTTTTGAAATAAGTGAAGGAATTTTTCTTGCCTTAAAAAGTCTAGAGTTATCTATGTAGATCATGGTCCAATCTGGAGTTTCAAATGTACAGTTAACATAGCTATTCAAAAAAGAGAATTTGACAAAGTTAATCTGACTCTTAGTTTCCCTCAAATGACACAGAAAAGCATGATATGAAACCTTTTCGGACACCAGATGAATCCATGAAATTATTCAACTGGCATCATTCCTCATCTCAGAAAGAACTGACATCTTACTTGTACTTGTAACCAAAAGAAACATCTTTATTCACACAATAAGGTTCACCTTCTGCTCTCTAGTTCTATAGATCACAGCTGTATATAAAATCCATAAAAAGTAAGATGGGAAAAAAACAAGACAGTAAAGAACTTGCTATCTATATTCCAAGAATCAGTGTTGGTTCTGTCCCATAAACAGCTAATTCCTTTCCCTTAGGAAAAATGTATACATTTTCTTATAGTTTTGTGGTCCCCTTAAATCACTTCCTGTGCGGAAATAAAGGTCTTTTATTTGGTTTTATTTGCTTCTACATGTCTGCTAGACTTTATTGTACCCATGTTGTATATTCAATTTTATTCTTATGAAATCAACTTACAGGATTGCTTTAGGTCTTACTTCACTCTGATATCTAAACACCAAAAGTCCCCCCTTCTCTAAATAATATAAATAATAACAAACTTTTATAAAAGATCAGGATTGTTGGAGGGAAAAAGACTTTTCTGGAGGTCTGTAACAATTAGAAGGTATGTGTAAGAGGAAGTTTATAAAGTGGTATGCATTAAATAAATGTTAGTTCCTATTTTATAGCTCCTAGTATATTGGGTTTTCAATGTATTTTTTTTAGTATAAATACCAATTTTTGATGAATTCAACTTGTACTTAACAGTAGCATGTTAAGTCTCACATTAGAGAAATTGCGAAGTAACAGTTACATTATCCAAACTACTTCCAAATATACTGAAATTAAAATTGTTCACTGAAGCTTAATATACAACTCATCAGCACTAGAAAGTTATTTGGCCATAGTAGGAAAGAGTGCACATTCAAGGTAAGTCATCCATATGACATTTTATTCTTTTCTGATTAGTACACCTTAATGTGCCTAGAAACCTGTTTGAAAAGAACAACACCTATTTCAACAATTTCCTAGTATAGGGGCACCTGGGTGGCTCAGTGGGTTAAAGCCTCTGCCTTCTGCTCAGGTCATGATCCCAGAGCCCTGGGATCGAGCTCCACATTGGGCTCTCTGCTCTGCCGGGAGCCTGCTTCCTCCTCACTCTCTGCCTGCCTCTGCCTACTTGCGATCTCTGTCTGTCAAATAAATAAATAAAATCTTAAAAAAAAAAAAAAAGAATTTCCTAGTATAAATCACATAGCTCCTGACTTCTTAAGTCTTACACTTTCAAGGTGATCTTAGTTTTGATAAATACATTTAAAAGAAAATAAAACAAAAATAAGTTTATTGTTAAAATTATAACTATTATATTAATTAGTCTTGCTAAATCGTAGAAATGTTACTCTTGTTAAACTCCTCTACTAATTAAAAAAAAAGTGTTACCTATCACAAATTTAATGGAAATGAAGATAGACATCAAATTTTCTTACATTTTTTTTCTTTTTGATTAGTGAAGCATTTTATCTCCACCATAGCATTGCTCGTATTTAAGAATACACCTAAATCTGTACTTTTTAAAAAAGTCTATCCAAAAGTTATAAATCACTACTTTGAAAAAAGCTGCCATTCTGTATAATCCTCACTATGTGATGTCACATTTTATCAGATGTGTTTTTTTAAAAGTGTCCTATCACATTGTTTAGAAAATGTTTCTGGCACTTATTTTTCCTGTTTTCTTCTTCTTCTTCTTCTCTTCTTTTCCTCCTTCACCTTCTTTAAACATACTAACACCAGACTATTAATAAGATAAATATTTCTATGCAAATGATGGCTAAGTACATTTGAAAGAATTACTGCTTACCTATTTTTCCATTAAATACGATTTTCCCTGCACTGACATTTAAAAAATAATTCACAAAACTAACAAAAATTTAAAAATCAGGGCACCTGGGTGGCTCGCTGGGTTAAGCCACTGCCTTCGGCTCAAGTCATGATCTCAGGGTCCTGGGATGGAGTCCCACATAGGGCTCTCTGCTCAGCAGGGAGCCTGCTTCCCTCTCTCTCTCTCTGCCTGCCTCTCTGCCTACTTGTGATCTCTGTCTGTCAAATAAATAAATGAAATCTTTAAAATAAAATTTAAAATGTACACAGTCCTATGTAGAGATGATGATTCAGTCTTGGTAAGTTGTATGTTACTCTACAGGAAGCAAAAGAAAGTAGTCACTGGGAATGCTTGTGCACCCAAATAGAATTGCCTCTTTGTTTCACGTGGCTTCAGGGACTTGTGAATGAAGAGGCCCATGAGTTCCCAGAGTTTTGTAATTTGGAAGCCAATCCCTGGAAGTAGCAGGGATAGTTGGGGCAACAGTTGGGGTGCTAGAATATGTGGACAAGCTCCTTTTAAGGGGAATCTAGAGACTTTAAGGTTGGAGTGAGTCCAGGGAGATGACAAGGGACCTTCCTACCAGCTCTCTCAGGCCCCCAGGAGATTCCTAGTAGGCTCCTACAAGTAGGCTTATTAGAAGCAGGAACTTCAAGCAGAAGCTGAGGAAGTACACAGAGGAATTACTTCCAGGGAGAAACTGGATGGTGGGAATTTTTGCCTCTTTTTTCTGAGCCAGGGTCAGGGTGAGTAGAGGGAATGATAGCTTCATGTGTTCCAGATATTGGCCACTCTAGTGCAGTCATATCACATTGCTTTAATTTTCACTTATCTGATGAAATATGATGTGACACATCTTTTCAGTTGCTCATTTAAAATCTAAATATTTTCTTTGGTGAGGTATCTATTAAGGTCTTTGGTCCATTTTTAATTGGGTGATTTGTTTTCTTATTGTTGCGTTTTAAGCATTCTTTGTATGTTTTGGATAACAGTTCTTTTTCACATGTAACCTTTGCAAATATTTTCTCTAGGTCAATGGCTTGTCTTCTTATTCTCTTGATAGTATCTTTTGAAGGGCAAATGTTTTTAATTTTAATAAAATCTACTTTATTATTTATTTCTTGGATAATGTCTTTGATATTATGACTAAAAAGGCATTTTCATGCCCAAGGTCATGTAGATATTCTCCTTTGTTATTTTCTAAGAGTTTTTAAAGTTTTGTGTTTTACATTTAGGTCTGTGATCCATTTGGAGTTAATTCTGTGATCCATTTGGAGTTAATTCTGTGATCAATGTGGAGTTAATTTTTGTGAATAGTGGAAGGTTTCTATGTGAGTTTTTTGTTTTGTTTTTTGTTATTGTTATTTTTTGCATGCAGATATCCAATTGTTTCAGCATCATTTGTTGAGAAAATATCTTAGCTTCTTTGTCAAGGATCAGATGACAATATTAATAGGGATCTATTTCTGGGCTCTCTATTTTGTTGCATCGACCAATTTTTTTCTATTGTTTTGCAAACACCATACTCTTGATTACTGTAGCTCTACAGTAAGTCTTAAAGTTGTGTAACATCAGTCCTTCAAAAGTCTCTTTTCCTTCAGTATTATGTTGCCTACTCTGGGTCTCTTGCTGCATATAAACTTTAGAATCAGTTTTTTTTCATATCCAAAAAATAACGCTGGGATTTTGATTGGTTTTGTATTAACTCTATAAGACAAGAATTAACTCTGACTATACTGTCTTCCTTATCCATGAACATTTCAAATCTCTCCGTTTTTTTTTTTATTTGATTTGGTTCATTTATAATTTTTTTCATATAAATATGTATATATTTTGAAAGATTTAGAACTAAGTATTTCATGTTTTTGAGCACCAATGTAAATGCTAATGTACTTTTAGTTTCAAAATCCTCTTGTCTTCTGTTGTTGTTCACATAGAAGAATAACTGGTTTTGTATATTAACCTTGTTTTCTGCAACCTTACTACTATTATTTATTAGTTCCAGGAGTTTTGGGGGTTTCTTTCTGATTTTTCAGATTTTCTACACAGACAATTATGTCATCTGCAAACAAATCAATCTTACATCTCCTTTCAAAACTGTATACTTTTTTCCCCCTTTTCTTGCCTTATTGCATTAACAAGGACTTCCAGAACAATATTAGAAAGAGAGGTAAAGGGGTCCATCCTTGCCTTGTACTTGATCTTATTGGAAAAGCTTTGAGTTTTTCTACATTAAGTACGATGTTAACTGCAGGATTTTTGTAGATTATTTCTATTAAGTTTAGAGAGTTCCCCTCTATTCCTAGTGTACCAGTTATATATAAAATATTCAATAGTTACTGAATTTTTTGTCAAATGCTTCTTCTGCATCTACTGGTATAATCATATGATTTTTATTTTTAAATCACTGGTATGATAAATTACTTTATGATAAATTACGAATTGATTTTCCAGTGTTGAACCAGTCATGTATACCTGGAATAAATTTCACTTGGTAATATACAATTCTTTTATGCACTATTAGATTCAATCTACTTATATTTTTGAGTACTTTTTGCATGTGTGTTCAGAAAATATAGCAAGTCCAAAAGCTGTAGGGCAGGCTGGCAGTCTGAAAACTCAGATAGGAATAAATACTGGGGGTAGAATTTCTTCTCTGGGATATCTTAGTTTTTGCTCTTAAGGTCTACAAGAGATTGGATGAGCCCCACCCACATTATCAACAGTAATCTCTTCTACTTAAAGTCACTGATTTTACATATGTTAATGGCATCTACAAAATACTTCTACATCAACACCTAGATTAGTGTGTTTGATTAAATAATTGGATATTATCTTCTAGGCAAGTTGACACATTGAACTAAACTTCCTTGTCCACTATGGATGTCTTATCCCCTGAGTCGCTATGAAATTATGAAATTTCTGGATGATCTGTGTTTGGTTTCTTGCCCCAAACTATATATTACCTTTAGGTAACCTTCAATATCTACATTCCCTGATTGTTTTCCCCTGAAATGACTATTGTTTTCATCAATGCTTTTTAGACATGATCTTTCTCCAAGCTCCCACGAAATCAAATCAGTCCCTCTGTCAGGACAGCTGAAGATCCCCATGGCCAAAGGAGCTGGGTGCAGGGAGAACATGTAAGCATCCCAGTCAGCAGAATTCCACTGTTCTTACTAAAATTTTCTTGAAAAAAAATGCCTCTCAATTTTCCGCCACTTAAACACAAGTAGTCAAACAAGAATGACAAGAAAGTTAAGGAAGGCTTCTAATGTAAAAGAAAGGGTTTAAAACAAGTAGATTAAAAATACCTTGGACGAAGCAGAAATTGTGTAAGAATAAAAATAAAATTAAAAGAAGAGTGACATTTCTAGAGAATCATAAAACTACTAAAATAAAAGAGCAATCAGGAAACAAATAAAGCACAGCTATTTTAAATTAAACTTGGAGTTAAAAACGAAAATTAATAGACATTGTGAAAGATAAAGTTAGCAAATTCTCCCAGAATAAGCAAAATCAGAAAATATAAAGCAGGATATGACGGTTAAGAAAATTATATAGTTGATCAATAAAAAAAAATGTATAAAGTAGATCAGAAAAAAATGGAGAGGGGAATATAATAATAATAATATTTCAACTTCTTTTTTTTTTTTTTTTTTTTTGCTCAGAGACACAGAATGTTGGAAAGACATTTGCTTATAAACTAACAGCAAGAACAAAACTGGACAGAGTGCAAAGAAACAGCTTCTATTTAATCTATCACAAAACTGAATTCATGGGGCAACCAACCTGAAATGGGGAAGTGAGCCATGAGAAGCACCTAAAGGGAGAAAAAGGCATTTGCTTACTTGGAACAAATGCTAATGAATGACATAGAAACCAAAGTGTAGATTCAACTAGAAATTATTGATGAATTACTAAAGCCTAAAGATGAACTAAAGTGAAACTGCAAAGCCACCAGAGGAGACAGATTAAGCAGAGTTCTCATATTCTCTATGCAAAAATGGAGCTTGTCAAATATGAATTTCATTGTAGTGTGATCTGCATGGGCCATTTCACTGGGCATTCTCTGATGTCACTGTTTATAGGTTTTAGCGCTTGTTGTATTAAGTTTCCCAAAGAAGACTTTTCCCCTATTAAATGTTGTAACTTCTTAAGCTGAATTCCAAAACTTCTGGGAACACTGTGGATTAAAATACCCAAGGATCTCATGATTCAATGTGCAAATTTAACGGCTTTGTTATTTGCACAGTAGCCTGGAGACTGTAATCTGCCTGTTGACTGGCTGTTTTACCGTCTCCTGCTAAAGACCCTATAATGTGCTCCCTACATGTTGTACAGAATGGTGTATGTATTTAACCATTAAACTGTTTTTTAACAGACTTCCAATTATTCAGTTTCCGGCTCACTTTTACTTTCAATTCCACTAATACTTGATACTGACAATTTTTGAGATTTTTGTGAAATATACCAAGTAACTGGGTTTTAAGAATTTTGATGTGTTCTAAATCTACAGAGTGTCCTCTATATACCACATAATTTTGCTCTTGTCTATATGCATATTTGCTTATTTTTATAATGTTATTTTTTTTAATCAAGATCTCAAATGAGTTCACTTTGACTTTAGCCACATATTCATTATATATCTCCTTCTAAAGCAATGCATATCAGCATATGTTTAAATTAATATCAAAGCAGGGAAAAAAAACTGATGGATTAAATTGAAACACTAATGCAAGTACATGTGCATGAAAAAATATATCAAAAATTGTCTCTTGGATTTGCATTTTTCTAATCCTCAATATTTTAAGATCAAGTAAGTGTTTATTCAGGGTAGTGGTTCTCAAACTTTTTATGTGAATTTCTCCAATCTATGAAGAGTAAGCATAGCACCAGGAATGGTAAAACTTTTTACTTGGAAGTGGACTACTCCAAAGTGAGTAGTATAACAAATTTTGTACTTACTCTATATCAGTATTTGTTGCAATCTGAAATTACATGTCCATATTTTTTCTGATATAATTGGTTCTCCAGGATACTGTGTCATGCCATTTCATTATTTCCAGCTGCTAATATTCCAAAACATAAAATCCAGTGCAAGTTCTGGATTCAGAATTTATAACAATACATATGAGACAGTAAAACACTGAGTGAATTCACTGAACTGCCCTCTTGAGCTTGTGTTTTCAGTTTATCTAGAAAAACCTTGAGAATTTTGATATGGTGATTTTGTTTCTTCTATAATGACAGACATTCTGTAGCAATTTATCATTCGAGGAAGAAAGAGAGCAAAAGAGAAAGATCAAGAAAGAGAGAAAAATTATGGTAGATAAGAATATGATGAAAAATTGCTCAAAAACATGAAAAATCAAAATGTCATTGATAAATAGTTTAAAGTTAGACCAACCTAGAGATGCAATAAACTTGTGTTTTTAAGAAAATGCTTTGTGGTAAAACAATGGCCTAATTGTTTAATAATTATCACAGGCATGTGGGAATGAAGGTCAGACAAGATTCTAACTGCCTGGATATCAGATTTCATTTGATGTTTGTTTGCCAAAGCTTTTTCTAATCTCCAGGGAACGCTGAAACCTACATAGGAGACATTTGTTAGAGTGGCCACACTTCATTGAAATAGGAGAGCCAAATTCCTGAAATTTCAAAGGTCGAAATGTGTTCCTTCAACCGGTATTTTCAAACTGTAATATCTTATTTATAAAATGATAAAGAATACTAAAATGAAAGGCATTACATAATAAAAACATGAAATATATTTTTGCTTTTTGAGTAAAATGGCTGATATGTTCCAAAACTCTTACATTTTTCTTTTTAGACTGTTTTCTTGAGGCCCTTTGCTTCTTGCTCATTCACCTTCCTTTTACACATACACATACACAAACATGCATACACTCACATATACTGTGGCTAATCATTTGTATTATAAGAATTTGTAGGACAAGAAATCACTTTCTCTCCATTAAAAAAAGTTTATGTACTCTTAATTACATGTGATTTCCTTTAAAGTGCTAATTTAGTGAGCAATGAGAAGTCCAGTCTCTTGATATTGAATGGATGGACATATTAGTAGAAAAAGCACAGGAGTAGAAAGAGGAGATGATCGAAATTTTCATATATTTTGAAGATATGACATGAATCAGTCATTTTTCTTCAAAATTATTTTATATCATAAATCTACTGTATGGAAGGCATGGATACTAATGGTGATTTTAAACCATGGATTTAGACAGAGCTGAAATGATCAATCAGGATCATGACTCCCATTCTGAGCACTTGACTTTTGTTCCTTGATTGAATCTGTGAGCGCTAATATAAATACCTCCTGTTATTTACAACTTTCCTAAAATCCTTGCCAAAAGGAATACGTCTCCTCACAGCTTTGCAGCAGTTTCTAAGTATTCAGTGTTCCTATGAATTGTCATGGTAATTTCCAACTTTCAAAACATGTGAAATAACTAAATATAAAAAGGATTGACATATCCAGATATTTTAAATGATCCAAGCAAAACAAAATGATGCAGTTTTTATCGAAACAATTGAAATTAATATTCAATATATGAAAGTCAATTGTTTTCAGCATACTGCAGTTCTTTCATAAAATTATTATTTCCTCAGCACAGTGTACCACTCACGTGGATAAAGCACTTTGCACATTAACTCAAATGTAATACATTCTGACTAAATATTAATTAACTTATGGAACATGGGACATTTGAAATTTAATTACTTAAATATTGGACTTCGACTACATTTCCATAATATATAATGAATCAATTAGAAGGAAGTGGTTTGACTCATTTCCATAAAACTTGCCAAAAACTCTGTCAAACAAATATATTGAAATTTTTTGCTCTATATAATATTTAAAACTTTTTTATTAATCAAATATTTGTGCTTACATGAGAAAATATCTTGTAATTTAGATAGTCCATGACTGCTGTAAACTCTTTTGCCAACAAATGACTGAAAATAACTATTTTTATCATGCCAAATAGGTTTTATAAATGTCACATTTTCAGCTGCATAGTAATCTATAGAAAAAACAAATAAAATGTATTGATCACGTTAGAAAACAAAGGGAATAGTTTCAATAAGAGAATTTAAATTGTCTCTTAAAGATTTTATTACAGAAATCTTTATATTTTATATAAGGAAAGGATTTTAATTAATTTAGTACAAACGGGACACATTGTATTTAGACACATTCTTCAGGCTATGTAATTTTCAGGCTGAATTCTAGTTTTCCCAGAATCTCTTGGGAAACAAGTTTTGTGTTGTGATTGGGAAATGTTTTAGCATGCTTCACATTGACTTCACTCTTGGGGACTAATTTAACAGAAGTGGTAGAGGCATAATCAACATTTTTTGGACTCCATGTTACAACTTGTTCCTTTCTTAATTGTGATTATTTTAATACCAAAGGAATTGTTCATTTGGTCTTTAATTTGATGTTCACATATTGAAGATCAGAAGGTCAAACTCTGCCTTTGTTTCAATTCAGGTCTTTCTTGATTTCTGAAATAAAGAATATCCAGAATTATACTTTCTTTTGTAATCACAAAGATATTCTAAAGAAGAATAATTAAAAAAATTAGTTGGCCAACTACTTGAAATAAAACGACCTATCTTGAGTCAATTAACTGCATTTCCTATCGATATGCTTATGTATCTCCTGGTTTGATCACTATTTCAATGGAAAGAGACACAAAGCCAGATAGGTGAAAATGAAAAAGACAGACAACACCAAGTGTTGATAAAGACACAGATCACTTTTACTATTGATGAGATTGTGAGTTTATGAATCTATTTTAAATGCTTTTTATAGCCAAAAACTGAAAATGTATATATTTTATCCAGCATTTCCATATAAAGAGCTTTCCACATCAATAGGCTTTGCAAATGACAAGTGTAAGAATGTTCACAGTAGCACTATCTTTAATATTCCCAAAATGGAAAATTAATATTGACATAAAATGAATAAATAATTTGTATTATATTCATTCAGTAGAACCTTTCATAGCAGCGACAATAAATTACAACACTTTAATGATAACTACACACAACCTAGATAAATCATACACATAAAATATTGAATGGGAGAAACAGATCCTCAGAAGTTCTTACTGTATTATTTCAATTAAAAACCAAACAAGGTCATCTATGAAGTCAGAAGTAAAGAAGTGGTTACTGTTAGGTTGATATGTAAGTAGAAAGGAGTAGGATGAAGCTAAAGGAACAATTTTGTTTCTGCCTGGATTCTGATTCCCCAGGTGTGCTCAGTATATGATAATATATGTAACTATATATTATTGGTATATCTTACTTATATTATACATCGATAAAATTTTTATATAAAAAGGGACATTTAAGTGAGCCTCTTGTATATTGTCACAATGAAGATTATACCAGGATCAAAAGTTACTTTCTTCAAAATTTTTGCCTGAAAAAATTATTGGAAATATAACATTTCTTTTTTTTTTTTTAAGATTTTTATTTATTTGACAGACAGAGATCACAAGTAGGCAGAGAGGCAGGCAGAGAGAGAGAGGAGGAAGCAGGCTCCCTGCTGAGCAGAGAGCCCAATGTGGGGCTTGATCCCAGGACTCTGGGATCATGACCCGAGCTGAAGGCAGAGGCTTTAACCCACTGAGCCACCCAGGCGCCCCAATACAACATTTCTTAAACTGAATAATATACTTCTCTAGAATGAATACCAATCAAAGATCATCTTTAAAAAAATCACTTTGTATAATTAGTATCAGAATTGACTCTCTTTTTAAAAGCTTTTGGAGTTTGATCCTTGAGACCACAACTTGAGCCAAAACAGTCAGAAACTCAACCGACTGAGTCAACCAGGAGCCCCAAGAAATGACAATTTCTAATAAAAAGTTTCAATTAAAACCCAACCTATGTTTGTATGTATATATATTCAGGTGTTTATTTTTTTAGCTATGCTGTATCCTTTAAGTAAATTTTGATTAACTAACAGAATTGTTTTCAAACATTTGTCTCTAAATTCCCAACCAGGATAAACTAACTATCTGATTTCTGAAATACACATCAGGGATCAGTCCACTGTCTTTATGAATTGCTATTCATTGGGTGTCTTTTCTGTTTCCAATCCCATCAAATACATTATTGTATCTGACCATTTTCTGTCAGCAAATGAAACTCAGTATAACCAGAATGAAAAGCTGCAGTACAGTGAATATGCCCTTCAAACAAGATTTTAAGAGTCTCTTTTTTATGTTCTTTATTCTTTGCCTTCTTCCTCTCTATGATCTTCCATCCCTATCTTACAATATTGAGACATACACAGAACATCATTTCAAGAATGGAGAATTTAGTCGTGTACCATGTTTGCACATAGCTTTAATGTGATTGTCTATGATTCCGTAGGCAAACATAAGAACACTGAATTGCACACAAAGTCTGTAGTCATATCATCTGTGGCTACAGATGGAAAACAGCCTGCACAAACAGGAGGTATTGCTAACCAGTGGATTTCCAGTTTCAATATGTTTGAGCAAATCTTCGGGTAACAGAAAGACATTAGCAACTGGGCAATGTTGAAGAGGTGTCAGGAGAAAGCACTCTCCAGCCCGAGCCTAAACATTTTTTTTTTTAAAGATTTCATTATTATTATTATTTTTTTTTGACAGACAGAGATCCCAAGTAGGCAGAGAGGCAGGAGGGGGGTGCGGGGCTGGGGGCAGGAAGCAGGCTGCCTACTGAGCAGAGAGCCCGATGTGAGGCTCGAATCCAGGAGCTGGGGATCCTGACCTGAGCCAAAGGCACACGCTTTAACCCACTGAGCAACGCAGGTACCCAACATTTTTCATAAAATCCAAGAATTATTTGAAGAATCTTGGTTATATGAGTCACCTATCTACGTACTTAGCTTATTTCCTTAATCACCACTGCAGCACCATACAAGTTGCCAATCACCCCTCCTTTCTCTCTGAGGTGGGCATTCCCTGTGAGATGACCAGTGATTCAGAGAAACAAAATACACTCTAAACCAGATGAATGCTCTTAACCACTAGAAAATTTAGAATCAGGAAACATTACTGTTTATGTCTGTTCTTATATCTCGTTTGCCTTTATTTTCTTAAAACAAAACAAAACAAAACAAAACTAACTCTTGCACAGTCAAGGCCATGATCAGCATGATGGGAAAGGAGAAATTGTCCTGTGATTGTTCTTCCCTTTTCCCCACCATTTCTCAGCTAAGTGACCACAGTGACCTCTGATGCTCTTTGATAATGAATCTGCTCAACTGTGGCCTGCTACCTACCATAGCTGCTTAACACACACAGCCTTTCCATTTTTGAGGTGTTCCTGTCCTCCCCAGAGCCTGTGACACAGATCATTCAAAAGGCCACCCGGTTTCAACTTTCATCTTCAGGACCACTTCCTCCCTTAGTGACTCAGTCAGCAGGCAGGGGAAATCTGTGTTGGGGCATGAAGTTTGCCCCTCAGATTAAAATGCTTCTGGGGGCTGGCAAGATTGAAAACCTGCTTCAAGGATAAAAACCATTTCATTTTGTTTAATGCTGCCAGCAGGGGAACATTTTTAACATCAACACCCAACAAGCATGCATGACCCATTAGGTTTCAGAACTCACCCCCTTCCTTATAGGACACATATAGCACTTTACCTCTGAAAAAGATTTCTGACAATGACCCGAATATCAAAATTAGGCAACAGCCAGAAACCATTTCCTTTCTTTTACATCTTTTTGTCAGGTGCCCTCCCTGAGTCTTTTCATTCATCCTGGCAGAGGTTTGTCTCTTTGCCTTTAAAAGTTAAATCCACCTTCATCGCCCAATGTAGAAAGAAGTGAAATTAAACTGCAGTGTGTTCCAGAGGAGAAAATCTACTTTATTCATCTCTCAGCCCTACTTTAACTTACACTGACCTAATTACAGCCCACACCAGAAGCGTCGAAAGTGTTGAAGGAGCGCTTCTGCCACCTAGTGGTCAGTGTCCTGCACTGTGCACTGAGGCCCCCCACGTTTTCGCTGTATTTTTGAGATGTCTGGCACCTAAGTGCAAATGACCTTCTCTAGTCTTTGCATGAATCCTGAGGATACGCATCACACACTGCTCTGTTCCTTTGGAGATTCACAATGTAATGGTCTTCTAAAGAACTCTATTTAGAGAAGGTTGAATTAATGGCTCTTAAGATGAACTATAGCTTGGAAACTATATTATTAAAACGTATGCCATTTCATGAAAGTTAAATTGAAAATTATAATGCAAATATTAATAGTCATTAAAGCAACCTTTTAAATATTATGTATTGAATGTAATATTTAGGGATGTTAGCACCCTCCCCACTAAATCAATTATCCCTCCTCGTAGCGGCCGCATGATGTAGCTAGCTAAATGATTTCTTTAGCACAGCAACTGGCTTGTTTATTTGTTTGCTTTTGAGAGTGGTAGTGGACATTTAAGAATGCCTCATTCTCTTTTTCTGGCTTCATTAACGAGTTATTGATCAGTGACTTGAAAGAAAAACTTGGATGAAAAATGTAGTTGGCCTTAAATCTCCAATGCTAATTAAAACCAGGGAAAGGAAGGAACATGAAAGGTACTTACAATGCCCAAATCTCAGGCTAGCTGATCTCTTCCACCAAAGCATTAAGGGAACCGCCATGAGCTCAGCCTGGCATTCCAGCCTGTATCACAGAGCAGGGAAATGCCCCGGTGCAAAAGTCCCTGTGGAGAGAAAATGAAGGAAATGTCTGTGTACAGAGTGGGGAATCATTTCTGGAATCATTAGGATAAGCAATGGTGAAGGTCGCATTTATCCTACTTCCCACAAAGCATTCAAAGTGCTGTGATCAGTTTTAGTGTTTGAATATATGAGGATGCTCTTCAACATTGTGGTTCCAGCCTGCTTATCATTTTAAATCTAAGGAGAAAATCAGTAAAAAATTTTCATTATTCACCATAAGCACTGTTAAGTATGTACTGCTTTTGAACTCTTGTTTAGAGCCGTGGTGATACAAGAGAGTATCTACATGATTTAGGGCTTAACCAGCCCTGTTTTATTTTATGAAAACTCAGAGTGTGCTAAAACTGATACGGTCATTAATTCATCAAATGTTTATTGGAGAGTAAGCTATGAGCCAGTCCCTGTAAGAGACACAAGATTTACATATTACAAGCAAAAACCAACATGGCCAAGGCTTTCATAGGGATTAATTCATTTTTTCCTCTACTATGCACCCTGTAGACTAAAATAAGAAATGTACAATATTTTGGATAATATCTCAAAATCAACTCAATCTTTTCAATCCTCTGCCCTTTCTTAAGTCAACCTTTTTTATTTTTAGCCTAGACTATTTCAGTGGTTTCCTAACAAGTCTGCCTATGTTTAGTTTCTGTTTGTGTTCCCCCCAAATTCATATGTTGAAATCCTAACCCCTGGTGTGATGGTTTTGGTTGGGGGGCTTTGGGGATATGATTAGGCCGTGAGAGTGGAGCCCTCATGAATGGAATTAGTGTCCTATAAAGGAGACCCCAGAGAGCTCCCTTTCCCCTCTTCCTGCCATGTGAGGACATGACAATCTATACAGTTTGTAACTGAGAAGAGGTCTCTCACCAAAACCTGATCATGCTGAGACCCTGATTTTGCACTTCTAGCATCTAACACTTTAAGTAACGAATTTCTATTTATAAGCCACCTAGTCTATGATACGGTGTAATAGCAACCTGAATAGACTAAGGCAGCTTCTTCACAATCTGAATTAATTACGTGAATGAGCATTGTAGATATCTGAGGAAGAGCACTCCGGACATAGGGAACTCAGGGCTGGCCTTGAGGCTGGACCTTGTTTGTTGTGGTCCACAGGAGGCTGGAAGGCCAGTGAAACTGGAGGAGATTGAAAAAGAATATAGTAGAAGTTGAAACAAGAGAATGAACATGCTTCAGATCATATAAGGTCTTGTTGGCTTTTATAAAAACACTGACTTACACTCTCAAGGAATTACAGTGCCTTTAGAAGATTCTGAGCATGGGAGTGACATTATCTTGATAAGCAACATCATGGAGACTACTGTATCGACATTGACTTTTTTGTGAACAAAAACTGGAAACTACTGGGGGAATGCAGGTGGGGTATAACAATGGCCTGGACTGATGTGACATGAAAAGTAGTTGGATTCTGGATATACTAAATGATCCACCAGTATTTCCAGAAGAAACACATTAGGAATGTAGGAAGAAGACAAAAGTAAAGGATAGGATTGACATGAGCTCAATGGTTTTGATATTTAAAACTAGGGGTGCCTGGGTGGCTCAGTGGGTTAAAGCCTCTGCCTTTGGCTCAGGTCATGATCTCAGGGTCCTGGGATTGAGCCCCGCAATGGGATCTCTGTTCAGCAGGGAGCCTGCTTCCTCCTCTTTCTCTCTGCCTGCCTCTCTGCCTACTTGTGATCTCTGTCTGTCAAATACATAAATAAAATCTTTAATAAATAAATAAAACTGGAAGAAAGGAGTTGCCATGAATAGTAGAAGGGGAAAATGAGGGAGGAGCAAGTTTTGGGGAAAAGATCAATACATATCAATTTTGAGATATCTGTTTGAAATGCAGATGGAGATGAGTTAGCAGTTATATATATATGTCTCTATTATTTAGGGTAAGAGATCTGGAGATATACTTGGACTTTTCTGAATACAAATAGTATTTTAAGCCATGGACTCTATGAGGTCATCAAGAGGGAATACAAAGAGATAAATAGCAAAAGACAAAACAAAACAAAACAACAAACAAATCAAAAAAACCCCAGAGTATTAAAGACATCCTCAATTCCAGAGTATTCCATCATTAATAAATTTTTTAAAAAGTGGGGGGGAGCTACAAGGAGGTTAAAAGGTATGGCTACTGAGATAACAATAGTCCAGATGATTTTGTTCTGGAAGTCCAGTGAAAAGTTCCTTATAAGAGGAAGGAGCAAGCAATCCTCATGTCAGTGCAGCTTGTAAGTCAATCAAGTAAGGTTAACACTGAGAATTGACCATTGGATTTACCATGGAGATCACTACCTTGACAACATCACTGCTGGTAGAGGATGAGAAAAATAGCATGACTGGAGAGGATGTAAGAGAGAGCAGGAGGAAGAGAGGAAGTGAAGAAAGTAAATACATAGTATAAACAAATACATCAGTATAGAGTGTTCATTATTATTTGTTTTCACATTATTGCAAGTATTTAACAAATCAGTCATGACTACTATGAACCTCAAGACAGAGCCTTATCAATTATTGTGCCTCTTCAGAATTAAGCAGATAATAAATTAAGATAATCTAAATAGATGCAAAAATTTCCACCTGAGAAAACAGTTGTTGTTTCTATTACTAGCAGTACTCAATATTCTTTATGTTCTTCATATTCTTTATATTCTTCCAACTGCAAAATTAGTTATAGCTCAGTTATCGATTTTCACAGATGACCTTCTGTACAAGAATCATCACTGAATGGGCCATATGTAATAAACTGTCTTGTAATATGCAAGGTAATTACGATGAATGTGAGAAAAACACATAATGCATATATTCCTTCTAAAGAAAAACAATTGAGTCCCCAAAATAAGTTAATATGAATGACTTAATTTTCTTTCATTTGACAACCTGGTAGACATATAACAAAATTCCTGGGTTAAAAGATAACATAATGCAAGAAAAGAAACTTAGACCATGATTTATCCCTTATCTGGGATCATTACCATTAGAAAGCCTCTTGTCTTCAGAATCTATACTTCACAGAATATAATACAACTCCTAAGGAGACTATTCTGCAGGAAAAATTAATATATAATTTTAGAAATAATCACAAATTATAAACATTAATAATAAATGCACAAATCATGTATTAACTTTGCAGGGTCTAAAGTATTGAGGCCAAAAGATGAAAGACAGAAACAGTCAATTAAATCACAGAAAGCCACCTTAATAAAAAGCAGGCCCATGATATCTGGATCTGTCCCCCAAAGCATGGTGTTACAGAAGAGCCCTCTAGGTAGTTCAAACAAGTTGCCTAGAAACAGATTATTTCATGATGTTATTGTGAAATATCATTTAGATTTTAGCCAGATAATTCATAGACTTTTACATTCAGTTAATTCTGTTTTAGAGCATGAATTGGAGTCTAGCAAAGGGAAATGAAGATTTCACATGAGTATCTTAATCCTTCAAAGCAAGAAAGCTTTCCACTGAAGAAGGCAGAGCATTTAAGGACATGACTTTCCCAGACTTTGGCCTATAAATATATTAGATCCTCTTTTAAATCCTCCTTTCACTTAGTCTTAAGGTCTGTGAAGCTGGGATTTACTATTTCACCTATCTGGAAAAAAAAAGTGTGTCTACCTTAAGGTTTTTTATGGTATAAATAGACTCAGTTGAAATCAATTTTAAAACATTAGCAAAGAGTCTTGGCAGGATGGACTATAACACACACAACACACAATGAAAAAAGAAATAAAATAGAGCATTTGTTTAGTATTAAAAATTAATTAGTATATTTGAGGGAATAAAATATATTCATAAGCTGTTTTAAATATTTAATGCTAAAGGTTTTACTACCAAATAAATTCATTAAAGAGTAATCTTAAATTGATGTGTTTTTTTTTCTTTAATCAATATGCCAGGTTTAATTATCCCAATCTAAATAGTATAGAAATTAGTGAACATTAAATCCACGGCAATGTTATTTTTATGTTGTATTACCTTCATTGATATCAATTTAATTAAAGTATGCATTGGCAAGGACCAACATGACTTAATTGTTTAAAACAAAGCTTTTCTTAGTCATTGCCAAACCTAAAAATTAAGCACTCAAATGACCCTTTCTTTAATGTTCCTTACAAAACTGTTCCATGGATATAAGTTTGAAAAAGCCATAATTAGAGCATTTTTATTGTTTTTATATAATAAATAGAAAATTTAAATTGTCATTTCAGAAAAATATTGTTTTTTAGATAGATAAAGAATAAAGTTTGAAATGAATGTCTAAGAAAGTCCTATAATTCACAATTCTATTTAGGTTTCATTTATTAATAAATTTTCTTAAACTACTATATTTTCATTCATTTATCTTCTGTTAGGTTTGCTTTTAAATGGAAATAAAAATATGAAAGTTGAGACTTGTACTCCTTATAGGTGAGGCTATATATCTATATATATCATTCTTTTATTCCTTGCTTATACTTGAATCCCTGGAACTTAGTGAACAATAAATATTGATTGAATATATGTAAGTGTATATTTCTGAACAGCTAAATAGCTTGAAAAATGAATGGATGGATGAAAAATCACTTCCTCTCTCATGTTAAAGATGAAAATATTCAGCCTTAGAAATGTTAAATAACTTGCTGAAAGAATTATTAATGAAAACAGTAAAGATCTTGCTGCCAAGCTGAAGACTAGTCACTGTAACATTCTTCTCTTAGTATTAGTAGAAAAACTATGGAAGCAAGAAAATCAAGAGTAGGGGTAGCTCTGGGGAGGGGCAATGCTACAGAAGGACAAGACAGTTGTAAGTAGTTCCCTAATTCCTGCTTAGACATTGACTAAAATGAACTGGGAGACAGTCATATCATGAATGAAGTGATTAGGAGTTGGATAAATTTGCTTGGTGAAGATAGCAGGAGAAAGAAAACAGTTTTAGATACCTACTAAGATAAATCTATAAAACCTGAACATTAAATAGGTAAATAAGAGTGCTGAGAAATAAAAAGACCCTCCAGTAATTATTTGTCTGGGGGATCTGGAGAATGATGTCTTCATTTTAACGTAGGAAGAAAAGATGACACGGTAAGGAAAATATGATGATTCCAACTTTCCAAATTCTATGTTGTGAAGAGAGTGAAGATAAAATAAGTATATCTTAGAGGAATTAATTAAAAATCACATTTTTTTTAAAGTTAAAATAGTGAGAATGGTAGTGAAACATGGTCTTTATATACATTGAAGAAATCCTTGAAGTACTCAAGTGAATGAATTAATAATATGCTGACTTGCTTCCTGTTCCTCAAAGATGTCAAGATCTTCATCTTTGGGTCTTCATATTGTTATATCATCTGCCTAGAAGGCTCTTACACACATTTTCTTAGCTGATTTTATCATTCAGCTCTCAACTTAAATATCATCTCCTCTTTGCTAAACTCGGTATTTATTGCATGCAAAGCACTATTTCATGCATTTTGTGTATATTAACTCATTTAACCATTATAAAAATCCTATGAACTATGGGCATTTGGGTGGCTTAGTTGGTTAAAATTTCAATTGAGGTCATGATCTCAGGGTCCTGGGATCAAGTTCCACGGAGCTCTGTGCTCAGCTGGGAGTCTGCTTCAGGATTCTTTCTCTCCCTCTGCCCCTACCCAGCTTGCCCGCTCTCTCAAATAGATATATCTTACAAAAAAAAAAAAAAAAAAAGATTCTCTCTCTCCCTTTGCCTCCCTCCCATGTGTGCTCTCTCTCTCCCTCTAAATAAATAAATTTTTAGGGGCACCTGTGTGGCTCAGTGGGTTAAAGCCTCTGTCGTCGGCTCAGGTCAGGATCCCAGGTCCTGGAATCCAGCCCCACATCGGGCTCTCTGCTTGGCCGGGAGCCTGTTTCCTCCTCTCTCTCTGCCTGTCTCTCTGCCTACTCGCAATCTCTGTCTGTCAAATAAATAAATAAAATCTTTAATAAATAAATAAATAAATAAATAAATTGTAAAAAATCCTATAAAATAGGCACTACCATAATTACATTTTACTTCAAGAAAATGACTACAAAGAAAGTACAAGAAAACTTTATTAAGAGCTAAAAAGTGGTCAACTTTGTAAGTGAAGAAAAATGAGATTTGAACCAAGGCATTACATACACTCAACAACCAATGGATGCCACCCAAGTACTTGGTAACCCTATTGACAATCTCTTAGAACGTACAGCCCTCTGAAATCATGGTATTTATTTCCTAGTACACTCTCCTCTTTCCAGAGAATCTGTGTCAGTAACAACAAAATGCCGAAGGCCTGGATACCTTCAACCTAAGTATGGAATGAAATAACCCTGTAACAGTAAAGCAGAGAGGTAGTAGGTTGTCTCTGTAAGACTGTGTCCCGTCACTTTCATAATTTACTTGTAACACTATCATTTTTTATTTGTGTGTTTTGGCTAAGTTAATTCACATGGTGGTTGCAAAATGTTGATTTTCTAACTTCATTCTTTATAGGACATTTGATAAGGGAGAGATTTCTCTTCTATATGTATTTACATATCTATCTATCTACCTATTATCTGCACTGTATGGAAATAAACACATACAAAAAGAGAAAGATAATTATCTTATTATTTTCCATAATTTCTGTTCAGTTTTAATTTGGACATTTGGTTCATAGAAACAATTACATCACTTAACTTACAGAATTTATAGGCTATACAAGAAAAATAATTCTACAATGGCCGTAAAATTAAAAGTATAGTAACATGAAATCTTTTTTCCAGCTTACCTTCTAAATGTACACACAATGCTTCAAAAATAACCTTTCCATAAAATTATTCTCAAATTTTCTTTCTTTTTTGAAAAAGAGAGCATAATGCCTTTAAATTAAAAAAAAAAACAAAGCTATTTGACTCTTAACATTCTCTATTTCTTTAAAATTCCATTAAAACTGTGAAATTCACAGTTTTATTTGGTTAAATCAGTTAAGTTTTATCTCTTTAATAATAAATGATGACAGGTTAACAGCAATGGTCCATGTCACATTGAAAAACTGAGATAAATTAATAAATTAATTCTTGTAAGAATTTAATCCTAATGTATAAGAGATCAGGTATTAAGTTTCTTCATTTATAAAGTGGAGATGAAAATAATACTTCCTATTTTACAGGATTGTTGTGAAGACTGAATAAGAAAATGAAAGGAGAAAAAGCAACAAAATGCATACAACAGTTCCTGACATGTAGACTATCCTTATTAGTAGATAGCATTGCTGTTTTGTTAATATTAAATATTCCTTAGTGGATGCAGAAAAGAGATTGGTGACAGGTTAAACAGATATCAGGTATAGTGAAACTATCTCAAAACTTAAAACCCATCATTTTGTATTTGAATATTAGATGTGTTACTTAACAGTGATATTATTTCTTTACTATGTAAATTTACATGAAATTAACTATCTGCACTATTAAGTCCCTTTAGCCATAAAATGGAGATAAATGTTTTTGCCTTATGTGAGGAATCTCATGAATTCACTTATTTAATGAAATTTATAATATAAAATATTCCAAAATCAGAAAAATGTAAGACATACTCCTATACTATTATGTAGACTTAGCAAATATTAAGATCTTGACAGATCTGTTTAAACTTTTTCCTTTTTTCCTTTAAATATAATGTTATAGACACTCATAAACCACCCAGTATTATCCTACACTGAGGTAAGCACTACATCCAAGTTGACATAAATCCTTTCTGTCCATTTATTACATAAATGATGTATGTCATTTTGTATAGTTTTAAGGATACATAAAAGACATTATTTTATATATCTTTTACCAATTTCTTTCCAGACTTACAGATACTGATAAATCTAGTGGTCTAAATGAGTGTCTAAATACTAGTCTAAGTAAGTGTATCTTAATCTCCAGGAATTAGAAATGTAATAGTAATTATTATTAATAACATTTCCTAATAAAATCTTTTAAAAAATAACATTTCCAAACACATGGATATTAGGTTTCTGCAATATAACATCATTTTGGGGGGATTTTTCAGATGTCCATTATGACCTCACTAATTACCAATTTTGGGAAATAATCCTTGAAAAGGATTTCAAGGATGTGCTTGAAAAGAACATATCCTTTAAATATATGGCAGCATCCAAGCTATTTTCTTGTTATTCAAATATTCTTACACCCACAATGATGTTTGGAACCTATTCTATCAATTTCTGCATTATTGTGTTATAATCTCTCAATGGGTTTGATTTTTTGTTTATTATTCTCTGTATTTGGTAAACTTCTAATTGAAACATTTTTAGTCTCTCTTATTAGGTGCACAAAGATCAAGGATTATATTTCTCATATATTATTTATTTTAGCATCAAGTAATGATCCTAATATCCAATTACCATGAGCTCATCTGTTATTACAAATTCTGTGATAGCTTACTTGATCATTGTTGCTATTATAGTTGTTATTACTATTATCTCTGAATATCTACTGCTTGCTTTTGCTGTCAGTTTGTGACATTTTAGGTCTCTCCTTCTCAAATCTAATCTTTAAATATTTTTTAACATCTGATTTTATAGTGTATAAATACACTGGTTGCTAATATGTTTGAATTAATGTCAACCCTCTTGTATTTTGTTTTCTGTTTTCTATTTACCTTACTTATCTCTAGTCCCTTTTTCTTTGCAGATTTTCCATTGGATTTTTAAAGGTTTTCTTTTTTCTTTTTCTTCTTAACTCTAATTCTTCCCCAGTAGATTGAAAATACACATCATTTTCCCTTTTTTTAAGCAAAACTCAGACAAAACTTTAGTATGCCTACTCAGGAATATTAATATAGCTTTTTTGTTGCTATCTGAGAATCAGATCACGTTTCTTAAAAAGTTAAGTTTTGCCTATTTCCAACCGTTACTTTTTTTCTTCCAAAAAATTACAAGAAACTTAAAGTTTTTAAGTTGGATTATATCCATTTTACATACTGTTGCATTTTAATATTTTAACTCTAATGTTTTGAAATCCCACATTTATTATTTAGATTTATCAAGATATGTATTACCAGTGCATCATCCATTGTTTGTTTGTTTGTTTGTTTGTTTCTCCCTGTGGTCAATTTTCTTTCTTTCCTTCTTTTTTTTTTTTTAATTTTATTTACTTATTTGACAGAGAGAGAGAGATCACAAATAGGCAGAGAGGCAGGGGGAAGTAGGCTCCCTGCTGACAGAGAGCCCAATGCGGGGCTTGATCCCAGGACCCTGAGATCATGACCTGAGCCGAAGGCAGAGGCTTAACCCACTGAGCCACCCAGGAGCCCCTGGTCAGTTTTCTTTTTAACAAATATATCCAAAACTAGTTTTGCAAAGAGAGAGGGAGAAGCAGACTCCCCGTTGAGCAAGGAGCCTGATGTGGGGATCGATCCCAAGACCCTGAGATCATGACTTGAGCAGAAACAGATGCTTAAATGACTGAGCCACCCAGCCTACCCCTAAAACTAGTTATTCAGTAGAGAACCCTAAGTGGTAATTTTTTTCTATGCATTAAGCTATCTTTATCTTCATTTTGACCAGTAATTAGCAATATATTCTAGGTTGATAATTACTTTTCCCTCAGCATTTGATGTATATTATTCCTATCCTATGTATTTTTCTGATAAGAAGTCTGCTATTAAGTCTGTCATCAGTATTTAGATAATCTTCCTTTTTTTTCTGGCTGATTTTGAAATATCTATCTTTTGGTATTCAGTCTGATTCTTATAGGGATGAAGTCATGTTTACTAATCTTAATAAACATCTATTATGCTTCTTAAACTAAATATTTCTGTTTTCTTTTCAGTTCTGAAAAATTTGCATATCTTATCTCTATGAATATTATCTCTTCCCCTTTCTCTATAATTTTATCTCCTGCATTACTATTGGAGATAATCCAGTCATTAGCAGTTCTTTCACATTTTCCTTCTCTTTACCTAGTTTACATAGATCTATATTTAACTTTAAACATTTTTTAGCTATTTAATCTTACACTGAAACAGTTCTTCCTTTTTTTTTTTTTAAAGATTTTATTTATTTGAGAGAGAAAGAATAAGCCAGCAGTTATGAACAGGGGTAGGGCAATGGCAGAGGAGAAGGGAGAATCTCAGGCAGACCCCCAGCTGATCACAGAGTGCAATGAGGAGCTCAATCCCACAACCCTCAGATCATGACATGACCCAATCAAGAGTCAGATGCTCAAATGACTGAGCCACCCAGGCACCCCAAAACTGTTTTTACTTTAACTTTCGTTTATAGTCATGGATTACTGCACATCCTGGATAAAATAAACTTGGACTTTGAGATCCCACATCTTCATGTGGCTTTAAGTTAGATTTTAATTATGTTATTGGATCTTTGCCCTTCATGCCTAGTCTCCAAACCTCTCCTGTCTGTAACTGTCCATTTATTATTTAATATAAGTGATATATAGGTATAGACATGAAAATATGGATACAGATATAAATATAGACGTAGATATAAATATTTTTCTAGATGATTTATATAGTTCTTATTTAGTCCTTTTGTTCTTTTTGTTCCTATAATTTCTATTAATTTCACTAGAGTATCTTTGTTTCTCCTATAATTTCTACTATAATTTTATACCTTTATTCATTCCTTTAATTTTTCATACACACTTTATAATTTCTTATAAATTATTTCATTTCACTATATTAATATTGTACATATTAAATCTATTTGTAATTTCTATTAACTCCTTCTTAATATAATTTTTAAATTCTTCTGATTGCAAAGTTGTTTTTTGTTTTGTTTTGTGGTTGTTTTTTTAGGGGGCAGGGACAGAGGGAGAGAGAATCTTAAGCACCCAATGCCCCAGTGCAGAGCCCCGAGCAGGGCTCAATCCCACAACCCTGAGATCATGACATGAGCAGAAATCAGGAGTTAAACACTTAACTGACTGAGACACCCAGGCATGGCTATCGATTACAAAGCTTTAAATGTGAGTTCTTTTTGTGCCAAGGTTTAGTTTAGATTTGTTTCTCACTCTGAGTCCGATATGAACTGCTTTGTGTACATATTTCCACAGACCAGTTTAAGTTTCCTTCTACTGGGGTCCAGAGTTTACACCAAAACTGTTTTTACTTTAACATTAATTTATAGTCATGGATTACTGCACATTTTAGATGAAATAAATTTGGGCATTTGGATCCTACATCTTCATGTGGCTTTAAGTTAGAGTTTAATTATCTTATTTGATCCCTGCCCCCCTTTCTTAGTCCCCAAGCCTCTCCTCTCAGAGTCTGTCTGTGGCAGACTATCCACTTCTTAACTCCTTCATTATGCCAAGTGGGGCTTCCGTAGTCATTTTCTTATAATGAGGGACATTCCTCATTGTATAGAGGGGTTTCAGTTTCAGCTGTGGAAGGATAAGACTACAGGCATATTTCCTTATCTAAAGCATAATCTCTCGCTGGTAGGGTAATTCCTATTATATTCTAGTGTACAGGTCATTTCCTAGTCATATCATAAGTTTACCATTCCCACTTTGAGTTCACCCTTCAATCCAGCATCTAGGGTTTCCTTTTATTCTCTTGAGTTCAACTTTAGATGGTGATTCTATTTTACCCAGCATTTCTATATATTTTAAGCAAGAAATTTTTGATTAGGTCAGCCATCCAGGTTGCTGGAAGCCATTTCCATTTTTTTTACTTTGTCAATTACTACTATGAGAAGCAGCTACATAAGCAAGATCAGAAGCAGTGGAATTGCCACAGTAAGAGATCTCAATGCTTTTGCAAAATGTTATATGAAAATACATGTTCAGGGTGCCTGTGTTCAGTGGGTTAAGACTCTGCCTTCGGCTCAGGTCATGATCTCAGGGTCCTGGGATCGAGCCCCAAATTAGGCTCTCTGCTCAGCGGGGACCTGCTTTCCCCTCTCTCTCTCTGGCTGTCTCTCTGCCTACTTGTGATCTCTCTCTCTGTCAAATAAATTAAAAAAAAAAAAAGAAAGAAAGAAAGAAAGAAAATGTATGCTCAAATTTGATTCAAGAAATGGACTTGAGCACTGTAAGGACCTATTTAGCCAGAACGACTCCATCTTGGGTAAATAGCCATTTTGTTGTTTGTGCAGTAAACTTAAATTGACTCTCCCCCCACCAGAGAAACTTACTTAGAAACAAGTCTGGGAAACCAGTAAAATGTAGTCAGCTAGTTCCTGATAACAGAGCCCAGAATACAAGGACGAGTCAGGCCTGATAGAGACATCTAATCAGTATGAAGTACTGTTTGTAACAGTGAGAAGGTCTTGCCCAAACCTAAATGACTCCATCTTGGGAAGGACAATGATCTTATTATTCACACTGAATATGTTAACTGACTAAGCCTTCCCAGAAAGTACTGTTTGTAATGGGTCCTGGTATGGGGTAATCTTGACTAACACGTCACCAGACCGAATGGAACTAGCCAATCAGCAAGAGACACACAAACCCGGTGGGTTGAGATACCATGTTATGGGTTGCAGTTTCACCCAATAAAAGGTAGCCTGTAAGATTGGGAGGGGTAGCTGTCTTCGGAGACGGCCCTGGCCTGTCAGTTTGATTTCTAATACTTGGCATAAAATAAAGCTTTAAATAACTTTCACTTTGTCTCAGTCTCGTTTCGTTTAATAACGGACCTTACAACCACCACTAAGACCTTTCCAGCTTTGCAGTGTCATAATGTTTAAGAGTTCACTTGACTTTGTTGAGTCTGTATAGAACAAACAAATTAAGACATAGCAGCACAAATTATATCTTGTGCCTTCAAGTTTTTATAAAATTCCACAATGAAATTATTACAGGAGGGAACCTTAGAAATTTCCTACTCCAATGTCCTAATTTAACAAGTAAAAAAAAAACATGAGTAGCCCACAGTGTCAAGTTTTGGACTAGGAACTGATCTTCCTCTTTTACATCGGTGTTCCTTCCAGTTTGTGATTCCTTAAATCTAATTTTAAATACTCAGTCCTGGGGTGCCAGTTAAGTGACCAATACTTGATTTCGGCTTCAGATTGTGATCTCAGGGTCATGGGATTGATAGCAGGGAGTCTGCTTGGGAATTCTCTCTCCCTGTCCCACTGACCCTCCCCTTTGCCTCTCTAAAATAAAAAAATAAATCTTGAAAAAAATTTTTAAAAACCCTCATCTATACTGGAAACAACTTTAAATTTGGGTAAGTTAACTGAAAGCTAGATTCCACCCATTTACTGCTAATGGTCATCCATTCATAGTAAGCATTTGGTAAACAAAATAATCATTATAGCATTCAAAAATTATAATTCTCATACAAAATAAAATGTGCTTTATTTTTTCTTCAGGTTCTGTGTTTTGATTCAGGTACTTTCCTTCCAACTCTAAAATCCTAACTTGTGAGTGTGCATATGTATGATAACTCCATAAAATACTACATAGCTATGGAAAGACTGCTTAAACAAAAAAACAAAAACAAAATAAGATTTAATAAGTCTAGGTTATGAATTATAACTCTTCTTACAGCTAAAAGAATTGTGCTGGAGGCAGAAAATCACAAAAAGAGCTATCCCAAATGTCAGGTATGGAGACAGAATGCTAATATATGGACAAATGGTTTAAGTAGAAGAAAAATTGTGAAATATTATATATAGGCTTTAATATATTTAATATTTTATGAGGATTTTTAGGGTTCAGTTCTCTTTCTTTTCATTATCTCCAAATTAGTTACCCTTACCCTCACCCTCTGAAAGTAGAGTCAATTTATCTTCCGAAGAAAATCACAGACCCCATAAAAATCTGAAAAGTACAAGTGTTGGTACATAGAACCAAAAATTTTACCACATTGATTTACTATGCCTAGATAAGAAATTATATGTGTGTGTATCAAATTCTTCTACTTTCTTCAGGTCTTAGATGAGATGTCACTTGTTTCAAAATTCATCTATGATCCCCAAGACTGTATTACACAACACTACATGCATTCCCACAAATCCCTGTACTCACTAATGACCCAAAATTATAACTGCCAGCTATGCTTTATGTCCTTTAGCAGATATTACACCTTTCCTAACTTTATACATCAGCATCTGGCAGAGAGCCTAAAACATAGCATACTCTGAATATATAATTGTCAAATGACTATTGTGTGGACTGTTTAGGGTAAAACCACTCTGTAATTGACTACTTATTAAGCCAAACATAATGTTATAATAGGACCACATGAAGCTACTAGATGAACAGGGGTAAGATGTAAGCATCCAGTAATCTCTAATAAAAAAAAAAATAGGTAGGTTAGTCTATTTGAATCTCAGACATAACTTTGGTTGATTTCTCTATCATTGAAAGGTGGTCTTACTAGTTGAGAGAAGATTGGTTGAAAAAAATATGATAATATCCACAGGGATACAATCTATAGGAACAGAAAGTGCATCAGTGGTTGCCTGGGCTGGGGAGGCTGGAACCTCCTGGAACGGGGACAGGAGTAGCAGAAGTGTTCTATATCTTAATTGTGTAGCTCTGACATTAGTATATAAATTTGTCAAAACTCATCAAAATACATACTTAAAAGTGGTGCATTATACCTCAATTAAGTTGATTTTTTAAATGTCTCATAATTTAAATAGCTTCTCAATAGCATTTCCAGCAGAGAAAGTGTTCCACAGTTTTGTTGTTGGAGGAAAATGATATGAGATAATATTATTTAAAATTTCTAAATAGTAGTAATAATGCTGAAAGCAGCTTAAAGGGCCTTTTTATAGTAGCTTGTATATAAAAGGAAATTAATGGGTCCCACACTAATTTTATTCAGTGATTAAATCACCAAACTACTGATCTTTCCCTTGTTTATTCATAGACCATCAGGTAATTAGGACTGTCTCTACTATATCATCTGCCAGCTGTGAGGAGAGTGAGAACAATAGCTATTCAGTTCAGTGGGATCATTATCATTCATATAGGAAAACAGGACCTTTGTAACTGTTAAAAACAAGGCTAGATATATTTCTTCTCCTTTTTCTCTGTACTTATTTAATAAAGAGCCATGAACCAACTAGAGAATTAGCTATCTAGGTGTATTATAATTACATATATCTAATTTATTTAATAGAATCAACTAATATTATTGTAGCACTGAGGGCAACTTTGAGAAAAAATATTCAAGCAGGCATGAATTCTAATACCTAGATATCTTACAGATATTCCTTTCATAATATACACCAAACTTCATCTAGAAAATTTATACCAAGTGTCTAATAAATACCATGTCAAAGCAAATTGAGTAAAGCAAAGAGAATTGTCTTGGTCCATTCAGGCTTCTACAATAAAATACCCCAAATTGGGTAGCTTATAAACAACAGACATTTATTTCTCACAGTCTGGAGACTAAAAGTCTGAGATCAGGGTACCCACATGGTAGGGTCCTGGTGAGAGCCCAAGTCCAGGTTTCAGACTGCAATCCTCTTACTGTGTCCTCACTTGGCAGAAAGGACTAGTCTCTCTGGACCCCTTTTACAAGGCACTAATCCCATCCATGAGGGATCCAGCCTTATGTTTAAATTCCTAAAGGCCCTACCTATTAATAACACTACCTCTGGAGATTAGGATTTCAAGATGTGAATTTGGGAGAATACATTCAGACCATAGCAAGAATCAGTCACAGCTTTGGGTCTCTTATACTAGAAATATTCATAAGTCCATTGCTTCAATATTAATTCTACTGAACACACACACACACACACACATACCATATTCAAAAATATTTTAAAAATAAAGCATATCCTCTCTTTCTCTGCCTGCCTCTCTGCCTACTTGTGATCTCTGTCTGTCAAATAAATAAATAAAATACTTTAAAAAAGCATAAAATATTAATAACTATGATACTAATAGACCACAAGATATTGTGGTAGAAGATGAAGTGGAATTGACTAAAACCATCCTTTCTGTTATTTAAGATATAATTTACATAAAATAAAAACTTAGGACTCCAGCCAATGAATTTTAATACTTGAACAAACATGATTCAAGTCAAAACTTGAACAAAAGATGATAAAGCACATTCCTATCATCACAGAAAATTCTATTGTGCCTATTTCTCATAAATTCCTGACACAGAAATCACTATTTTCTGATTACTATCTCCAGAGATTAGCTTTGTTTATTCTTATAATATGTCTAGATGAAATCACATAAGCAAGTATCTGTGTGTATGTGCATGCATGTGTGCGTGTGTGTGTCTGGCTTTTCTTACTGGAAAAAATGTGCTTCAGATTTATTGTATGCTGTGGTTATATCAATAATAGGCCTACTGCTTATAATATCTCTTTTTCTTCCTTTTAATGTCTATACAGTCTTTCGATAGTGGTATCTTTTTTTTTAATTCTTGCCATCATGAACAGTCTTACTATGGGTTAATTCATTTTGTTAATCTCATCAATATTAATATTTAACCTGATTTTTAAAAACTGTTCTATTTTTTATGTAACTGACTTTCATCCTTATTTTTATGATAACCTATCTTTAGGTTTAATTCACTTTTCTGTCCCTAGCTTATTATTTTGGAGGCTTAGGTAACTCCTTTCTAATATAAAGCATTTACATTAAAAATTATTAATATTATAAATTTCCATTAATCAAATCTTACCTTAACCTATAAATAAATGTTATGTTTCCCTTATCATTCAGTTCAAAATATTTTCTGAATTCTCTCATATGTTTTCCAGTGGTTTGTTACAAACATGTTTTTAAATTTTCACACACATACAAATTTTATCAATACCTTATTTACTAACTTCTAATTTAATACCATCATCATAACAAAACAGGCTTTGTGTTCTTAGTGCTTCGATATTTATTGAGCCTTTTCCATGATCCAATCTATTGGTTACTTTGGTACATATTTCCGTATATAACTAGAAAGAATATTCTGCATTTGGGGCAGCACCCTCTATATATCACTAGACCAAGTTGGTAGATAGGATTGTTCAAGTGTTCTGAATTATTACTGAGTTTGTGTCTACTTATTTAATAAAATACCAAGATAATAAAGTATTCATATATTATTTTGGATTTCCCTATATTTTTTGCAAATTTTTAATTCACATGTTTTGAATATCTCTAAATAGGTAATGGTATAATATGATTATGTTTTCTTGATATACTGTTTAATATTTCCTAATATATCACTATGAAATATCCATATTTATCTCTGATAATAATGTTTTAAAATTTACTTTATCTGATATTAATAAATCATGTTTTAATGCTATTTGAATATATTTTTCCACGCTCTTATTTCATTTGTGCCAACACACATACATCCATGTACACTTTTTCTAGAGCATTTCATTATTTTTATTTTTCTAGTACTCTTCATTCCTTCTTACAGATCTAAACTTTCATGTAGTATTATCTCCAATCAACTTCAAGAATTTCTTTTAGCACATTTTTTTGTGCTGGTCTACTGGATACTAATTCATACCACTTTTTCATATGAAAATGTTTTAACTTCCCTTCTTTTTTTGAATTTTTAAAATTAATAAAGCAGTTTTAATGTTGCAGAAAGAATGACCATAAGGGATCCCAATGCCGCCCTCAGCAACAAAATTCCCCCTATTATTAACATATTGTATTAATGCTGTACATTTGCTACAACTGAAGAGCCAGAACCAATATATTATCATTATCTTAATTCCAGAGTTTATGTTAGAGTTCATTCGTGTTGTACATACTATATGTTTTGACAAATGTGACATGTGTCCTTCATTAGAGTGGATAACTCTCACTGTTCTAAAAATCCCCTGTGCCCACCTATTTATTCTCTCTTCCCTCTTTTCATTTGTAGAAAACACTAATCTTTTTACTTTCTCCAGGATTTTCTTTTTCTAGAAGGTAATATAGTTCAAATTATATAATATGTAGTCTTTCCAGATTGGCCTCTTTCACGTGGACATTTAAGGTTCCTTCGTATCTTTTCATGACTTAATAGCTCATGTCTTTTTATCACCAAACAATACTACTTTCTACAGATTTAAAACAGCTAAATTATCCTCTCACCTACTGAAAGATATCTTGGTTGCTTCCAAGTTTTGGCAATTATGAATAAATCTTCCATGAAAATAAGTGTGTAGGTTTTTGTGTGGATACAAATTTTCAACTCATTAGAGTAAAAACTAAGGAGTACAACTGAAGAGTTATTTGTTAAAAGTATGTTTAGGTTTTCAGGAAACAGCCAAACTCTATTATAAAGCAGCTGTACTATTTTGCATCCCTACTAGCAAAGAATGAGAGTTTCTATTGCTCCATAACCTCATCAGTATTTGGTATTGTCAGTGTTTTGGATTTTAGTCATTCTAATAGCTACATGTGTATTGGTATCTCCTGTTGTTTTAATTTGCAAATCCTTAAGGAAATATGATGTTGAACATGTTTTCATATGCTCACTTGCCATGTGTTTATCTTCTTTGGACAGATATCTGTTCAGAGGATTTTTCCCATTTATTATTTTGGTTGTTTTCCTATTTTTGACTTTAAGAATTCTTTGCATATTTTGGATACCAATCTTTTACTGGAGGGATTTTCCTTCATCTTTAAGGAGTATTTTCCATGAATATCAAATCTAAACTGTCCTTTCCTCCTTCACTGTGTCCCTTAGATTTTTTTAGCTTGATGTCTTTTAACTATTTTTGGAAACTCTCCATTTTTCCTTCAGTTTTTTAATCTGTTCACTTTCTAGGGCTCCAATGTTATCTATTTCATAATGCCACACTGAGAATTTTATTTTTTTCTTGGTGTTTTATTGTATGATTTTTAGTGATCTTTGTTAAAGTTCACTCGACATTGTTTCTATAGAATCTATTCTGCTTTTAGGCCTATTGGATAATTTCTCTTTTTCCTTTCTGATAATTGTGTTTTTCTCTTCTATCATTCCTATTCAACCTTTTTTCAGAATTTCCATATATCTGCTGATATTCCCTCTTTATGCATGTTGTCAACTTAGATCCTTTGTCATCATGTTATAGTATTATATATCATATATATTATAATGTGTCTTCTCTGATTATTCCATGGTATGGGTTCTTTCTTTTTTTTTTTTTTAAGATTTTATTTATTTCACAGACAGAGATGACAAGTAGGCAGAGAGAGCTGGGGAAAGCAGGTTCCCTGCTGAGCAGAGAGCCCAATGCAGGGCTAGATCCCAGGACCCTGAGATCATGACCTAAGCCCAGGCAGAGGCTTAACCCACAGAGCCACCCAGGTGCCCCTATGTGGGTTATTTCTGTGTTTGCTTGTAATGACTGTTTTAACTCTTGTTCATGGACTGCTCATTGTAAATTTTTAATTTTTCTCTTAATATTTTATTGTAAACATGGAATTTTATGTAAAATAACTCTTAAACCTATAATAATAGTATTTACAACCATAAGTAGAACTTTCTTTATCATCAGGTCATTAGTACTGAAATTTGAGTTTAAACTATAGACTTACTTCATCACTGGTTTCCAATATTTTGATTATGAAATGAGGAGATGGTTTCTAAATTTATTTTTAAATATCTGAGGAGCGCTCTTTGCTTTTCAGTCCCAGTCTCAGATTTTATACCTCAGATCTCCCTTCACCCTGCTCTGCTGTTTAAGACCATTTCAAAGTACTCAGTAGAGGCCTGAACTATCTCTGTGGGATTTCCCAGGCTTGCTACCTGCCTTCTGTGTATGCTACACTGCATTCAATGAAGGTATAGAGTGTCACTGAATATTTCTCTCAGCTTTCTCACCCACCTCCAGTTGTCAAAGTATCTCTATTAAGCACTCAGCAAAAGTCTAGAGTGCATTCAAGGGAATCATTTCTTTATCTCAGTTCTTCCTTCTTCCTCTATTCTTTGGGGAGCTGAAACACTTTCACTGACAGTCTGGCACACTTTAGGGCATTTCTTTCATCTAGCCAACTATACTTTCAGTCTTTATCAGGTACCTGTCTTTAATTGGATAATATTCCAGGTGCCTCAAGGCAATATATCTTTTGGATCTCTTGCCTTATCTCCTTTATAATATGTACTATTATACCATGTACTATTATACTATGCACTGCACTATAATATGTACTACAAATATGTACTCACCAAAGACCTGTGGGAAAAAAATTGGCTCAGTGCATGCAGATTATTTTGGGGGGGGGGGTTGCTGGGACTTCTTAAGATTCTTTTGTGTCAAATCAATGTCATTTAAAATTGGTTTTAATCATATCAGCTGGTTTCTCCACACAGCCACTCCTTGTGGATTCTTCTAACTGCTGTGCCAAGCATGAAAATTATGAAGAATTCCTCAATTTCTGGAATATAATTGTTTTCAATTTCTTCTTGTCCTCAGCTCTCTGATGAGTTTTAAAAAGCAAAGATTGCACAGCTCATCTCAAGCACTGTCATTGTTACACAGCAATGATCATTTGCAACTCCCACAATCTCAAACAGAAGTCAACCCAGATACATCCTCTTAAACTGGATTGTTGCTTGTTTTAGTAATTTTGCATTTTAGTTGCATGTGAGTGGATAATGGTATGCTATATAACCAAGCTTCTTTGCTTTCAGGTATGTATCTTGGTAATAGATAATCATTATTCTATCACTTTCTGAGTAGATAAAATATAGTTTTTCCATATTCTAAAAATATCTTCTGCTTTCCAGATGTGTGTTGACTACCTGCTGTTATGATCCTTCCTAGATGAAGAAACAGCTCAGAATCCATTGTTCTCCATTAAGGAAAACACAAAGCCCCCTTCTAACCAAACACTAAACAAAAATTCTTGTGCAAAAAATACTGGTTTAGAAAACACATTTGTTCCATTAAAGCATTATTCTTTTTAAAATCAATTTTTATATTGTCTGCTCCTTCAATCCCCCCAATTTATAATATCTAGATTTTTCTACTTATAATTTCTGTTTCTTCTTCATTGTAAAATAAAAATAACAGAGAATTTATTATAACAGAGGTATACACACCACAAACCTCTACAGCAGAACAGAGATTACCTTCAGAGATGGACATCCACAACATTTGCATTCAGAGGTATAAAGGGAAACATGCTAATAGATTGGTTGGAGGAGGCCTTCCTGGGGAGATGTCATTTTCATAGAGGGTTTTTCTCATTTTTGTTTATTAATGTATTGTTTAAATCAATTTCATCTATTTCAAATATACTGCTTGAGAAATTTTGGTAACTATGCATAATCATGAAATCACCAGAAAGTTCAAAATACAAAACAGTGCCATCATCCTGAAAAGTTTTCTGGTGTCCATTTACATTCAGTCTTCTCTCTATTAGCACAGCCACATTCAACAACTGATTTTCTTTCAGAAAGATATGCCTTTTCTAGAATTTCATATGAGTGGAATCATAATATTTTCTGTTTGACTTCTTTAACTTAGCATAATGTTTTGGAGATTGACTCATGTTGCCAACACTGTACCTTAGTAGTATCTTATGGTATGGATTAATATGTTTATCTGTTCATATTCATATGTGGATGGACATTTCTTCTGCCTTCAGATTTCAAGAATTTTGAATACTGATGCTATGAACATTTATGTGAATATATTTCCATGGATATATATTTCCATTTCTGTCTGACAAATTTCTGTTTGAGAAAAGTTGCTTTGTCATATGGTAAATGTATATTTAATTGTATAAGATAATGCTATACTTTTCTGAGGAGAATAATTAATCCCAATTGCTGCAATATATTTACTCCAATTGCTGCAGATCCTTTGCAACACTAAATACTGTTGTCTTTTTTACTTTATTTTAGTGAATGTGTAGTGGTGTCCACTTTTTGTATCAATATGCATCTTTTTGATGTATAAAATAATTGGTACATTACTTAGAAATGTGCTATTGAGTTTCCAAATACTGAAAGATTTTCTAGACTTTTACTTACTTATAATTTTTACTCTTTGATCAGAGACTATATTTTGAATTCCTATAAATTTATCAGACTTATTGTGTTACTCAAAATATTGTATGTTTTGATAAATGTTCTGCATGTACTTGAAGGGAACGTAAATCCTGTTGCTGCTAGGCCGAGTCTTCTATAAACAATTAGTAGTAGGTGGGTGTTCAACTCTTCTATATACTTTCTGCTTTTCTCTTCCTGTTCTAATAATTATTGAGAAGAAATTGTTGAAATCATCCATTATAATTGTGAACTTATCTATTTCTCCTTTCAGTTCCATCAGCTTTGCTTCATGTATTCTCAAGCTCTGTTTCCAGGCTCAAGAAACTTTATAATTCTAATGTTTTCTACAAAAAAAAACTTAATATGAAATGACACTCTTGAACCCTGATATGAGTGTTTGTTCTATAATCTGCTTTATCCGATATTTACATAGCCACTCCAACTTTTTTTTGTCTACTGTAAGCATGATATATCTTTTTCAACTTTTAAATTTTTACCCAGTTGTTTATTTATATATTTTTTGTGTATTTATATTTTTAATGAGTATCTTTTGGGTAATACATAGTCGAATTTTTTTTAATCCATCTTCAATATTTGCCTTTTACTTGAGGTTTTTAGACCACTTAGCATAATCATATGTTTGTGTTTTGTTGTTGTTGTTTCATGTTGTTATTTAAATTCTTGTTAGTTAATGTATAGTATAATATTGGTTTCAGGAGCAGAATTTAGTGATTCATCACTTACATATAACATCCAGTGCCCATAACAAGTATCCTCCTTAATTCCTATCACCCATTTAGCCCATCTCCTGGCCACCTGCCCTCCAGCAAGCCTCAGTTTGTTCTCTATAGTTAGAAGTCTATTAGGTTTGCCTCCCTCTCTCTCGATCTCTTTCTCTGTTTTTTTTCTTCTTCCTCCTTTCCCTACATTCATATGTTCTTGTTGTTTACATCTACCATCTTTGTGTTGCCTGATAAAGATGTTTTTGGCTTGCCTCATACTGTATCCAAAAAGTCTAAAATAAATGAAAGAAAATTACCTTGTTTGAATCTTAAGATATTGTTGATATTCAATCCATTCAAGTAACTATGAATATTTGCTTTATTTATTTTGATATCAACACTTTATGTTGAAAATTATGTTGTTTGTGTGTGTATATACACAGTTTTGTCCATTGCTTTTATAAACTTTGACAAATTGGCCATATTCGTATTCCTCCTAGCACTCAACTCCAGTGATTACCACAAACTGTACTCTTTGAGCTTTTCTGACAAACAAAACAAATTTAATATCAGTGATCAGAATTTGCTGCAGATCATTTTGGGGGGCAGGGTGAGGAACCTATCTCCAAACTGGGTGATTCTTATAGTAAAAGAGTTATAAATGAAATAAATCTTTGTGTGGCTTTGTCTCTGTAGTTAAACATATACCTTTTCTAGGAATTAAAGAGTTAAATAGTAACTCTTGCTTATTTTATTTTTTTTGATGTCATAAACAGTCCAACAAATTTATTCAGAAATGTTTTGACAAATATAATGATATCAATCAAGTAATGTCATGTGATCATCATTTAAGAAACATAAAAGACTCAGAGCAAGAAAAAGATAAGAAATTAATTTCAAATTGATATATAAATCTATTACATTTGTGCCTAATTAAAATAAAGGATTTAATGTCTATTATGTATAATAAATAAGTATATATATATATATATATACACACACACATACATATTTATGTTCAGTTAGCCACTATAGTACATCGTAGTTTTTGATGTAGTGTTCAATGATGTTAAAAATAGAGTTACCCTATGACCTAGCAATTGCACTACTAAGTATTTACCCCAAAGATACAGATGTAGTGAAAAGAAGGGGAACATGCACTCCAATGTTCATAGTAGCAATGTCCACAATAGCCAAACTGTGGAAGGGGCTGAGATGCCCTTCAACAGATGAATGGATAAAGAAGATGTGATACATATATACAATGGAATATTACTCAGCCACCAGAAAAGATGAATACTCACCATTTGAATCAACATGGATGGAACTGGGGGGGATTATGCTAAGTGAAATAAGCCAAGCAGAGAAAAACAATTATTGTATGGTTTCACTCATATGTGGAACATAAGGAATAGCACAGGGTACCATAAAGGAAGGGATAGAAAACTGAAGGGGGAGAAACCAGAGAGGGAAATGAACCATGAGAGACTATGGATTCCAGGAAACAAACTGAGGGTTTCAGAGGGGAGTAAGTGGGGAGATGGGGTAGCCGGCTGATGGGTATTAAGGAGGGCATGTGTTGTGATGAGTACCAGTTGTTATATGCAACTAATGAATCATTAACTCGTGTTTAAAATCCATTTAAGGGGCTCCTGGATGGCTCAGTGGGTTAAAGACTCTGCCTTCGGCTCAGGTCATGATCTCAGGATCCTGGAATCGCCCCGCATCTGGCTCTCTGCTCGGCAGGGAGCATGCTTCCCTTCCTCTCTCTCTGCCTGTTCTCTGCCTACTTGTGATCCCTGTGAAATAAATAAAAATTTTTTAAAAATCTTAAAATCCATTTAAAATTGGCAATTTCTTAATATAAATGTTTTCAATAAAATTATACTAGTTATAGGTAGCGCAAACCAAAAATTCAGAAGTAATTTTTTATTATACTTCCTTCTCTCATTGACAAAATAAACACATCTGAAATATGCCCCTTTTGCTATATATAATAACTCCACCTTGCTCTAAACTCCTATCATCTCTTACAGGGACTTCTGAAATAGCCTCCTAGTGTCTCACCTTATTCTCCTTGTCTCCTTTAAATCTGGCTGAGACTTTTAAATGGCTTCCTCCAAAGTTTAGAATAAAATTCCAAATCCTTACATTAGCCTATAAGTATGATATTCAGTGATTCCACATTATCATTATAGATTCTGCCTACTTTCCATTTTCTCATTTCACAACCCTTCTACCTCACAGTGATTCCAACTCACTGTTATTTCTATTCCTGGACAATAGTCAGCTTATTTCCATCTTAAAACAATTTCACTAGCCACACTCTGTTGTCAACTAGTTCTTTACTCAAATATCACAACCTTTGCAAGAGCTTTCCTGCTACTCAATCAAATGTAGCTTCCACCATTTCCAACCATTTATTCACTTAAAATTTATCCTTCTTTATTTTCTTCAGATCATTTATAATTTTGTAGTCTTATTTTATTACATTATTACCTCTGATAGAATAAAACTCTCTGAGAATAAGAATATCTCCTGTTGTCTTCACCCTTTTCCAGACAGGTAACCAAGTAAAACTTCACTTTGTATTGCAAAACCTTGAGTATATCTACTGTTTATCTAGCTAACTATCTATCATCTATCTATATAATTTAAATAATGAAAACAAGTAAAGTTAATATGCAGTTAAAAATTTTTTCACATACATTACCTACCATAAAATTGTGTGAGGTAGAAGGGAAATACTAATTATTTTGTAGATGAGAAAGGTGAGGCTCTTGAAAAGATATATGTTTATATAAAGTTCACATGAATAAGGTAGAGCTGATACTTAAGCCCAAGGTTTCTGGTACTAAATTCTGAATTCATTTTCTTAGCTAATTATCATGTAAACCATAGGAACTAGCCTTTACATTTAGTTGCTTTTCAATACATTGTAAAATACCAATTGATAGGAAGTAGGATATGATAGTAAATATCATGCTAAAATTTTTGGTGTACCTGTAAAAGTCTATGAATTTATTTAGCTTAGCACTTGTTGAATTTTCAAAAAATTCACTGATGTGAAAAATGACAGGAATATAAAGATGAATGTATGCATGAGACATGATTTGAACTCCACTAAAACAGAATCTATAGTATATAAATGACTAGTCCAACAACAAAACTATGAATGAAATATTTAAGGATGAGAAATCCAATCCCAATTTTTTCCATAATTTTCATAGGACCATGAAAATATAAGGGCCAAAATATCAAACATCTTAAAATGCTCAAGGACAAATCTACAATAAAGGCAACCCAAACCCATCTGAGGACACTGGCTTGGAAGCCAAACTAACCAATGTGTAGACTCAATAATGCTGACACTTTAAGGTCCTTAGTTTTCTAATGTTTATCCAACCTTAAAAGAACTTTCCATCTGATCATAGATTGAAAGAAAACTAAAATATACTTATGTCATACACACACACACACACACACACACACACGTGGGAGAAGATAATACCAGAGACAAAGCCCAGATGAATGCTCATAAATTCAATAAACTCACTAAATTCATTTGTCCTAAAATGAGTTCTATTTTATTAGTACATTATATACATAATCTTTACCTTAATGAACTTTAGATTTTAAAATTTGACTAGAAAATATAAAAAAAATTAGAGAAACAGAAAGGAGGGGGAAGCAAGTTAAGAGCTGATCTCCAGTGTATTACTCCAGTGCTCATAATGCCATTTTTGAAGCTAAAAATCCACTTTTTAAACTGAGATTTTATTCTTCGGATATCAATAAATCCCGGGAGCATCTGGTTCTCTGTTTTGAAAACAAAACAAAAGAACAATAGTACACAAGAAGGTGAAGAGACAGTATACCATATCATGATTTGCTTGCAATTTCATATTGCTGAAAGTTACACAGAACAATAATTGAAAAGTGATCATAATCCCTGTATTTGATCACTTTGTAAAATGCTAATGTGTAGGCAGTGGTTGGTTAATTTTACAATTGCCTTTGGTACACAGGAAAGGGAAATTTGGATGCTGAGCAAGACAATCAGAAGGCTGGTGTCCCAGTTTAAAGTCAGATGAATGTTAGCTCAAAGTGTAAAAATAGAAAATGCTTTAGGACAGTAATGAAAGCATCCAAACATTGTCTCTCAAGGTGACCAGGAACTCTGTTTCTAAATACAAGATCCTATGAGAGAATGATGCTAAATGAACTATATGGATGAGGAATTTATCTCTCAAACTCATGACTCATTCAGTTCCTTTTTCAATTTCAAAGGGAAGAACAGGCATCAGTTAACCTTTACTGGTGATACAAGGTTATCATTAATAAATAGCCATAGAGCAATAAATAATTGTAGTGCAGAATAACAGGGATTGGAGCAAAGTATTTTGTACTCACTGGTGAAATTTTATTCATTCGCAATTATAAAAAATATTGGAAGTTCTATTTTAATCTTAATTGATCTTCCCAGGATCTGTAACACACCCTAACTCCTCTTTTTTTTTCACCTTTTCTTTGCTTATTTGTACTCTAAGTAATTTTAATGCTATTAATGCATCAACTTAGCCTAGCACTGTAATTTTTAAGAGAATTCATGAACACACAGTATAAAAATCATGAAGCTCAAATATGTGAAGAGCTGTAAAGAGTGTTGCCTTCACCCTTTAGCAAGAAAAATCTGGAGAGAGTGCTTGGGTGGCTCAGTGGGTTAAGCCCCTGCCTTCAGCTCAGGTCATGATCTCAGGGTCCTGAGATTGAGTCCCGCATCGGGCTCTCTGCTTGGCAGGGAGCCTACTTCCTCCTCTCTCTCTCTCTCTCTGTCTGCCTCTCTGCCTACTTATGATCTCTCTCTGTCAAATAAGTAAATAAAATCTTAAAAAAAAAAAACCCTGCAGTTACTGCAAATTATGATATTTTCAAACCCATCAAGAAACTGAAGTTTCAGGGAAACTATGTAATCATAAATTTAAAGACAGCTGCCTGAAGGAAGAAACAGGACCTGAACAGTTGTTTAAATGAGACAGTCATCACTGGACTTCATATAATAGCCAATAAGAAGATATAGCTGAATCTTCTGAATGAAGCACTGAATGTAAAGCTCCTGGAAGATCCCACAGACAGAAGGAAGTCTACATTCTGGTAGGCCTTTTCCCCAGGAGCCCCACTGACTACTCACAGGGAACATGAGTGAGAATCTTTAGAGAGATTTTCTTGTGGTATCGGTTGAGAGAAAGAAAAAAAAAAAAAACAAAAACAAAAAATAGCAATCAGTAACAGTACCCCAAACAGACATATCTTCCCTTATTTTGCCTATGGACCACATGCCTTCATCTTCAGGAAGGGGAAAAAAAAAAAAAAAGCCATTTTTGGGGACTAGAAGAAATCAATTGCACTTAGAGAAGGAAAATGACCCAGAAAAAAAAAAAAAATCACTAACCAGGAAGAGGAGGACAGGAATATTTACTATGCCCAGCATTGCAGCTGGAGGAAGTCATGTGTGAATATGTCCTGAAATCCAGATGTGCTTGACTAGGATTAAAACTAATTAGAACATAGAAGTATACTCTTTTCGCCAGTGACCCCCATCTCTGCATCAGGCTAATAAGCAATGGGCAAAAATAATAAAAGGATACAGCTAGGAGAGGTTAAGGAGACAGATTTTGTCTGGAGACAAGCACAAACAGAAGACCCAAACCCAGAAGGAGAACAGACACTGAGAAAATGACCTCTGGAAAACAAGGTCCCATCCTAAACATAAATTATCAAGAAAGGAACTTGAATCTTATGGTACATTGAAGCTATTCATACTCACCTCAATTCAGCCTAGCCACTAAAGACCTGGCAGAAAGAATGAAACACTCATCTCTAAGCACAAGCTTACACATTATCTCTAGCTTTCAATTGAAAGTTATGAGGCATAAAATTGATAAGAAAAAGCACATGCTAAAGAGATAAAGCATTCATCAAAACCAGACTCAGATATAAGGTATACAGTAGAACAATCAAAAGGCAATTTAAAATAATTATGACTGTGAATATGTATTAGCTGTAAATGTATATTGAAAATTCTAGCACAACCACAGATTTCTTTAATTATTACTATTATGTTATGAAAGGAGAGAAACTGTAACCATATAAAATACTCAAAACCACAAAAGGCAGAAAAAGAGTGGAGAACAAAATTTTTAAAAATGAACAAGAGCAATAAATAGAAAACATCAACAAATATGGTTTTATCCAACTATATTAATAAGAACATTGGATATCGATAGTCAAAGTGTACCAATTAAACTAATAGAGTGTATCAAAAACAACATTTAACTGTATGTTGTCTACAAAAACCCACTTTAAATATAAAGATAGCAAATAGTTTAAAGGTAAATGGATGGAGAAAAACATACCATGCTAACACTAATCAAAAGAGAACAGAATTACATATATTAATTTCAGATAGAAGCAAGAAAAGTATTAGGGATAAAGAAGAGCATTACATAATGATAAAGGGGTCACTTATCCAAGAAGATATAATAATTCTAAATGAGTGTGTGCCTAACAACACAAAATCAAACTAACAGAGGCAGAAACTGATAGAACCCCCAAGGAAAAGATAGATAATTCATTATCACAGTAGGACACTTTAATACACTTCTCTCCAAAGTAGACCAAGGTAGGAGGCAGAAAATTAGTAAGGATACAGCTGAACTCACCATCACCACAAATCAACAGGATATAATCGGTACCCACAGACTGCTTCATCCAACAAGAGTGGAATACACATTCTATTCAAGCTCACATGCACCATTCACTGAGAAAGACTGCATTCTGAGCCATAAAACACACCTTAATGAATTTATTTTATTTTTAGGATTTTATTTATTTATTTGTCAGAGAGAGCACAAGCAGGGGGAGCAGCAGACAGAGGGAGAAGTGGGCTCCCCACTGAACAAGGACCCTGATTCCAATGTTGGACTGAATTCTAGGATCCTGGGATCATGACCAGAGCCAAAGGCAGTTGCGTAACTGACTGAGACACCCAGGCATCCCACCTTAACCAATTTAAAAGAAGAAAAAATTATTTGGGTTTTCCAATTGAACAGCTATGGTACCCACTGTAAGGTCTAGCCTAAGTGATCATGGAGCTTTTGAAGTATGCTGAGGCTTTCTCACAAATTTATTTCTCATGTATGGTAAAAGGTATGTCTAATGGATCCTCCCAGTGTGGGTTAGTAGGTCTCAAATGAGAAACCCACTCTTGTATTTCAATCTCCCTTAAGCCTCTGAATCTCCTCTGTAACATTAAACTGAGGAGGGGTAAGCATTTCTGGTTCACTCATAGTGAGCCATCTATTAGTCCATGTTTCAATGAGCCAAATAAACTATTAGAACCCTTTCAAACTACTCAAACAGCAACTTTAAATGAAGAATGACAATTTATTGGGCCCATATCAATAAATCTGACCTGATCCAAACTTATGTTCCTTTTACCACTATCTCAAACCCACAGTATCCATTCTCACACATGTCCCTGATTTCTGCTTGTATAAATTAGAAAACTCCAGCACTTTTGGAGTACAGTACACCTCCTCATGGGTCACTCTTTGTCCTCACTTTGAAGGATCTGTTGGGACTTAAGTCTAAGTATAGGTTTAGAGGCAAAGATGGGTGGTAGGTTTGTGTCCTGGCTAGTCAGCATTGCCTTGCATAACAACTGCCCCAGGGGAGGCCATTAACATTTCCCCAGGAAATTCAGGGTTAATTTCGTCCAATGAGACAATTCCTCCTAATCATACAATGTCTGTTCTAAGACCACAATGGAACTGGACTATAAATCAATAACAAAAGATAGCATGGAGGACATGGGGAGTTAGGAGAAGGGAGTTGGGGGAAATTGGAAGGGGAGGTGAACAATGAGAGACTATGGACTCTGAAAAACAATCTGAAGGGTTTGAAGAGGTGGGGGGGGTGGGAGGTTGGGGGAACCAAGTGGTGGGTATTAGAGAGGGCACGGATTGCATGGAGCACTGAGTGTGGTACTAAAACAATGAATACTGTTATGCTGAAAATAAATTAAAAAAAAGATTAAAAAAAAAAAAGATAACAGGAAAATCCAAATCTCATCCAGTGATGAGACAAAACATTTCTAAACAATGTGTGAGGCAAAGAAGAAATCTCAAGAGCAATGAAAAATATTTTAAATGAAATGAAATGAAATATTTTAAATGAAACACAATTTATCAAAATTTCTGGGATGTGAAAGCACTACTTAGAGGAAAACTTGCAACATTAAAAGCATATATTAGAAAGATCTAAGATCAATAGATTTCACCTTTGGAAACTAGAATAAGAAGAGTGAAATAAATCAAATGTAAACAGAAGAAATAATTACAATTAGAGCAGAAATCACTTTAATTAAAAACAGAAAATTGATGGGGAAAAATCAATGAAACCAAAAGCTGGTTCCTTGAAAAGATCAATAAATTGATAAGCTTTGTCCAAGCAAAGACAGAAGAAAGGACACAAATTATGAAAGAGGGGCATCATTTTAGATCCCATGGATATGAAAAGGATTTAAAAAAAATACTATGAACAACTCTATACCCATAAATTTGTTAACCTAGATGAAATGGCCTAATTCCCTGAAAGGTACAATCTGTCAAAATACACAAGAAGTAAGAATTTGAATAGGCTTGTATTTATTATAAATAGAAATTGAATCAATAATTAATAATCTTTCAAAATAAAAAGCACCAGTTTCAAATGTATTCACTGATGAATTCTACTAAATATTCAAGGAAGAAATGATACCAATTCTATACAATTGCTTTCAGAGAATCGAAAAATATTTTCTAATTCTGAGGCCAACATTACCCAAATACCAAACCCAGACAAAGACATTACAAGAAAACTACAGACCAATATGTCTCATAAACAGAGGTTCAAAAATTCTCAATAAGATATTAGCAAACTGAATCCAAAAATATATAAAAAGAATTATATGTGAAGACTAAATGAGTTTTATCCCAACTATGCAAGGCTGTTTGAACACATGAAAATTAATTAATGTAAAATATCACATCAAGGGGCACCTGGGTGGCTCAGTGGGTTAAAGCCTCTGCCTTTGGCTCAGGTCAAGGCCTCAGGGTCCTGGGATTGAGCCCCGAATCGGGCTCTCTGCTCAGCGGGGAGCCTGCTTCCTCCTCTCTCCCTGCCTGCCTCTCTGACTACTTGTACTCTCTATCAAATAAATAAATAAAATCTTCTTAAAAATCACATTAAAAGACAAAAACATTACACGATCATGTCAATAGATGCAGAAAAGACATTTAATGAAGTCCAAACCCATTCATGATAAAAATTCTCAGCAAAGTAGAACGCAGAGGAACTTGCTTAACTTGATAAAGAACACAAGACATATTCAGAGGTATTGCTGGTTTGGTTCCAGATCACCACAATAAAGTAAATATCACAATAAAGTGAGCCAAATAATTTTTTCCATTTCCCAGGGCTTATATGTAAAAGTTACGTTTATATCATATGGTAGTCTATTAACAGTTTAATACCATTTTGTCTAAAAACTGTATATATCTTAATTAAAAAATACTTTCTTGCTAAAACATGCTAGCCATCATTTGAGATCTGAATGAGACCAAATATTTTTGCTGGTGAACTATCTTGTCTCATTGCTGATAGCTGGTTGCTAAAAACTGAGTGGCTATGGCAATTTCGCAAAATAAGACAATAAAGTCTGCCACATTGATTGACAATTCCTTTCACAGAATGATTTCTATGCCATTTGATAACATTGTACCCACATTAGAACTTTCAAAATCAGAGTCAGTCCTCTCAAACCCTGCCACTGATTTATCAACTGAGTTTATGTAATATTCTAAATATTTTGTCGTCATTTCAACAATCCTTCTTATGTCTTTTCCAGAAATAGATTCCATCTCAAGAAACCACTTTCTTTGCTCACATATAAGCAACTCATCTGTTCAAGTTTTACTATGAAATTGCAGCAATTCAGTCACATATGCACTTCTAATTCTAGTTCTCTTGCTATTTCCACTACATCTGCAATTACTTCCTCCACTGAAGCCTTGAATCTCTCAGTCACCCATGAGGGTTGGAATTAACTTCTCCCAAGGTCCTGTTGATATTCTGACCTCTTCCCATGAGTCCCAAATATTCCTTTTTTTTTTTTTCCCAAAATTGTATTCATTTATCTGACAGAGAGAACAATTGAGAGAGCATAAGCAGGGGAGCACCAGAGGAAGAGAGAGAATCAGGGAGCCTGATGTGGGGCTTGACCCCAGGACCCTGGGATCATGACCTGAGCCAAAGGCAGGTGCTTAACTGACGGAGTCACTCAGGCACACCAAACCGCAAATATTCCTAATGGCATCTAGAATGGCGAATCCTTTCCAAAAGGTTTTCAATTGACTTTGCCCAGATACATCAGAGGAATTACTACGGAGGGCAACAATGACCTTACAAAAACATATTTCTTCAATAATAAAACTTGAAAGTCAAAATGACTCCTTGATCCATGGGCTGCAGAATGGATGCTGTATTAGCAGGCATGAAAAAAAACATTAGTTTTATTGTATACTTCTATCAGAGCTCTTGGGTGACCAGGTATCAATGTCAATGAGCAGTAATATTTTGAAAGGAAGGTTTTTTTTCTGAGTAGGTCTCAACAAAGGGCAAAATATTCAGTAACCCATGTTGTAAACTGATCCAGGCTTCCTTGTTCCATTTACAGAGCAGGGGAAGAGTAGATTAAGCATAACTCTTAAGGGCCCAAGAATTTGGGCAATAGTAAATGAGCACTGGCTTCAACTTCAAGTCACCAGCTGCATTAGCCCCTAACAAGAGTCAGACTGACCTTTGAAGCATTTAAGCCAAACATTAACTTCTAACTATGAAAGTCCTAGATGGCATCTTCTCTCAACAGAAGGCTGTTTCATCTACACTGCAAACCTATTAGTTAGTGTTATTTAATGTACCTTCATTAATTACCTGAGCCGGATATTCTGGAGAACTTGCTGCAACTTGGACATCAGCATTTGCTGCTTCTCCTTGCACTGAAGAAGGCTTCTCAAACTTCATGAACCAGCCCATGTTAACTTCAAACTCATTTCTGTAGCTTTTTTACCTCTCAGCCTTCACAGAACTGTAGAGTCGGGCCTCTCTTTGGATTAGGCTTTGGCTTAAGGGAATGTTGTGGCTGGTTTGAGCTTCTATTTAAACCACTAAAACCTTCTCCGTGCCAACAATAAGATTATTATTCTTTGTTATTATTCATCTGTAAGTTCACTGGAGTAGCACTTCTAATTTCCTTCAAGAATATTTCTTTTGCATTCACAATTTGGCTGTTTGGTGCAAGAGGCCTAGCTTTTGGCCTACCTCATCTTTTGACATGTTTTCCTCACTGAACATCATCATTTCTAACTCCTGATTTACAGTGAGTGATGTGAGTTTCTTTCTTTCATTTGAACACTTAGAGGCCATTGTAGAGTTATTAACTGACCTAATTTCAATATTTTTGTATCTTCAGGAATGGGGAGGACCAAATACAAGGAGAGAGACAGAAGAACAATTGGTTGGTGGAATAGTCAGAATTCACACAACATATATCGATTAAGTTTGCCATCTCATGTGAGTGTGATTAGTGGCACCCTAAAACCATTACAATAATAACACCAAAGATCACTGATCACAGATCACCATAACAAATAGAATGATAATGAAAACTTTGAAATACTGTGAGAATTACTAATATGTGACACAAAGACATGAAGTGAACAAATGCAACCAGGAAAATGGCACCAATAGACTTGTTTAACAGAACTGCCATCAAACCTTTTATTTAAACACACACATACACACAATCATCTGTGAAGTGCAATAAAGCGAAGTATAATACGAGGAGTTATGCCTGCATATATATATACAGAGAGAGATCCAGTTGTTTCTGCACCTGTGTTGAAAGAATTATCTTTTCTCTTTTGTAATCATCTTTCCACCTTTTTCAAAAATCAGTTGACACAAGGGTGCCTGGGTGGCTCAGTCAGTTGAGCATCTCACTCTTAATTTCAGCTGCAATCGTGATCTCAGGGTCATTAGACTGAGCCCCACATGGGCCTCTGCACTCAGTGGGTAGTCTGCTTAACATTCTATCTTTCCTCTCCCATTTCCCCTCACCATTATGCTCTCTCTCCAAAATATAAATAAATAAATCTTTGGGGAAAAAAATCAACTGGCACAAATGTGCCTCAAGTATTGTAACGATACAGTAAATTTTGAAGGCAGCCCACTTATGTCTTACAACTCTGTTTTTTTATAATAATAATAATAATTACCACTATGTTATTATTATTATTGAAACAGAATCTGCTGAGATAATGATTTGGATTGTGTTGAATCAATAAATCAATCTGGATCAAATTACCATTTTAAAAATGTTGAGTCATCCAACACAGAAATATGGTAAAAATATCCATTAAGCCTTCTTTAATTGCTCTCAGTAGTGGTTTAGTTACTATTGCAAAACTGTTACACATATTTCATTAAACATACCCCAAAATTCTCATGTTTTGAGGGTTTTGATAATATTATTGTTCATTTTAAAAAATTACATCTATTGCTTGTATATATGTATACAATTTTTTAAAAATCAGTTCTGTTTTTGTGGTCTTGCAAAAGTCAGTTTTTCTAGTAGCTTTTATTAGATTCCTTAGTATTTCTAACCATACAAATTGCTTTTGGCAAAAAAAAGCAAAAGGCTTTATTTTCAAGCTGTATAATTAGATTTCTTCTTCTTTATTTCTATGCAAAATATTGAATACCAATAATGAGTGCAAATAATGATAGTAAAAATCCTTGCCTCTTCCAGATAATACAGGGGAAGAATTCAGTTAGCCCTTTCCTGCATATTCCATTTCTCTTTCTTGTGTTCATATTTTCATTTAAATATTTATACAAAAATATAATAGTCTTTTAACATCCTTGCTACTTCCATCATCTCTGACATTTTGGGGTAAATTTCTATTGACTTAAAAAATTGCCTGGCTTTGAGTCACATTTTCTTGCTTCTTAATATGTTTCAAGATTTCTGATTGGATGCCAGACTTCATGAAAATTGCATTGCTAGTTATGTATATAAATATATACACGACTATATATATATATATACATGAACTATATATTATGTATATATATATATTTATCTATCTTTCTACAAAGAATATTGGGCATTGTTTGGGCAGGTAGTTATTGGTAGATTACCTTTTATTCTTTTCAGATTTTTAAAAGCATTTCTAGGAAGGATACTACACTACAGAGATACTTAAGCTCTATTGCTAAGGTATGACCCACTTGGAGTCCCTTTTAAATTCCATGTCATCAAGGAGGATTCTTTCCTCTGGCTGATTGGAGCTACAGATGGTTCTCAACATTGTGTGTTCTGAGAATAACGAACCTATAATTCCTCGGTGGCTCCAGGCCCAAAGTAGGAAAATCATAAGCCTTCCTCATCTGTTTTCCTTTTCTAAGGAATCACAGTCCTGTGCTGCTTGTTTTTAAATACATGAAAATGTGTTTTTTTAATATATATTTTCTAAATTTTAGCTCTTTATGGTGGAGGTTATGTCTAGTATTTATACTCTATATGGCTGGAAGCAAAATTTAAAAACTTGGGTTTTTCTCATTAAATTTTTTAAAATACCTTTTAGAATAATCTTAGATTTACAGAATACTTATATGAATATTACAAAGGATTTGCACATATCCCACCCACATTTAGTTTCCACTACTGTTAACATTATTATGGCACATTTAGCACAACTAATGAGCCAATATTACTACATTCTTATTAAAGTCCATACTTTATTTAGATTTGACCAGTTTTCTTAATGTCCTTTTTCTACTTCAGGACCACATTACATTTACTTGTCATGTCTCTTTACACTCCTTTAGACTGACAGTTTCTCAGTCTTTTCCTGCTTTTGATGACCTCGACAATTTGTTTTTGTCTCCAGCTGTCCTTAAGCTTTGTTAAAAACTTTCATGTAGGGATGCCTGGGTGGCTCAGTGGGTTGGGGCCTCTGTCTTCGGCTCAGGTCATGATCCCAGGGACTTGGGATCGAGCCCCGCATCGGGATCTCTGCTCAGCAGGGAGTCTGCTTCCTCCTCTCTCTCTCTGCCTGCCTCTCTGCCTACTTGTGATCTGTCAAATAAATAAATAAAATCTTAAAAAAAAAAAAAACTTTCATGTACTAATGAAATAAAAAGTGCAATGATACCATTTTATCTATGATATTAATGAATTTTAAAATTATAAAATTCAATTTTAATGATTCCAATATAATACCATCTATATTTTGCTTGACTCTTTAGGGTAGCTTATATCTGTACTTGATACGCTCCATGTATAGCTCAATTTCTTTACTGCATTATTTACATTTTTTATATCTTATTTCATACATATTTTCTGGGAAAAAATAAAGCTTACTATTCAGATCTGAAAACGAGTAGCAGTCATCATGGGTGGACAAAACAGGTAAAGCGGTAAAATATGCTATAGTCATTAAGGCATAAGAGTGAAGATTATCAAACATGAAAGGAATCTGATCATGCAGAGTTAAAGGTCTCACTGCAGCTTCACTGCACAAGGTCTAGTCCAAAGAGCCCAACAGTAAACTCCATGCCTGATAGCAATGGTACTTTAATAACAAAAATGGTGGTGGTTAAATTTTATTTTGGCTAGGCTGTGGTGCCTAGTTGTTTTCTCAAACACCAGTCTATGTGTTGCTTCTTTTTAAGATGTGATTAACGTTTACAATCAGTAGACTTTGTGTAAAGCCAATTCCTCTGCAGGATATGGGTGAGATTCTTCCAATCAGTTGAAGGCCTTAAAAACAAAGAGGGAGAAGTCCCTTGAGTAGGAAGGAATTCTGTTTTCAGAATCCTCTTGGACTCAAGACTACAAATCAGTTCTTGCTGAAATTTTGAAATTGCTGGCCTGCTCTGCAGATTTTGGACTTGTAAGGCCCCACCATCAAGGGGCCAATTCCTCAAAATGGTCTCTTTCTCTTTCCTTACCTACCTTTCCCCTCTCTCTCCTTATAAATGTGTAAAAAATCTCCTGTGGATTCTGTTCTCTGGTGAACCTTAATACACTATTTAATGAAATTAGTGGCAGGGCAACAAATGATGAAGGTTTGGGGAGGAGAAGTGTTAAGACAGAGAAGAAATGTGCCAAAGACGAAGCATATCACGTAGATAGAAAAGTATAAAACCCGTGCTGTTAAAGCACTACATTTTCTACTTCCCTGTGACTTGTTTTACTTATTTCACTCGAGTTATGCATAAACAATAACTTACATACTGTATATCCTTATCTCTTTACTTCTACTCATCACGAAATCCTGCTGGAATTCTAGCAACAGTAGCCCTGAATTTGGCCAATATCCACAGTCCTGCTGCCTGGGGCCAACCCTGAAGCAGGAGTAAGTCAATAAAAAATAATAATGTCAATAACAAAAAAAAATAAATGTCAAATAAATAGTGTCAAAAAAATAATGTCAATAAAAACAAAAATAATAAAAATAAAATAAAATAAAATAAATAATAAAAATAAAAAATAAAAATAATAAAAATAAATAAAATTTAAAAAAATAATGTCAATAAAAAACAAAACAGAGAGGGGTGCCTGGATGGCTGAGTCTGTTAGGCAGCCAACTTTTGGTTTTGGCACAGGTCATGATCTCAGGGTCATAAGATCAAACCCCCTTTCGGCCTCCAAGCTTAGCAGAATACACTTGAGATTCTCTCCCTCTCCGCTTGCATTTTTCTCTCTCTCCAAAATAAATAAATCTTAAAAAAAAAAAAAAGGAAGAGAGATATAAATATCAAAATGCAATCTAAGATTAAAAAGATAAATTGGTGTATAGGACAAAGATGATCACCAGTATTGATGAAGAATACCATCTACATTAAAGGTAAATTAGTCTTGATTTTTCTCTTAATATGCCTTGAAATTGCACTCTTGCAGTACCATCATAAGTTCTTTACATGTATTAATTTACTCCCAAGTGAACTCTAAAGTTGTGTGCTATTTTAAAATCCATCTTTGTATTGAAAAAGAGAAAGCAGAAAGAATTTAAGTAAATTCTTCAAAGTTCCAGAATTAGTAAGTATATGGGCAGGGTTTGAACCCAGACAGCTTATATTCACAGGTCATAGATTTTCAGTATGATGTATTACTGCTTATTTACTATGTTCCTTTATCATACCCTCAAATGTGTGAAGAAAAACTATAAAAAGTACAAAAGGACTTGGAGAAAAATGTTATAGTTATTTGATGTTTTATAAACTTCATTTCTGGAAGAAACAATAACCCAAAACTGCTGAATATGCTAGCTGAAGTATATAAAAAACAAAACTATATTTCTTTAGTTAACCTAACCAACTAAAGTTAGAGTACAAACAGATAAATTTGGGAATAAGAACAAGCACAGAAAGTACAGAGAAAAAAATTATTGGATACATTATATAATTTACACCAATAATTAAAATCTAGATGAAACAGCTGATTCTTAAGAGAGTATATAAAAATACATCTACATAAAACTGAGCTAATAAAAACAGGACAATAACTATGGAAGAAATCGTTTAGGTTTTCAAACAATACTACTTCTAAAAGACATCAGGTGCACACTGTGTTACAGGCTGTTTTGACTTTGAGGTTATTAATAACTCTTTTGTCCTTTAAACTTTTTCAGGATAGAGAAAGAATAACCCTTATTTTGTAAAACTAAGATAATAGGATAACTTTGAAATTAAAACCAAAAGCTACTGTTCATTAACAGAAAAAAAATAAAACTGCAGATAAATCTTTCATAGTAATATAAACCACAAATCCTAAATATAAAATACTAGGAAAATTAATATTGAGGTACATTTATAGAATATACCATATAATACATAGTTACCCCAGAAATATTAGACTGCTGCCATGAAAAATACCTACTATTAGTCTTTTCAAACTAACAGGACAAAAACAAATAATATGTAGAGTGGAAAACTTACAAAATTATATGATAGGTATAAAGAGTAATCAAATTCAAAATTCATATCTGATCTTTACAAGGAAAAAACCTCTTATTAAGAAAAGTACAGGGGTGCCTGGGTGGCTCAGTAGATTAAAGCCTCTGCCTTCGGCTCAGGTCATGATCCCAGAGTCCTGGGATCGAGCCCCACATCGGGCTCTCTGCTCGGCAGGAAGCCCGCTTCCTCCTCTCTCTCTGCCTACTTGTGATCTCTCTCTGTCAAATAAATAATAAAATCTTTAAAAAAAAAAGAAAGAAAAGAAAATACAAAAAAAAGTATTTTAAAGGGAAAAAAAAAACATTTTGACCTCAAATATCTCCTTTAGAAAAAAGGAAAAAGCAGAAACACATAATATCCCTACTATTTTGTAATACTGTCCTAAGCATTTTAGACCAGTTGTCTGTAGTAAGAGAAACTAAGTAGTAAGTACTTGAAAGTAGGAGGCAAATTCATAACTACTTACAGCTATAATAGTGGCAGATCTCCTATTAAGTGGCTCTTATAGGGCCACCCATCTCTTCTTCCTTGAACAAAGGACCAGTCTTTGGTAAGGAGAGGTGTCCTCACAGATAAAAGAAATGAACTTTGATTCACCTAAGCCTGTCCCAATGATGCCAATCTCCTCTCTAGTGATGGACTTAGCCTGGGCAGGTACATGGCCGGGATGCAGTCAGTATCCTGTGTGATCTTGGAGTGCTGCTAGTCCCTGGACTTCACAAATGGGAGGTTAATTTTAGCTTAGATTCAGACTGCCTTCTCAATCTAAGGATTCCAGACCAGAATCTTTGACAATGTTGAGAACTGAATATTACCAGTCATAGGAATCTCACAGATTTACCTCTATAAAGATTTTGAAAAGCAAATCTTGAAGGATACATGTCTTCCTCCACATAAAAGTGTTATCATCTTTAGATTTGATTCTCTCTCTGTTTTATTGCTCTTTCTAATCCAAAGAGTTTCTGTTCTCAGTGCCATTGAACAATCCTCTGGGCCACTTAGAAAGCTATTTGTGATGTCTTTCCTCTTCTCTCCCTGCCTTCCTTAGAGGGGAAAGGAATTGTAATATAATTTCTCACGCACTCTTTATTTATCCCATGTACAACCTTAAAACCATCAGAAAGTATCTATAACAATTAACACTCATTTCTAGAACTCTTATTGGCTAATTCATGTGTAGGTTCTCCATTACATATTTTATATAAACCAATTTAATTATATTATAAGCACTTCTTTATACATTACTATATGAAATAGATAGCAAAGAAAAATATAGTTCCTGGCCTTTCCTCCTGAGGCAACTACTCTCAATTATTCTTGTTGGGTTTTTTTGGTGATGGTTGTGGAGGGGTGGGAAGAGTTAGGTATTCACATCCATATTCTGAAGAATATAATGCTCCTTCTTAATTTTTAAAATTTAAATACTTATTATTAACATCCTATAGCAGAAAATTAGAATTTAATGTTCTGAAAACATTTCTCTCCAAACATTCCCTTACCTCCAACCCTAAGCACATATATGTGTGTCCCCTTCTCTTATTATGATCCATTATATATTCCCATTTTGTCACTGTTTCTGTTTCCTCTGTGCCCTAGTTCTCCCTTCGGTTGGTTTTCATACTTCATTTTAGATTATTTCTTCAATTTTTGATGATCTTTCTCATCATCAAAGAGGGATCCTTCCCACCATCAAAGAGAGGGAAGCCTCTCTTTGCATAGACACTACATTGTCATTTGGAGCCTGTAGCAGCCTTATTTGTTGGTCAATCTCCATAAAGAATGCTTCCATGAGGAGACGGCCTCTTCACTCACAGATTTCCAAATGGAAGAATTTGTCAAAATTTTATCTTGAGCCAGTTTCCTCACAGAGTCCTTCATACTTACAAATTTCTTGCCTAGGAGGCAATGTCTGGACCTACTTAAGCAAGGGAGCCAATGCTCTCCCCACTCAGTGTCCAGAATTCCACTTAATCCACCTACTTTCCATAAGAAGTCCTACTGTGGGGCGCCTGGGTGGCTCAGTGGGTTAAAGCCTCTGCCTTCAGCTCAGGTCATGGTCTCAGGGTCCTGGGATCGAGCCCCGCATCGCACTCTCTGCTAGGTGAGGAGCCTGCTTCCTCCTCTCTCTCTCTGCCTACTTGTGATCTATGTCTGTCAAATAAATAAATAAAATCTTAAAAAAAAAAAAAAAAGAAGTCCTACTGCATGATGGGGGTGAAAATGTGTATGGTGCAAGCTGGCTTTTATAAAAGGGATGCTAAGAGATGGCCTCTGTATCAATCATTTCATTATTATTATTTTTATTTTTATTTATTTATTCTTTTAGTATATTTTGACAGAGATCACAAGTAGGCAGAGAGGTAGGCAGAGAGACAGAGGGAAGCAGGCTCCCTGCTGAGCAGAGAGCCCGAGGTGGGGCTCGATCCCAGGACCCTGAGACCATGACCTGAGCTGAAGGCAGAGGCTTTAACCCACTGAGCCACCCAGGCGCCCCTCATTTCATTATTTTTAATAGAAATAATATTCAGATAGGAAACAAAGATGATAAAAAGACAAATTATAACAAATGAGAAATATTTTTCAGTATTTAGCTCACTTTATCAATTTAAGAAGAATAGTTAAATAGGCTCCTTGTTAAATGCCAAAGTACATAATTAAATTCCTAAAACAAACTTCTGTTAAAACACCTTCCAAAATGAATCACCCAGCTTAAATAAGTTCAAATATCAAGGAAATACCTACAATTGTTAATTTCACCAAACTACTAAATTCAGGCAAATACTCAACCTTGCTAAAATCAGAAATTTTGTTATACTAAATGTTAACTCAAAACTTCCACTTTCTGTAGAGATTAAAGTTTAAATTGTACAGTTACTGAACAATGATTCATTATAATGAAATGCATTGTATGTTTTAAGGATATTTAAATTATCTGAGCCATAGTAACTAAATAAAAATTTGATTTTTTTTCAATTCTTGTGTTTTTTTTTTTTTATAGGAATAGCAAGTTCATTATTTGCCAGTAAGTGGAATAATTGGCTAATTAGCAGCACTTGTTATGTGATGAATATTCAATTACCAGAATAGAAAAGAGAGAAGATATAACATACCTTAGTAAATTAATTCCTTTTTGTACAGTGAATTTGCATCCACCTGGCAGAAAATATAAACAGTCTCTTAGTAAAAGCCTTGGAAAGTTTGCCAAAATTGAGAAATTAAAGGGTGTTTAACTATTTCACTCTTTGTTAGAATATGATTGTTCCTCACAGATGTTTTCTTTACAATGCTGTTGAAATTAATCACATCTGTCTAAAATGCTCTTAGCATTATGAAATGCACTAGTTTTACAATGATAAGTACATTAAATACATTTCCTGCCATATTCAAAGATTCCTGTATTCCATATAAAAGAAAACTGTAAAGAAACTATAAAAACTATATAATTGAATACATGAAAAGTAGGTATTATTTAACAGGAAATCATTACGATTTTTAAAATATTATGAAGGTTATTACTACCAGGGAATTTTCAATCAAATGTCAGTTTTCCTCTTTCAACTGCAACTTCTGCTCTCCCCTTTCTTGGTATTGATTTTTTCCACACATTGAATAAATTCTCCTTGAAATTTTGAGGTCTGAAAGCTGAGATGTGCATCTCCTGATGATTTACCAAGACATCTGTGGACAGTGTGTTGATTCAGGGACTTCCAAATCTTCTTATAGTTGTTAGGAGGAGAAAAGATTAGTGGCCCAAGATAGAATAAAGACCTTATTTAGGTTTTGGAGACATTACCATCTCTCACAGTGTTCGGTAGAAAGTAAAGCAATTACTCCACTACATCTGCCAATGTTAAGGCCCAACTTCAAAGGAGGACTTGCATGGCTGTTTTGAAAACAGGAGAGGTAACTTCTAGCCAGTTAAACACATTAGTGTAAAAACAGTTGAATGATGCACTGTGAGAACCACAAGTTAGGAATCAGGAAATATGACTTTTGCCTAGCTCAAATGCTCAATCTTTAATCTTAGGCAAACTACTGTATTTGGGGACCTAAAACTCACTTGCAAAATGTGGACATTCTTTTGAGAGATTCTAAAGATACCTGCATATCTAATGTACTAGAATAAGGTGTTTCCTGAATAGACAATTAAAAATCCTAATTTACATCCATCACAGATCTTAAAACGAAGTTTTAATTCTGAATTTTCTGGGTTTTCTGATCCATACTCATAAGACAATATTGCATCTACTGAATTGTAGTGGCAACAACTTATAAAAACTTCCCTTTCATAATGAGCTCTCTCCTTTACAATGAAATTTGAAAACAGGAATATTTAAATGTATCTAATCCTTATACTGAATTTCATCAGGAAATTTGGTCTCATGATACAAGTACAAATCAGGAGTATTTAATTAGTGACTATTTTCATTAACTGATGATCCAATTCAGGATTGATTAAGGTAAAGTGCCACTATTAGATAAATTTAATACAACATTATTTAGAAATGATTGCTCATTCTTATTCTACTAAAATATAATTGATTATGGATGGCTTTCCAATATGTTTAAAATTACATGTATGTTTTTGTTGGCCATCATTTGTTTTCCTAATTACTGGTGTTTTGATGGAATTGGAGTTGGATTCCTTTTGGAGAGGAATCATGAGACTGCATGAAAGGAAAAGACGTAAATACAATGGATTTTAAATTTATGAGATACCCCGCTCTCTCTTCCCACATGTAGGCATAAGGGAAACGCCATGTGATGTTATAATGAGAAGACAGGAAAAGAGCTCTCACCAGACATTAAATATATCCTCATGTTGATTTTGGACTTCTTAGCCTCCAGAACTGTGAGAAATAAAGTCTCTTTTTAAGCCACCAAGTTCATGGTATTTTGTTACAGGCTAAAACAGGGGACCTACAGATAAGACTTCCTTACATTCATGGGTTCTTTACCTCTAATAGTAGATACCACATGACACAGGCCATGGGGTTCAGAACAGAATTTGGAATTGATGATGAGAAATATGGCAGCTAGGGTGCTGTATCAAAAACGGAGTAGCCTATTTCTTTCTTTTAAAAAAGGTAATCCATAAGATGATGAAGTGAAAATGCTCTTAGGACAAGCTCTGTTTTCCGAACCATTTTTTTCCAAAGGCCAATGTCCCTTGCATCTTTCTATCACTGAATATTCTACATTGCTTTGTATTACCCAATACTGCATCTGTCCTCTCAACTAAACTAAATACTTGTTGGAATCATGTATACTTTTTTATTCATTTTTTAACCTCTAGCACAATTTACAACACATAACAAGTACTCCAAAAATATTTGACTGATTAATGCATAGTTGAATTAAAGAAAAATAAAGGACTTGTACCAATTGCCTGTATCTCTCATGAGAATCTACAGGTTAAAATAGTATTTCATTTCATTATTTTTTATAAATAATCATGCATTTTAGAATAATTACTGGTTTTGGGAATGGAAGTTTTAGGGGTGCCTGGTGGCTCAGTTGTTAGGCATCTGCCTTCAGCTCAGGTCATGATGCCAGGGTCCTGGGATCCAGCCCTGGGTTGGGCTCCTTGTTCGGCAGAAAGCCTGTTTCTTTCTCTGCCCTCCCCCACTCCCCTGCTTGTGTTCCCTCTCTCGCTGTGTCTCTCTCTTTCAAACAAATAAATAAAATCTTAAAAAAAAAAAAAAAAAGGAAATGGAAGTTTAATAGTTCAGACTGACAACAGAAAAACATATCTAGAAAATCCAGGTTATTTTTTTATTTCAATTATTTAAGTCAGGTAAATAATGCACCTCTATGCCAATCACTTTATCATATTTCTAAAAATAATCTATTAATTTAGTCTTACTGTTGAAGGTGTAGAATCTTCCTTATCATGGAAGTAGAATGAGAATGTAAATAGTGTTACTTATAAATAACTGTGAAATCCTTAAAACTAAGTGAAAATTCTACTATTCTCACTTAAGCATACATCATATTTGAAATGCATCATTTTTCAACTTGAAGAACATAGACCATCTCTAACTATGATTGTTTTATCCAATTAATTCCTAATGCTACAATAACCCAAATAATTAACATTTGTCATTCAATTATCAAAGACCTTTCTCACATTTGGTTTTTTTGGGTTTTTTTTAAGATCTTTATTTATTTATTTGACAGAGAGAGAGAGAGAGTACAAGCAGGTGGAGCAGCAGACACAGGGAGAGAGAGAAGCAGGCCTCCCGCGGAGCAAGGGAGCCAGATGCGGCACTTGATCCCAGGACCCTGGGATCATGACCTGAGCCCAAAGGCAGATGCTTAACTGGCTGAGCCACCCAGGTGCCCCTTTCTCACATTTTTAATTCTCACACTGTACAGCGCAAAATACAGTGGAATCATTCCCCTCCCAGGTTCTTCAGCATTGTAATTATTGCCAAACCGAAGAATCAACCTGATTCACTGAATTCAACTTCAAGTTGAAGGGTACACTAATCTAGTTAAAGCTTCTCTATAAATTTGACAAAAATTAATGAAGTTTCTAAATGTTTTGCCAAATATACATAAAGTGATATAAGAGATCTAGACACATTATTTTCCTCACACCACCACTAAGTATATCATTAGCAGCATGAAAGATTTTATGAAATTATATATAAATACTCCAAATGGTGAATAAGATATAGCCTGTTTTATAAAATTACTTTATGATTACCAGTTAATATTCACTTTGTTTTCAGTTACCAAGGAGAATGACCCTTTTTCATTGAGTTAAACACATACACACACCTGGTCAATGAAGTGTTTATTTGTTTACATAATATTCAGGGATGGGAAATATTTATTAGACTGGGAAAAAGGATTTTCTAACAACTCTATATAAATAAAAGGAGTATGAGGAACTGAACACAAACTCACAGTGATTATACACCATGATAAGCATGACATATTGATCTTAAAAAAATGTTAAATGAACAAAGATTCTCTTACATTATAACCTGGCAGGCAATTATGAACTTGAGTTTTAAAATGTGCTGGAAATGTGAAAATAGAATAGCACATTTCCATTCCTAATTGAGTCTTTCACAATGCCCTGCATCAGAAATGATGTAGATTAAATCAGAAGTACTTGCTTATAGGCAGTCCTCTGCAATGAGATGATGCTGATTCATGAAAGAGACGTTAAAAAATGCAAATCCATTCCTGAAAGAAAGAACAGATGTATTTCTCTCTGCCTATACAGTTTTATACTTTCTATAATGGAAACTTAGATTTCCTTTTGAAAAATACTCAGAAAGAAATGTTCTTTTAACTGCATTAACACCTGAAATTCCTCAAAATACTTTATCACTTGCCTGAAGAATATAACACAGTGAAATAAAGTTTCATTTCAAGATAAAGAATATTTGTAAAATTAGAATAATGACAAATATTACAGCTTTTAACAACCCACATTATTTTCATTAGACATAAAATGGGGATTTGTAAAATCCACCTGTATTAAGAAATCACAAGACTCTCAAAGTTTGAATTCCTTGTAGTGGACTACATACCGTCTATAGTCTTCCACACTCAGTCACATAGACTTATTTCACTATATTCCAAACTAGCTCCCCCAAGGCTTGGTCAGTCAGGTCTCCTGATTCCTTCTACACATTACATCTTATTCTCACATTTGGGTGTGGGCTCATATGGTTTTTCTCTCCTTATTTGCTTTTACTTTTTAGTCTGCATGATCACTCATTTTTTATGATCCAACCTAAGGTCATTGTATCCTTGCAATCTTCCCTATTTTAAGACTCTTTTCTATGAAGCTTATATTCTCATTACAGCAGAAGAGGTTCTCAGGTTTGAAAGGGACTGTATTTGTTTCCTAGAGCTGCCATAAAAAAGTACCACAAACTAGGTGGCCTAAAATAGGAGAGATTTATTCTTTGGCAGTTCTGGAGGCAAAAAGTCCAAAATCAAGGCGCAGTAGGGACTTCCTCTCTCTCACAGCTCTAGGGAAGAATCCAGCCTTGACTCTTCCTGCCATGTGGTAACTTCTGGCAATCTTTGGCATTACGTGGTTTGTAGATACATTATTCCAGTTACTTCTTCCATTTTCCCATGACTCGCTGTATGTCTATGTGTCTCTGAATCTATCCTTCCTCATCAGAGCACCAGTAATTGGATTTAAGGCCCTCAGTAAATACTATGACTTCATCTTAACTTGGTTATATCTGCAAAGACCCCACTTGCAAGTTAAGTCACACTCACACAATAAGGAGAGTTCGGACTTCCATGTATCTTTTTGGAAGACACAATTCAACCCAGAATAGAAACAATAGAAACACTCAAATGCATCTACATTAACCATTCATTATTATGACATAGAGAAACCCCAAGTAACTCTGCTTACATACTTTAGTTAACAATAAAATCAGTTCATGAAGTTGCCAGTTTTATCAGTGGATAGCTTAGAATTACAGTCAACAAAAATCCTTTCTTTGTAACATAAGTCCATTGGCCTTCTTTCCGTAGTTCTATTCTTAAGCTCATATAGAATAAACAGCATTGACTTGTCAATATTACAGGCCACTAAATGATCAAAGACAGTTTATTCTTCCCTAAGACTTTCTGATTACCTTTTCTTAATATTTCTTCCCTAATATTAATTACCTTTTCTTAACATACCATGAACAGAGTAAACACCATGACATGTGTCTCTCAGGAAAACTGACTGAGCTCCAATTGTCTGATTTTGTGAGAATGTCTCTTAATTGCCTACTCTCTCATATAGAATTAAAATTCATCGTATCATAATGACCTTGATATCAGACAGATGTGGCTATGAATCCCAAATCTGCCACTACGCAATTGCATTACCAATAAAATTATAAAATTTCTCTAAGCCTCAATGTCCTACTTGGCAGAATCAGAATGTAACATTTGCCATAAGTAGTTAAAGTAATAATTAGATAACAGATAATTAGCCCAGGGCTTGGTACACTTAATAACTGGTAGTTTGTATAACATAATTTTTATTGGTCTGGCTAAACAGAAATCTTATTTAACACAACAGAACCTATATTATATTGTGCATGGCCTAGAGCCCTTAGTCTTAATTCATGCCCCAAAAGCAACATCACAACTAATATGGATTTGTACATTGTGTTACAGACCTAGATATTCTTATCTTGCTGACTATCAGAATGTAGGAACAGAAAAGTTCTAATCACATACAGATTTTCTGTGGAGAATTGTCCTTAAACATTTGTTCCTTCACATTAGTAAATGAGGGTAATGTAACTCATCCTCACTATTTTTTTAAAAAATTTTATTTACTTATTTGACAGAGAGAGATATCACAAGTAGGGAGAGCAGCAGGCAGAGAGAGAGAGGGGCAGCAGGCTCTCCACTGAGCAGAGAACCTGATGTGGGGCTCGATCCCGGGATCCTGAGATCATGACCCGAACCAAAGGAAGAGCCCTAACCCACTGAGCCACCCAGGCACCCCTCATCCTCACTATTGATTACCACTTGAACCTCTCATAGAACAATCTCTGAAAAACGCTGGAAAATTATCTGATTTTTCTAATGAAATAGCATTTCTTACTTGACCTTTAGTCTGTTTACAGGGTCTTACTTTTCCATTCTGCATATATCTGCCATCAGTCCTTGACAAATGAGGCAGAGACTTCTAATTGCCACCTGATACCCATTTTCCTATTTTTTTTCCCTTAAAAACAAACTTTACTTGGAGAACTGACATAGGCATCTTGAAATATTACATTTTGCAGCCAGAATAACCCATTTGATTAAATTCTGGTCAATGAGCTATAAGTAGAAGTATTTTTAGGACTTCCAAGAAGGGTATTGAAAAAGACCAGATTTATCTAGGAAACAGCTTGAGAATGCAGCCTTAATTTGTTACAGATGAGCTTTGCACATCTCTTAGAATATAAATGGGCCTGATGATGGATTTCATAAGTTTCATATGTTAGTGGGATGAAGCTGAGAACCTGATATCCAGGAAGATTCTAGTACAGCCTTGGATTTCCTTGACATGGGAGAAAATTGTATTTCTATCCTTTTCAAACCACTGCTATTTTGTGTGTTCTGCTACATGCAGATCAACATATTTCAGTTCCTTTCCTAAATCAAACTGGGGATGAACTTCAAGTAGACATTTGGGTCACTGAGAAAGATGAATTCTTGGCCCCTGGGTCTTTGGATCAATTGTCTCTTTGAGTTAAGTTCTGTTCCTCCACCAAATTCATATATTGAAGTACTTCAGAATGTTACCTTATTTGAGAATATGTCTTTACAGAGGTAATCAAATTAAAATGATGTCATTAGAGTGGGCTCTAATCCAATGACTAGTGGCCTTATAAAAGTCGTAAATTTGAAGATAGATAGGCATAAAGAGAATAGGAAAAAAAATACAGGAAAAAAAATAGTCATCTACAAGTGAAGGAGAAAGGTCTAGAACAAATCCTTCCCTCACAGCTCTGAGAAGGTACTAACCATTCTGACACTTTGATGTCAGATTTAAGGGCTTCTAGATGTAACAATACATCTCTGTTATTTACATGACCTAGTTTGTGGTACTTTGTTATAAGGCCACCCTAACAAATTAGCACACCCTAATATTCCAGAAAGACTTGTGATTTGAACTTCATCTTATAATTGCCAGCCTCTTCTCTTAGGCATGTCAGTTTACTTACTTTTTTAAATACCATTTACTTTAAACACTATGACCTTTGCCCAAAACTCTCTTTTTCTAGTTGAGCCTTCTTCTCTGGGCCAAAAATTATGTGCAGTGTGTAGGCCCACTAGACCACTAGACCCAATACACTATGACCTCAGTGAGTAATTATTTTCATTTAATGTTACTTAATGTTATAACATATGCTCTTATACAGTTTATGTTATTATATGGTGGTATAACTTACAGCATTATTACACCTAGTTACAGATTAGTGTTTCAAGATGTTGACTGCCACACACAGAATGCTATAAAAACATCCCTAGAAACAAATAAACAAGAACAATATTTCTATAATTTTTCAACCACTTTCAGTGGGTTTATAGATAACTTGAAGACAAGCAATGAATACATTTGATCATATAACAATGCATATTGTTTGATATTTAAATATAGAGTATTTGCTCTAAAAATCTCTTACCCAATCACTTCATTCAGGGCTTATATTCAGCTAGTGAGCACATTCTGATTGAGCTCATTCTGATTGAGTGGCATCAATTATGCATTACTGATAGTAAAATATTTTTAATATCACCTCCTCGTTCTCATACAGATCATTAAAGTTGATTACCTGCCTACCAATAATCAGCATTAATTAAAGTAGACCCTTTGTATTATTTTGCTGGCATGGTCATGACCAAGTACAGAGACTTAAATAATAGAAACAATTATTAAATAGAAATATTTTTTTCTCACAATTCTAGACGCTAAAGTCTGAGATCAAGGTGTTAGAGAAAGAGGCCTCTCTCTTCCTGGTTTTCGGATGGCATCTTTTCCCCATGTCTTCACATGGTCTTTTTGTGTGTGTGTGTCTCTGTCCGAATTTCCCCTTCTTGTAAGGACATCAATCATATAGGATTAGAGCCCACTCTAATGAACTTTTTATAACCTAATAACCCCTTAAAAGACCATATCTACAAATATAGTTACATTCTGAGTACTGGGGCTTAGGAACTCAAAATGAACTTTTATGGAATGTGATTCAGCCTGTAGCACCCTGTATTCCTACTGAATTTAATATTTGTGTAGTTTTTCTAATAGAGCTAATCGTTAATACTCAATGAGCCATGATGTTGTCATTGATAACAGACTATCTGTTTTATTGTAAACAATTAAATTGCTATCCAAAATATATTAAATACTTATTTTGGCTAATGACCAAGAGAAAGAAAAAATGGTAAGCCCTATGGTCACTCTGGTTCTCTGCCTGTAGACAATTCCCAGACTGCAGTGTGAAAAGCAGTAACTGAAGCAGAGTCTAGCAGTATTATTGAGTTAAGGAGATGGAGATCAGGTTTCAGGAGGGCTGCAATGACTTTAAGTTTAGGGTAGAGTGAAAGATAGGAGGAACTTACAGAACTTACAGTTCCATAAATTTGCATAGTATTTCTAGAGTCTGTCTTGAATAATAAACTACAAATGAATGGAGTGATATTATATGAATAGTGAGCAAAGAATAACTGCTAAATAGAAGTACAAAGTTACTAACCATAACTGAACAGCATTGGTTGTTAGATATGCAAATTCTAATAAGGCATAGTAGAAACTAGTTAACTAACCAGAGCATTCAGCACAGACCCCAGAAATACCATACTTTAATAGTAAACTTCTTCTTAGAATTAATCTGGATGTGCCCTAACTACTCTTATAATAAATTAAACTACTCTTATTAAAATTGAACTACTTTTACTATTAATCTAGATGTGTTCTAACAAAGCTTAAACTAACTGCCCACAAGAACAAATCTATATATACTTCAAAGGAAGACAACAAAACCCAGACTTTCATCAGTATAACTCTCACAATGCCCGCCATCAAATTAAAAATCACCATTTTTACACAGGGACAAGAAAATGTGACTCATGACCAGGAAAAAATTTAATAAATAGAAATAGAACCAGAAACGACAGAGATAATGGTAGTCAAGAATTTTAAAAGACCTGTTGTAAATATGTTCAAGTTTTTTATAAAAAAGGACTAAACTTAATGAGAAGAGAAATTAAACTATTAAAAAAATCCAATAAAAACTCTAGAGTTAAAAAAAGTCTGAAATTATAAATATTTTATAGAAAAAGAAAAAACAAAAAAACAGGTGACTAGCTGGATTTGGCCCAAGGGCCTTATTTGCCAATTCCTGATCTGAACTGTCCAAGCATAACTCCCAGGACACTTTTTTTTTTTTTTTTTCGTTAAGGAATTCGAGATATGAAGCAAGGACAGCATTCTGTGCATGTGGAAGAATTTTTCTTTATGTGACGATAGATGAGCTTCATATAGTTAAACAACTAGTATTGTCCAGGTATAAAACTTGAATGGTCTCAGAGTTTTATATTGAATTAAAACTTTGACCTGAACCTGTTCTCACAAGAATTCAGAAGTTCATAGCATATCAGTGCTTCTGCTGTTAAAGCCAGAAAAAAAGAAGATAAATTAAAAAATAAAACCTTATAAATTAATATCATGAATGAATGGCTTAGACGAACTAAAATTCCATGGAAAGAAGACTTCTAAGACGAATTATGTAGTAATAAACAAAGGCAGACAAATGAGAAGAGAGTTATTCACTCAGACCTTGCTAGAGGAAGGGAATCAGCCAACATCACAGCATTTGGCAGAGACTCAAAAGGCAGTTAGGGGAGTAGAAAAGCTTTAAGATGGCGGGGTGAAGGAAGGTTTAGATTATGCTTTCATTAGAGGTTAGTAGTATAGGAAAGCCAGAGGCAGGCTAACTAGAAGTGGGGTATCCTATGTGACTGTTCTGGGGAGCATATATGAGAGTGAGGGCAAAACTTAAGGAAGCCAGTAGTCCTTGTCCAGACTCTGACTATTCTGGGCTGACTGCTGCAAAAATTTTGATTTGACTTTCTGGACTATTTGCTGCAGTTTGCAGGTCAGATGTCTGCTCTCACATATGGTCTTGCCATTGTCCATCTGTGTATTCATCATTCAAGTTATACCATCTCCAAACATTTTGTTTGTGGATTCTGGGCACTAGCTGAAGACTAGGGTAAATTTAAACTAAGAGTCCTTGGGAAAGAAGTCAACAATTTTTTGCAGTTGCTCTTGAAGAAGTAACACATTTTTAACCTGAGGGTTTCAACCACATGACTTGATTCCCCATGATATAACTGTTAACTAGCAGACAGTGAGTGAGAGGGGCTGAAGAGTTAATTTATAAATTTCTTAAAAAAAAAAAAAAAAAGAATAGAATCTCCTGTTGTACTCCTTGCCTGTTTTAGGAAACAAGTACCTGCTGGAGAAAGAGAAAGCCGTAAGCATACTATTCTCTGCCTTAGGCATTTGCCTGGTTATGAAGCTGTATGGGGAAGGTAGCAAGGAATCTCTGTATTCTTTCAAATTTTCAGAGCTAAAGAGACAGAAAACTATGAGTGTCTTAATCCTATACTTTAGAAAATTTAGAAAGCCACATCTATAAAGGTGAAATTAAAGAAGACTAAGTCTTCTCAAAGCTGTAAGCAAGACCTGACCAAGATAAATCTCTGAATGGACTGAGAAGATATATAATTCCCTTAGTTGTCTTATACTGAAAAAAAAAGAAAAATATATAGAAAATACATCTATATAAAACCCTATTTTTTGACAAAATGCCTAGAACATATCACAAATATTCACAAATTTGCAAATAAATAAATATACAAAAAGTGAATATATATAACTAACAATCAAGAGAACAAAGAGACAATGACAACAAACACAGAAATGATCCAGATATTTAATTATTTTATGTAAGTTACATGTAAACTGCATATATTATGAGTTATGAGTCAAGTATATTAAAACATGTTTTAAGATATTTGGAATTTTTAAAGAATCTTGATATATTAAAAATTTATGTAAGAATATACAAATAACCAAATACACCTAAGGCTGGAAAATAAAATGTTGATTGACTTATCACACAGAAAGGTGAAGTACACGCTCAAAGAAATAAATATCCACAACAGAAATATAGGTAATTAGAACAAAATAGGCTACAGATGGATTTATGCATACATAGAAATTTAATATAGAATAAATTTGGCAGCATCAATCAAGGGTGAAATGAAATATCATACATATGGAGAAAGTGAAAAGTCATTCTTCAATCTCACAGAAAGAAGAGTCCCAAAGAGATTAAAGAAAACATGCCAAGATACAATTTCAAAGGCTGCAGAGGTAAATTAAGGAGCTATATTTGTGACAAAGGAGTAAGAGTGATAGCTGAGAAATAACACAGAAAATTTCAAAAAGACAAATTATCAAAACAAAAATGATTATAATGATACATTTAAGTAGGTTTCTCTTCAATGAAGGACACCAAAATTAACATACATGAAAGATTGGGAAAACATTTTTGTTTCATCTAGATCAGGAAAGAAATAATATTTACATTATAAAAGGAATTTATGCAACTCATCAATAAAAATTCTGCAACCCAGACAGAAAAATGGAAAGGATATGAATCTGCAAAGAAAGTAAAAGAAATGGAAAAAAAAGAAACCAGAGATACAGTAGATAGAGTCAACAAACTCCAAAGTTGTTCTTCGAAAGAAACTGATAATATTAACAGAACTCTGGAAAATTAAGAAAATGAAAAAGAAGACATAATAATATTAAAATTCTAAAAGATAATAATTACTGATGTTATAGATACTAAAAATTACTAGGAAATACCATGAACGATGTCACCAAATTACTTAACACTAAGATTAAATAAATACTATGAAATAGAAAATTTCTTAATGTTGAATCTAGAGAAAAAAGTCCTAAATAATTCCACAAGAATATACAAAAATAAATAAATAAATGTTTAGAAATGTTCTGATAAAGAGCAACAGCAGTCTCAAATGGTCTTACTTGCTAAATTTTATTAAACTCTTAAATTAAATTTTGCTAATCAAATAATTTGATTCTTAATTTTTTCCAGACAATGAAAAAAGGAAACAGTCATCATCTAATTTAGTAAAGTCAGTATAACATTAACAATAAAATCTGCCAAGTCAGTATGAAAAAAGTAGTTACTATAGCATCCGACCCATGAACAAGGATACAAAATCCTAAACAACTATTAACCAAACTCAGAAATATATTTAAAAAAATACAACTTATCATCATCAAGGAGAATTTGTCCCAGGAATGCTAATTTGGGTAATAATTAGAAACAGTTAACATAATTCAGAGTATTAGAGGCAAAAAATCATATATTATTTTAAATAGAGGCATAAAATCAGTATTCCAAAAAATATAACAGGCTCAAGGTAAAAAATTTCTTAGCTAACTATGAGTAGATTACATCTCCTTAAAACATTTGCACATTTTAACCAATGATTACATCACATATTATACAAAGAGAGAAGGTTATAGTGATTTCAGTCAAGATCTAGAACAAAACAAAGTACTTTATGATGACCATTATTGATAGATAATATAAATGTCTGGAAAAGTCAAAAAGCAACTATTGCTAACAAAATTCAGTAAGTTTACTAAGATTATAGATATAATACTGTTTTAAAAATCAATTACATTTTTATAAAACAACAACATAAAACATAATTTCATGATATATACTATTAACAATAGAATTTAAACTATAAAATAACCACAAATAAACAGAAGTTGTTATATAACTTTAAGTTTATATTTGTAGCTTTATAAAGTTTAAAGATTTTTAAATAACTAAATAAATATAGGGATGGATTGCAAAGAGGTCAATTTTTACCAACAGAATGTGGAATAAATGGAATAAATGCATATTTGTTATATTTATATATTATAAATATATATTTATAAATAAATAAATGTATATCTATCATAAATAAATAATATAAATGTATATTTATTATAAATAAATGTAATTCCAGTGCTAATTTCAAAAGATACTTTCTAGGAATTGACAAGCTGATTCTAAGTTGTATGAGAAAAAGCACAAACTTAAGAATGACATACAGCCTTATTAATAACCAGAACATAATAGGAGTCCCCAAAATATGTCTGCACACACATTTGAAATTCTAAGAAAAACTAATTTAATTTGCTTCCTCACCATGTATTCAAAAAATTAGACATACAATTTTAATGTAAAAGTGTAAACGGTAAAAGCTAAAGCTACAGAATCTTTAGGAGTCAATAGGGAAAAAAGTTTTACTAGTAGTGAGAATTTCTGAACCAATATAGAAAAATTGCTAAACATAAAAGAAAATATGAATAAACACATCAGCACATTGAAGTACATTAAAATACAAATGCAATAAAATATTTTATTCATCATATTTCACTAGAGAAAGGTTTCGAAAGATAGCTTCCTTAACCTACCTTATACAAACTTGACATTTGTATAAATCTGGATTTTACAGTCATTTGGAAATAGCAATTTTGAATTTCCAAGGGTTATTTTTTAAATTTATTCATTTATTTGACAGAGAAGGAGAGCACAAGCAGGGGAACAGCAGGCAGAGGGAGAGGGAGAAGGAGGCTCCGCACTGAGGAAGGAGCCGGATGTGGGGCTGGATCCAAGGATCCTGAGATCATGACCTGAGTGGAAAGCACACACTGAACCAACTAAGTGAACCAACTAAGTGAACCAGACACCCCTCCAAGGATTATTTTAGAAGAATTTGTGTTTTAAGAAAACTCAAGTCTCTTCCCCAAACTGTATTCATAACATTATTTTTTTTCCATAATGAAACTTTTTTGTCAACATTTAAAGAGTGAATTTTAAACAGATTCTTGGACTAGTGTCTCATACTTACTAGTTTGTTCAACTTTAGCACCTATCTCATCCCTGATAGCTTTCCAGTACTACCTCCTTCGCCATGAAGCTCCATTAAATTTCCCAATTCAAACATGAAATCCTTTTCTGTCTTCTCTGTGCTCTCCGCACTCATTTTATTGACAACCTCTTTCAAGTCATTGGTCTACAACTTTGGGGTCATGAATTTCACCACCTCTTTTGGATTTTGCAGACCTCTGGTACTGAATTTAGGTCTTCTGAATCTGATTGTTGCATTTTTTTAGTAAAACCAACACAGACTAGATGAACCAAATAACTGTAAAAAGTCTTGACCTCAACATGAGCTTCAATCATAGCTTGTACTTTTTTGATAACAGAGCACAAAAGTACAATCCATGCCATGGAAGTTGCTCAGACAGTTTTTGCCCGGAACATTCTTAGTGATTAGCTTGGATTTTCTTTTTTCTTTTTTTTTTTTTTTTTAAGATTTTATTTATTTATTTGACACAGAGAGAGAGATCGCAAGCAGGCAGAGAGGTAGGCAGAGAGAGGGGGAAGCAGGCTCCCTGCTGAGCAGAGAGTCCAATGCAGGGCTTGATCCTAGGACCCTGGGATCATGACCTGAGCCAAAGGCAGAGGCTTTAACCCACTGAGCCACCCTGGCACCCCTAGCTTGAATTTTCTAAGCACAACTTCATCATTTTGCAATTCAGCAAGGCTCACTTCAAAAACAGTAACCTAGAAGTCATCAGATACAATTTTGGTTCCTTGACTCCTTCAGGTTAACATTTTTCCAACCCTCCTTACGTCATACCAATGTTTCTTAAAAAAACGATCAACTACTATCTTTTTGGCTCCCTCTTTGCTGCCTTTTGCAAGATGCTTGCTCTTGCCAATCACCATGGTGCAGCTCTGAGAGCCAAACTCTTACATCATTATTGCAAAATAGGCAATGCAAAGTTCTCCAACCCCAGTCCATAATCTTAGAAACAGGATACTACTTAGATCTTTTAGAGTGCTTGGGTACATGGGCTTAAAGAACTTATTCCACCTCATTTCTTTGTAAATGCTAAAAAAGAACTTTAAATGAAAGAAAATTTAGGGCATGTGTCTTAAGGAAACGATAAAGATTATGGTAACAAGGTGCTATGATGTGACTGTGTCTGCCCCCCCCAATTCATATGTTGAAATCCTAATACCCAACAGATGGTATTAAAGAGTGGGACTTTTAGAAGTTACTTAGATCATGAAGCTTTGGTCCTCATATAATAAGATTAGTGCTCTTGTATTAAAAAAAAAAAAGAAGAAGAACCTGCAGATTTAGTTCACTCATGACCCAGAAGAGGGTCATCACCATGCTGGCACTGTGATCTCAGACTTCCAAACGCAAAAGTTGTGAGAAGTAATTTATGCAGTATTTTGTTATACAGACTGAACTAGGACACGTGGCTTAATTTAAGCTTTTATGTTGTTTGAAAGGTACTGAGATGATTTATCAATATAGTTTTGTGATTAAATATTCTTACCCTCTTTATGTCAAATAAAAACCAATCAGGTTCTTTAAACTTAAATCATAATTGTTGTATTTATTCTAGTTTCATTAGCGTAATATGTACTTTAGACTCATTCTTTGATTTTTGCCTTCCCCAGTTATTAGCATAAGAAATTTTTGAGTGTGTAAATAATCTTTAAAATATAAGAATATTTTAAATGGTGAACTGCTATCACTTACTTTGCAGTTACTATTGCCAATCATTTTAATACGATAATTAGAACTAATGAATTGGTCACAACTTTGAAAACCATCCTATAAAAAACAATACAATCTACCAGGTTCCTGGTTGTCATAGAAACTGATCATAGAAAGCACGTTTAATGCAGCACACATTTATGCATAAATTAATAAACCACCAAAGTTTACAAATGAGCCTAATCAAAACCATTTTCACCACAACTTTCATCATTGCTCTATATTTTACCTGATGCATCATTTCTCTTTACACTTGAATGAAAAAAATATATAATACGAACTAAATAAAGAATGTATGCTTAGAGCTAACATTCAGTAATCCTCTCATAGGAAAGAATTCTGTCATTTCAGATGAAATAATGTATCAATGTGACTTGCCCTAACAATTGAAATGCTCTTTCTTCCAATGTATTTAGCTGTTCCCATCATCGCCTAACTGTAATAATTTGGGGAATAAAAAGGTCTTGCAAAATCCAACATTGGGATGCAGTGAACTGCATCATCTTCAGGATTTAAAATGTAATTTATGAGGAATAAAAAGGACATAATTGGAAACTTGAAACAACTAACATGTGCAAATATTCAAGATCCAGTAAAGGAAATATTTTGTCAATCAAAGGTTTCATTGATAAACCATTAGACAAAAATTATATGTGTCATTATTTTATACAAAATGCATTCTGTAAATGCCTTCTTTTCCTTTGTTTGAATATTTAGAACCAAAACATAAAAATATAATGCAAAGAGAGCACCATTATCTCAATACATGGAGCACCAATATCTCAATACAGTATATTATTAAGTCTAATATAAAATTTTTAAGTATATTTACATTAAAGAAAATCATTTAGAAAAGAATTAAAAGAAATACGAGTACATTAAGAATATCCATGGAAAGCATACTATATATACATGAATATACATATATGTACATACATATAATTTTATATACACATACAAAGAGAGAGAGAAATGTAACCATGTGTCATGGACCCATGATTTGACTTCAATAAATAAAAATTCATGACCCATTTTGTTTTATCTTTACCCCACTAATTAACCCCTTCTCACATTATTTAAAGAGTTAAAATGAAAATCATCTTACACTTTTTTTTAAAAGATTCTTATTTTATTTATTTGACAGAGAGACAGTGAGAGAGGGAACACAAGCAGGGGGAGTAGGAGAGGGAGAAGCAGACTTCCGTGGAGCAGGAAGACTGGGGCATAGCTGGATTCCAGGACCCTGGGATCTGAGCTGAAGGAAGATGATCAATGACTCCTCCACCCAGGAGCCCCTCACTTTATTCTTCTATATTTCATATATTTCATATATGCCTCTTAAAGTAATCAAGCTTCCAAAAACATGATCACAATATAATCAACTGCCATAAAGTTAGTTCCTAATGTTAGCTCCTAATTACTATCAAATATCCAGTGAGTTTTCAGATTTCTCCAGTTATCTCCTAAAAGTTTTGCAGTGGATTTGTTGGGATCAGAATACAAATAAGTTCTATACAATGGAATTAACTAGTGTGTCTCTTAAATTTACCTTCATGTAGTTATCTTTTCTTCTTTTTTTTTTCTCCCCCCGGGGAATTTATTGAAAATAGGTGGGTCACTGGCCCTACATAGCTTCACACAGTCTAAATTTTCCTGATTACCTTTCTATGGTCTTTTAGCATGTTTTTCTGTCTTCTTATTCTCTGTGAATAATGAGTTTAGATCCACAGATTCAGTTTTGAATTTTAGAAGGAATTCTACATAATAGATGCATAGTACTAGCATCAGAAAGCCATAATGGCTGGTTGTTGATTTGCTCTGTAAGAAGTCATTGATGACAATTACTTACATACATTAATGACTTTGGGGTTGTAAAATGGTGATATATGAGTTCTAATACCCTTATTAATTTATTAGTTCAGGGATTTTTTATTTTTTAATATTTTATTTATTTATTTTTATTTATTTATTTTATTTATTTATTTGACTCTGAGACCCAGGACCCTGAGATCATGACCTGAGCGGAAGGCAGAGGCCCAATTCACTGAGCCACTGAGGCCCCCCAGTTCAGGTATTTTTATAAAAGAAATTTTCCTTCATGAAATCTCTGATTACCACACAACACAATTTATACAGGAAAATGGGAATTAATACTTGATTCTTTTTTTTAACAGCTTTCAGAATAACAAATTAGTTTCCTAGCATCTTCTAAGAAATTAAATAATATTGTATGTTGGTGTATAGATAGATAGATAAATAGATATAGATATACACCAATATTTAAACTACAGCCATTATTTCTCTTTTATGCTCAACTCAAATATCAATAGTACCTTAATTATCCATAGAGTCATTTAAGAACTTAAAAGAATACTTATTTATAAATACAATCTGGGTTTTTGTTTTTGTTTTTGTTTTTGTTTTGGTACCTCACTTACAACAAAAATCATGTGTCTTTTCCTTTACAACATACTATTATGTAGAGTTGAGTTTTCAGGGTTTTAAAAATGATTTTTATGACTTTAATTTTATTGTATCAACTAGTGTTTTCTGATATATCTTACTGCAAATATATAAAATTCTATGTTGCAAAATATGAGACCTGAAAGGGGCAGATGATGTGGTATGAGAAGGCTACTTGATTGAATATTACAAAGAAAAAGATATATAGTATCTGATATATACATAATATATCTGTATTAGAATACAATCATATAATCTTTAAATTTTCATACATAAATATTTACTTATTACATACACATAAAGGAACACATTTTATCTTTATTACTTAACATCATTAAGTTCATATTTTAAAGAACCAGGGAATTTTATTTTACATTTTCCCCTTTATAATTCTTAATTTAAAAACTTCAGAATTCAGACGCACCTGGGTGGTTCAGTGGGTTAAGCCTCTGCCTTTGGCTCAGGTCATGATCTCAAGGTCCTGGGATCCAGACCAGCACTGGGTTCTCTGCTCAGCAGGGAGCCTGCTTCCCCCTCTCTTTCTGCCTGCCTCTCTGCCTACTTGTGATCTCTCTCTGTCAAATAAATAAATAAAATATTTTTTAAAAATAAAATAAACTTCAGAATTCAAAATTTTAAAAACTCTCATGACTACTCTGACATTGAATTCTTCCTTAATAGCCAGGAATAACAAATCGTTTAAAGAGAAATAGAAAATGATAAACAAAAGCTGGATGACAGATTTGTGATCTAATTATGGCTAAATACTCAACTGGCTGCAACAAATTTTACACTGTCATTTATTTCTTTTGTCATATTACTTTAACGTATTTTGAAGATAATTATTGTAACTTATCAAGAAATAAGCATATATCAGTTAGAATATGACCTCTGTTGCTTTTAAATCAAGTAGTTTGACTTCCTGATTTCTAGGGTTGTTAAAATGTTTAAAAATTACCTAGCTATAATAACATTTTTGAATTATTTTTTAAGATTAAAATTTAGAACTTAAATAACAAGATACAATAAATAAGAAATTTTGAGATTTATAAACTCTTGAGAGATGAATCATAAGGAGTACTATATAGCACTCCTTGAGTAAGAATAGGGAGAATGTATTATTAACAAATAATAATATTGTATTATTATATAAAATTATATACAAAATTATAAATTTATAAATATATTTATTGATATGCTTATGTAAATAAATTCTATGTATTACATAAGATATAAAATAATAATTAGTATTAGTTAATTATACAGAGTTATTACTCTGTCCATTTGATATACACATTAAATATACATGTGATGCAATTATATACATGTGATGCAATTGCTTTTGATTGATTATAAGAAGTACTATATTTAGTAATGCATTGTATCTGTCAAATCTTTCTTTCTATTTATTCTCAGCACAGGGAGATCAATATTGAGACATGATGAGTTCACCAAAGAACAGATGTTTGTATTTCACGCTATTAACTGCTTAAGAAAAACTTCCAGGTTTTTTAAGCAATTTTCTATTTAATACGCTTCCAAAATAATTATATGTGAAGTAACTGGTCAACTATTACAATTTTTATTAAAAATTAAAGTTTTTTTTTCTTGATATTACCTTCAAGAAGATTCCCAAAGTAATGTATGCTGAATTATTTAACATAAGTGGAAAATAAAATTCAACAGAAATTCTGAAAGAAATAAAAATGTTCAATGCATAATATGCCCACAGGTACCCTGCAAATTGCTGATTATATATATAGAAGGAATGTATAATTTGTCACCTAACATGATATAGTTTGAGAGTGAAGGGGGTACTATTAATAATTATTGTGGAACAATGTATGTAAAACAAGTCTGTCTATGGCAGGGCATCCTGGTTACATTGAAATAGTTAAAACAAATTGGTCCTTACCTCTTTAAAACATATGAAGGTATAATAGATATTTTATATATAAACAAATACAAATTTTCATATTTTATAAGAGCTGAATAGGCACAGTCATAATGGAACTGGATATGGTGAGAACAAGATTTTAACACCAACCTTGATATCCTGATTATTGGTAGTATTAGGTGGCAATCATATTTAAAATTAAAACCTTTGTCTTATTACATATAGTTTAACCTTCCTCTGCTATTGCAATTTTTTTCCACCAGATGGTAGCCAATAAAAGCAGGAAACAGAGAGATTAACAAAGTTAAAAGAACCAAGATTAAATTGAAACAAAACTCAGAGAATTAGATTATAGCTAGAGATGTAAGTATGGATGTAAAAATTCCATATGTCAAATAAATTAAAACTAACACTTTTTAACATCTCTTTCAAAACAAATATTGTTCCAGTATTGACTCTGTACAAATTCTTTAGGGTTAACTTGCATTTCTAGGCTTCTGAGACTGTTAAATAATATACACATGAAAATGTTAAATTTGATCACTGGAGTCAATGTTCATTTTTTTCATAGGTCGTTCACAATCATATGAATACAGACTTTCAATTTTTTTTCAGGGAAGAAATCTTTATTTTTTTATTTTAATTCCATCATAATTAACATACAGCATTATTTTAATTTCAACTGTACAATATAGTGATTCAACAATTCTATACATTATCCAGAACTCATCATGGTAAGTTAGTGTGCTCTTAATCCCCTTTATCTATTCCACCCAACCCCCATTCACCTCTTCTAGTAACCATCTGTTTGTTCTCTAAAGAATACAGAATTTTAAATATTCTTCAATTCTTTATGTAAAAGAAACACTATGATGTTCTAAAATATAATTTTTAGAATATTCATTCATTTTCTGACAGAACTTTTTAAAAAGCCACTTATCCCTCTTATCTGGCAAAAATCAGATATGTAGTATTATTTCCTCTCTGTGGAGTCTTCTCCTCTATCCTTGTTAGTCTTGGTTTGTACATGAAGTATTCATTATTTGCAAAAACCAATTATCATCCCTGTCTGGATACATTAAGATTTTTTCTACGAGTCTTTTCCTCTCTATCACATTTTAAGCAACAGTTTACATGAATTATTCATAGTTCCCATATTGCAGGCAAGTTTTTTTTTTATTAAATTTGATCATAATAATAGTTATTACCCCAGTCATGGCAGTTTTATGAGTCTTCTTCAATGCCATTACCTGGAAAGATTTCAATCAAGAAATATAAAAGATGCAAATCAATTTCCATAATAAAATTAAACTGTACCATCTACTCCTTCATTCCAGCAATAGAGCTGATTGACAGCCTCTTCCTGATAGCTGGTGCAGATAACATTCACATACAGAAATGGAGAATGGCAGATCATTTGCTCTTAAGAATTTTAGTGGCTTTTTCTTCATTGTTGCTATTTGTGTTGCTAATCTCACTGGAACATAATATTTAACTCAGAGTCTGTATAGAAATTTACTTTCAAGCAGAGTATTTTCCTCTCTAATACTAGTTGATTTTCTCAGGTAGCTGTGTTTATAAAAATAAACACAGTTTGGAGTGCAATGATATCATTTTCCTCCTAATGACAGTGATCATTCTCTATAATTTATTGGGAAGAAAGAGCAATTAATTTGGTTCTGGGGTATCAACTTTTTAATTAAAAAATCATATTTTTATGGTGGGAATTTTCTCCTAAGAAATATATCAGATTCTACTCTCATACAATGAGAGGATGTGTTAAATTGGATTTTAAGATTGCAGTATTAGACTGGGAAATTTTTACAATGAGAAATTATGATGTTTGAGAGCAGAAAAAATATTGTGAATATGTGCATTAGATACCCTGTCTAAAAGAAAGAGTCTGTACCCCTGTAACCACCCTCACATCTTCCTCATATCAGTGAGTAACTAGACACATGACTGGAATGAGCAACTATCTAATTCCACTCCTCCCAAAATGTATCACAGGATTTGAGTAAAAGATGAGATAGCAACAATGATCTTTTATAAAAATGACTCTCTGGGGTGCCTGGATTGCTCAGTCAGTTGGGCATCTGACTTTTGATTTCTGCTCAGGCCAAGATCTCAGGGTCGTGATATTGAGCCCTGCCATGATGGTCTCCCTGTTCAGTGGGAGTCTGCTTGAGATTCTCTCTCCCTCTCCCTATGCACCCGCCCTTTTCTCTCTCTCTCTTAAATAAATAAATAAATAAATGAATCTTGAAGGAAAAAAAATGACACTGCAACATTCTTTAAGACAATGGAACCAAAGAGAGATCTTATAACTTAATCCTTTCTTCTCTCATCAAATATCCACCATTAATAATTAACATTGGCTTAACATCTAAAACCTCTCCAGCTTAGTATCTTTACTTTTTTCATGATTTCTACTTTCATAAATACTTCTTTGTTGTGAGATAGTATTAAAATATAATTTCAGTAATAGAAACAAATTATTTTTAGTGAAGCAAGATAGAAAATTTAAAGTGCATTTGGCAGTAGTAGTAATTATCAGAATGCCTAATCATACTAGCCCTATTTATCTTTCATACATTACCTCAAACTGTACTTCTTCTAGCCTTTAATGACTCTCCCATCTGATAAAGGAGCCCCCTCACTCTGCCTGTCTGTATGTTAGTACTTATCACCATGAACAGTTCCTCCAAATTGTTTGTCTATACCATACTATAACTACTTTCCAGCCAGAAATACTGGATATATGTCCCATGTCTAGAACAATGTCCAGTCAATGCTTCCTGATTTGAATAATGGACTTACAGGTGTACTAGTTGCAGAGCTAAGCAGTTTCCATAATTGATATATGTGTTCCAAAATGATCTAATGTAATCAGTAAGCAATTTTTCCTCTTCCACTGTATAACAGACCATAATGTTCATTTTTGTAACCTATGTTGTGTTCACATCTATGCTATTCATTCTCTAGTTTAATAAATATCAATAAGAGCCTCATTCAGAAAGCCATAAAATTAATTTGAATTTAACTATTATATCTTATGTTTACAGGATAAAAGTATTATATTTAAAAAAAAAGGGCTAACACAACATACACATAACATTTACATATAAATAATTTGAATGTAAAATATTTAGACATTTAAAACTGGCTAAGAATAATCTTAATAGCAAATTTAAATAACTAAATTTCCTGCAAAGTTGTGGAATGTGGACCACAAAATTAGATGTCCTATTCCTAGTGTATAAAGAAAATAAAGAATCAAAACAAATTATACCATTTGTATTACTCATGAAGCAGAGCCAAAAGATGAGTGAGTGAGATGAGAGATGACTCTCTGAGCTGTAAGTAGATTTTTCCCATGAATACTATCCTTATTGGAATCCTAATAATAACAAAGATAATAATATATATTACTACAAAGCTACAGTAATTAACAAGCATGGTCTGGCATAAGGATAGAAATATAGAACAATGAAAATATTTGTTAAATCTGGAAAAACAAATAAACACCTTTACATTCCGAGCCAATTAAATTCTGACAAAGATGCCAAGATAATTCAATGGTGAAAAAAGACTCTTTTTAAATGAACAGTGTTTAGACAACACAATATCCACATGCAAAAGACCTCACATCCTATAAGTCAGATCATTTATAAAAATTAACTTACTGTAAACCATACATCTAAATAAATATAAGAGGTAAAACTATAAAACTCTTAGAAGAAAATAGGAGTAAATGTCAGTGTCTTGGGATTAGGCAATAATTTCTTATATATGAAACCAAAAATCACAAGCAATTAAAAGGAAAAGAAAAAGGTAAACTGGAATTCATCACATTTAGAAACTTCTGTGAACACAAAGTATTTCCCAATTTTATCTATGATAAGGGACATGCATTGAACATAAAGAACTCTTACAACCCAGCAATAACCAGACATACTAATTAAAAATGGGCAATGGATTTGAATAGGACTTTCTCAAAAGAAGATACCCAATAGGCCAAGAAACACAGGAAAAGATGCTTAACATCATTAGACACTAGAGAAATGTAAGTCAAAACCACAATGAATACCATTTCACACTCACTAGAATGGTTACAATTAAAAAAAGAAAAAGATAAGCAATAACAAGTGTTAGTTTCCTAGGGAAATTGGAACATATATATTCCCAGTGAGAATGTAAAATGGTTAGCTACTTCGGAAAACAGCTTATCGGTTCCTCAAAAAGCTAAATACAGGGGAGCCTGGGTGGCTCACTGGGTTAAAGCCTCTGCCTTCAGCTCAGGTCATGATCCCAGGGTCCTGGGATCGAGCCCTGCATCGGGCTCTCTGCTCAGCAGAGAGTCTGCTTCCTCCTATCTCTCTCTGCCTGCTTCTCTGCCTACTTGTGATCTCTGTCAAATAAATAAATAAAATCTTTAAAAAAAAAAAAAGCTAAATACAGTTACCACATGACCAGTAATGCCATTGGTATATATGCAAGATATTACAAAACATTCCCATAAACAATATGAAACTATTCACAGCAGCTTTCTTCATAATAGCCAAAATGTGACAATAACTCAAATATCTATCAACTAATGAATGGAGAAAGAAAATATATCCACACAACGGAATACTATTCAGCAATAACAAGCAACAAGGTACTTATACATGCAACAGCATGGATGAATCTGATATCATTATGTTAATTAAAAGAAGCCAGTGAAAAATGACCATATATTATATGATTCTATTTATAGGAAAAGTTCAGGAAAAAACAAAGAGCAAATGGAACAAAAGAAAACAGCAAGCAGTGTGATAGATTTTAACCCAACCATATCAATAATCACTTTAAATGTGAATGATGTAAAGATATCACTTAAAAGACTGAGATAGTCAGACCAAATTATATGCTATTTTAAAAGACCTCACTTTAAATATAAAAATATAGATAAGTTAATAGTATTTTGAATTAGAATATCTTTAAGATTTAAACTAAAATTTTGGAAACATACACTAAATTAAGTTTGTACTAAACAGTATAATTATAACGTCTTAAAGTGGTCAATGAATAAAGTACACATCCTGGGTCACTTTGGTTCCATTTTTTCAACTTTCTGTATTTTGGTTCAAAAACCACAGATGTTAATATTAACCAGTAATATGAGAAACCTAATTTGAGATTCCACATTTTAGGAATACTTTATGTCTATTTGTTGTTATGTCAGTGGTTTTTTTTAATTGCTTTCCTCTTGCCTCAGATAACTGAGACTGATTCCACCACTTCATTTTCTGCAAAGTGCATTCCAAAGCCGCCTCTGCCTTATAGCAACAAGGACAGAGTACTCAAAATGTGAGAATTTTTGCATTAATATCCTGAATATAAGTCATTATGAGCAAATTATTCTAAGACATCATTAAGTGGCTTTTATATAAATAATAATCATTAACAGCTAACATTATTCCTGCAGATAATAGGCAAAATTTACTTACCTTGCTAATGTTTACTTTAATATGTTTTAAACCTTTAGGAATATATTCAGAAAAAAATAGAAGTTTTTAATATTTATTTTTATTTATTTTTTAAAGATTTAATTTATTTATTTGACAGAGAGAGAGAGAGAGAGAGCACAAGTAGGCAGAGAGGCAGCCAGAAGGAAAGGGAGAAGCAGGCTTTCTGCTAAGCAGGGAGCCCGACATGGGGCTTGATCCTAGGACCCTGGGATCATGACCTGAGCCAAAGACAGCCGTTTAACCAACTGAGCCATGCAGGTGCCCCAATAAGAGTTTTTTAAAATGGAAGTTGAATCATCTTCTGCTTGTTGTTAAACTAATTTTTGTTTTGTTTTGTTTTGTTTTGTTTTGAACAAGATCTGGTATTGAAGAAATCTGACAGCATAGTTAAGTAAGTTCCTAAATCTTCCCTTTACCTGACATTTCCATGTGAGGATGCCTCTAGATGAGAAATAAAATGAAGTACAAATACAGAGTAGCTATTTTCTAGACCAAACTAGTTTTGAAAATCTCTGATAGTTGCTGTACCCTTTGTGTTTGTTCATCTTGAAAACTCACCTTTGTTTACTCTATTTATTTCACTTTCCAGGATACAAAAAGAATCTCTGATGGTCTGTTTCAATACTTACTACTCTGTTGAGTGATTAGCTGACACTGGATGAACATCTTGTGTCTTAATGTTTAGTGAAAATGCTTTTCCTTTTCATGTGAGAAAAAATAAGTTAAAACAAGTCAACCTTATCCAAATATATTTTTATTCAAGACTCTCTGCAACTGACTTTATTTTTATCATGCATAGATTAAAAGATGACTATATATCTAACAAACTCATTGGCAGTTTCATTTTGCAAAGTCACCCAACTGAAACAGTTGTTTTAGAAGAAATAACTAAGGGTTAAAAAGAATCCCTAAATCTCTATGAACTCCACTAGTCATGAAATAATGTTATCACTTATTCACTAATATCAAAGTATAGACAGGTAAGAATCTGATGACAAAACAAAAAGTAAATATGTAAAGATTTACTTAGGAGGCTTCTGAAAATGTAAATATATTCCCAGTAGAATGTTTAAAGTACCTAGCAGTTTACTCATAATCACAACCAAATAAAATCCCTGATATGTGTTACTTCCAACCTGGATCTATTAATAAAGAAACTAAATGTTCTCAAGGTTTGTCAGAATAACTTGGCTGAATACTTGTTGACTGTTTGTTTTGTTTTGTTTTTTTCCTATTGTGTTTGTTTAACTAGCAAAGCAGTACAAGTGAAATGCATTTATACAAAGGTAGAATTATTTTCTTTTACAAAACCAGGGAATGACTATGTGCTAATTAATATTAAGCAAAAGTGTTATTGAATATTACACTATTTTGAAGGCAAGTATTATAAAAGTGTGGGGGGTGTGTGCGTGCATACTGACACAGTATCCATCACTTCTGGGGACCAGCCAAAGCTTGAAGAAATGTAAAATCTGTTGGTATGATCACTGAGTATTCAGATTACAGGACTTTAGAATCCACTATTTACTCTCCCCAGTCAATCTAAAACGTAATCTGTCGTTACTACAAAACTACTGACAAAACCAACATTGTTTATTATTTTATATAGTTAAGAGCTATAAATATGCAACTAATATGAAATACAGATTTTAGCCAAATGAATTTTAATTAAGAATGTTAAAAGCTTTCTGATAAGTGCCAATAATGGCTTACCTAAAATTTACTGAGCTACGTTCTTTGGAAAATATAAGAATACCTAAATGATTTGGAAAGGGGTTGGAAAGTTACTGATGATTCAGGACTGACCATTTATATTAAAAAATAAAATATAAATGTATTTCTGCATTAGCATGGAGAATCTGTATAAAGAAGGCAGATAATGACCATCTAGACTTTCTTTTCTTTAAAGAGAAGAGTGTTCCACTAGTAAGAAGAAGAATATCTTAGTATTTTGGCATTCCTCAAGAAAAGCAGATTTCCAATATGGAAATTTTAGAAGAAATCTCGTTCATCTGGTCAGAAAAATATTCAAAAGTAAAAAATTGATTTCTGACCTTTACTAACATATAATGTCTTGGTGTGAATAATATTTAATTAATCAGCAATACTTAGTTTATATCATTATTGTATTCCCATGAATATCCTCCACAAAGATAAGGAAAGCATTCTTATATTATACCAACACATTTTTATGGAACTTACATACTCATTTCAATTAGGGCATATATATTTTTACATACTAGGGGTCTTAGGGCCTTATCACTTGTTCTTAAATATGATGTCAAAATAAGCCACAATAATGCAAAAAAAGAATAAATAAACCCCATACTTGCACACCATTTGAGGCTACATCTCTAATTCTGATTTTTGCAGTTCCTTTACACCATAATTAAACAGAGAGTGGCATTTACTAATTGTGTGGAGTCAGAGCATGGGTTATACATTGTGTATTTGGGAGACAAGAGTTTTAGAAATGCAATATACATAGGGGTCAAAATGGATGGGTGTGGGTACTCTGTATATGTGGCTATAATATCAGTGGTTAAAAATGAGCTATGGCCAGAAGCACTGTGATAGTCGTTGTGGACTGAAGTTATAGCTTTTCATGTCCTCTCCTTATTGTAAAACAAAACTAATTTAATGTCAACAACCTATCTCCTCATACATGGGATTTCAATAATGTTAACAGACCAATATGGAATAATGACATGACAGTGTGCTATGTTGAACCCCGGCCAAACCAAACTTAAGGACCCCGTTTGTAAGAAATTAGTGTTTCATTTTAAAATACACGAAAAAAGATGCCAGCCTAATAATTACTTTCTTTGGTTGAAATCAAATAGAGGGTAGAATCAAGTCTTATGTCCTGAGACAAAATCTGAAAACTCTACTATTCTGACTTTTTTTTTTCTTTTGAGTTTCATAACATTACTTTAATCCTAGGAAGGGTATTAGAAACAGTATATAGTGTTAACAACAACAACAACAACAAAATTAAGACCACAATGTTTATATTAAGAAATGATATCTATAAATAGTTTTGTTATCAATGCAATGATTTACCTATCGTTTTATATTTTAGAAATATGTTAAATATTTTAACAAAAAGTATGGTTTGATATTAAAATATATGAATTTACCCAATTTTTAGGATAATTTATTAAATGAATTTGTGATCAATGTTTCAATATTTGAGATAATTCATTTATAAAAAGTAAAGGTTTTACTTTTCTTGCATGAAAACATGAAATTTATAAAACAAAAGGTAAAAGAGAAGAACACAATAATAAAGCCATTCAAACAGATATAAAAAGAGAACTAGATGAAAACTGGGTGATTATTAATACATTTTAGAAAAAAATTTAATATAATGGCATTTAATAAATGGAATGTTAAATTACCAATAAAAATGTGTTGAATATGCCTTTTCATTTGAATAAAAGTCCCATGGGGCACTTTAAAATATTAAAAACAGTATGTAATATTGAAGAGATCAAAAGTAAACCATTATGTATACACACACATATAGGACTGAGCAAACATCTTATTCAAGGATAAGTAAATATTTTCACAAATAATGAAAACATGGCCTTGGTGATGCCAGGAACAATGTGGTTTCATAAAAATTACTACATACATATTTAGGAATTATTTTTTCTAAATTCACAATTGAAGAAAACATGAAATTTATAAAACCAAAGGTAAAAGACAAGAACAAAATAATAAGACCATTCAAACAGATATAAAAAGAGAACTGGATGAGAAGCAGCAGGTAAAAATAAGGATTTCAGGACTCAAGCAATGAAAAGAAAGAAAGAAAACAATGAGATACTTCAAGTCATATTAGATTCAAAAGTGTATAAAAACGCCATTCAGGAAAGCCTTCAGATTACAAAAATCAAAAATAAGATAAAATGAAAGGAAATTATTCAAATGTAGGAGAGGTAATATAAATTCAAATTATGGATTATTGGTATTTCTGAAGAATAAAATAAATTCATAGAGCAATAATAATATTTAATAGAAATAATCATCTGCATTAAATAAATTCTTAAACTTGCATATTTATGAGTGTCAATTCAGGGAAGATTAATGGTTACTCACAAATCTTTGGCCTTAGATTTATTTATAATTACAAATGCCAGAGAAGAAAAGAAGGAAAATGTACATATCTCTAAGAGAGAGTTTCAGCAATTCAAAAGTTTATGCTAATTTTATGACAAAATAATAAAATATGGTATGCAAGAGTCAGGATCCTTTTAAAAAGATCATGAAAAAAAATGACAAAAAACTAACTCCGATTTTAAAAATCAGGTTTGAGGAAATACTAAGTAACAGATGATCTAGAGTTTTCACACTTAGAGGCAAAAAGAAAAGGCCTCAAAAGTCTGACTACCTTCAAGCACCTATCAAGCTAAAAAAAAAAAAGTATGAAAGAGTATATATGAAATAACAGAACACCTATACCATGTGGTAAACTAGGGCATATTAGCCAATTAATTATATTTATTCAAACAACAGTCTTTGCTTGAAAAGACTATAGGAAAGCAGAGGTGTTGAGCTCCTCCAATGGGTAGCTAGGTAAAAATGAATTGTGTCTCTTAAGGGTGAAGACCAAATGAGGCTGAGAGGCTGTTGAAATAGTCATTGATCAGATTAGGCAAATCTATAAAAGAAAATATTGACAGGATGTTAAGTGGATGGTGTCAGTAACTTCATAATTTTGGGTATAGGGGCAAGACCACAGCAGAGCATTTGTAATCCACTATGAGGCACCATTCATTCCTTCTAGGTTTAAGAGCTGGGCATACTGGGTTGTTAAGAATAAAAGCAGTGAATTAATGGATATTAACCACTTCACTAATTAGGTCTTATATAATATTTTTCAATCCTTGCAGGACTTACTTACTTTATATTGGACTGCATTAACTATTTTAATGTAGGGTAGCAGGCTTGGAAGGTGGAGGTCAAAAAGCAATTTATGGAGTCCCATTTTGTCAAGCCAACTGGTAAGTACCATAAACTTAATTTAATTTTACTTTGTTACTTAATTTGTCTGAGCATCCATGCCCATTTTCAGACTGTCTTAAAATTAAGACAATGGATGCTATGACCACAGGCAAGGCAATAATCTCGATGGTTAAGATGAGGCATATATATTTGTCTTCTAAGATCATAGTGGGCATCTTATATAACTTTAATGAAATTCTCAGGTATAACTGTAGATTAGGTTCCAGTAGTGATTAACGCCGTGAAAATTTGACAGTTGGTGCATTTCAATAGATGTTAAAGTTAATTCAGAACCTATAGTGATCCAAAAGCTAATCAACGTCTTTTTTTTTCTTTGGTTGTGTAAATTATTTTTTTTCTCTTTGTTGTATAAATTATTTTAGTAAATTTTAGCTTTCCATTTTGTTTAAATTGTGAAGGCTTTTACAATTTGTTTGTTTTCTCCTCTTGTATCCAGGTTCCTTTCTTACCTTTACTCATTTTTTTCATCTTTTTGTTCATTGGATATACTTGGGTGAAGAGAGATTATATTCTACTAATATTGGTAATTTCCTGCTCCAAACAGCCTTAAGTACCCTTATGGCTAGGAAACTCTCCCCCTGCTAGTGGTTGCTTTATGGTGTTTGAAGACCCCCAAATTAACTCAGGTTTGAATTAACACGTTGGCTGCACTACAGTGGTACCATGGTTTTTTGTTTGTTTCTTATAACCCTGAGGATTAGGTTCTTTGTATCTTTTGTTTTTTCATTTAAATTCAATTAGTCAAAATATAGTAATCATTAGTTTCAGACACAGAGTTCAATAACTCATCAGTTGTGTAATACCCAGTGGTTAAAAAGGAATGATAGCTTTCAGTTATATATATCACATTAAGGATCATCTAAAATCAATTATCTAAGTTTCACAATAAAATAAAAAAAGTCAAAACAGAAAATTAAAGTCAAAGTAAAAGAATATAAAGAAATAATAAAGACAGAAACACAAATCAACATAAAAAGAAAATAAACATGAAATAAATGAAAATAAAATGTTTCCTTTGAAAAATCCCCAAAAGGTTGATTGCATAAAAATAGAAAATAATTATCAGGAATTAAAGATGGGTTATAACTACAGATCCTTGGGCAAGAAACATTAATAAGAGAATATTATGAAAATATTTATAACAATATACTTGACTATTGAAACAAACAAGAAATTTATAATATTGTTAAATTTACTAAGTTTATTAAATATATAAATCTACAGAAATAAATTCACAAAAGACAATGAAGAAATGTAATCTAAATGACCCATTTCTTTTAGGTAACTTGAATTCAGAGTTTAAAATCTTCTCATAACAAAATCTTCCAGGCCACAATGGCTTCTTTGGAAAATTCTATCAAATATTTAAGAAAAATATAATGCCAATCACTCAAAAAGGAATATTCAATATTCACTGCACATGAAAATAATATAACAAAAGTTCAATACCTGTAGTGAAGCTCGGCTGCATTTTTTATTTATGTTTTATCTGTGACAATTTTCACACTATTATGGGAGAGTTGAACAGTTGCAAAGTTGTGGTGCTTATCATCGCTTATCGCTGCTGCTTGGTACATACTACAAATCACCGTGATGTAGTAATAACACAAACCCTTTCAAAAAAGTTTTTTGTGCCTTGATTTATAAGAAAAATAAAAACTTGAATTCTCTCTCATATAAAAAAGAAAAATAAATTGTAATTGAATTATATATATGTGAAACTACACATGCATACATGCATAAGCACACACAGAAAATATTGATCATTTTAACTCTATAAAATATGAGAAATTCTATTCATCAAAATTCAATTAACAATATGAAAAAGTAAATGACAGAGTAAGATTTGCAAATTGTATCCAGTAAAAATATAAAGAGCTCTTTAAAATAAATAAGAAAAGACATATTATTCCAAAGAAATAAATAAAATTGAGTATGCAGTACACAAAAGATATTAAGCAAATGGCTAACATATTATGAAATAGTACTCAACTTCATTAATAATCATTAATATAAAATTAAAACAATAAACTAACACTACCCTCTTACTAGAACATCTAGTATTAAATAGACTGACAATGCAAATGGTTGTTAGAATGTAGAGAAATCTATACTTTCATATTTTTCTAGTTGTAATGTGTTTTACTTGAATCACTTTTGAAAGAAATTGTGTTTTCCACTAAATTTGTTTCATCAAGCATTTCCACTCCTGAGTTATATCCAACAGAATAAGCATTTCCGCTCCCGAGTTGTATGCAACATAAAAGTGCACCAAAAGATATGTATGAGCATATTCATAAGAACATTATTCATAATATCTCTATACTGGAAGCAACTCATATGTCTACTAGAAAATATAAACTGTTATTTATACTATGGATCACTATCTAACAATGAAAATAAATGAAGAACCTTAGCATGCAACAGCATGAGGAAGTCTCTCAAAAATAATGATTAAGGAATGAATCCAAGGGGCACCTGGGTGGTGTAGATGGGTAAGTGTCTGCCTTTGGCTCAGGTACTGATCTCCAGGTCCTGGGATGGAGCCCTATGTTGGGGGTCCCAGCTAGGCGTAGAGCCTGCTTCTCCCTCTCCCTCTGTTTCTCCCCTGCCTGTGCTCTCTCTGTCTTTCTTTGTATCTCTTTCAAATGAATAAATTTTAAAAATCTTGGGGAAAAAAAAAAAAAGAAATGAATCCAGGTACACAAAAGTATGCTTGTATGATTTCATTAGGCTTAACAAGAGACTATTAATAGTTTGTTAGAAGTCAGAAAAATTAGAAAGCAGACATGCAAGATTAGGGACTGGGAACCACTATAAAATGAGTTTCTCAAGTACTCAAAATTCTGGTTCACACCCTGTGTGGAAGTTGCACAAATTCTTTTACATTACAAAGATAAACACAGCTATATTGATAATTATATACTTTTCTGTATGCCTTTAATTTTTAATTATAAAAAAGTATGGTGATTTGAAATAATAAGACTTTTGGAGGTATGGTAGGTAGACATGAGCTATAGTATGATATTGACTATATCACTATTTACACCATTTTATTTCTACCCATGGGGTGCCTGTGTTGGTTAAGCATCTGCCTGCAGCTCACTTCATGATCTCAGGATCCTAGGACTGTGCCCCACATCGGGCTCTCTGCTCAGCGGGGAGTCTGCTTCTCTCTCTCACTCTCCTTCTGTCCTCTCTCTCTCTTTTTCTCTCTCAAATAAATAAATGAAATCTTTTTAAAAAAGTTTTATTTCTACCTTTATATTATAAGTTAGGCCCACATATATCAAATGGTTTCCTCAAAGCATAATGTACCCAATTGTATTTGCTGTATTTTGATATGAAATACTCTTACTGAACCATATGGTAAAGGAATAATTTACATTTCTTCTCACTAAGACAATCGGAATGACTTTAAACAAAGTGATTTTTTATAGTATCCAGTGTGTTTGGCTTCTATATAGGTTAATGAAAAAATCTAAAATGCTCTAAATTCCATATATCATAATTTCTCTGAAGCACTGCCCTTAGGTGGTTTGCTCTCTCTTTTCTTTTCAATTGTCCCTTCCTTACTCAAACATGCCATTACACTAACATGCTTTTCTCTGCAAAAAATAAAACAGGGACGCCTGGGTGGCTCAGTTGGTTAAGCAGCTGCCCTCAGCTCAGGTCATGATCCCAGCATCCTGGGATCAAGTGCCACATCAGGCTCCTTGCTTGGCAGGGAGCCTGCTTCTCCCTCTGCCTCTGCTTGCCACTCTGTCTTCCTGTGCTCACTCTAGCTCCTCTCTCTCTGACAAATAAATAAATAAAATCTTTATAAAAATAAATAAATAAATAAATAAATAATAAATAAAACAGAAAACCAAAACATACCCCCCAAAATTATCTTTTCACCCTCTTCACTCCCACATCTCTCTCCAGCTTCATTATTAACATATGTTAACATGTTTTTTTTTTAATTTTTTAAATTTTTTTTCAGTGTTTCAAGATTCATTGTTTATGCACCACACCCTGTGCTCCATGCAATACGTGCCCTCCTTAACACCCACAACATACATATTTTCTACTTTTACCTTGCTTATCTAGTCAACATTTAGGGAAAAGATGACAGCATCTTCTCCTTTCTTTCTCCATCTCTACACAGTTGCACTTTCAAATTTCTTTCAGTTATTACTTCATATTTATTTATTTATTTATTTATTTTATAAAATTAATAACATTCTCATTTTGAGGGGCACCTGGGTGGCTCAGTGCGTTAAAGCCTCTGCCTTCGGCTCAGGTCATGATCCCAGGGTTCTGGGATCGAGCCCCACATCTGGATGTCTGCTCAGCAGGGAGCCTGCTTTCCCCCTCTCTCTCTGCCTGCCTCTCTGCCTACTTGTGATCTCTGTCTGTCAAATAAATAAAATCTTTAATATAAATAACATTCTCATTTTGAGACCATAATCAATCACCCTATGCTCTATCAATAGATTCAATAGGTTCAATCTAGAAGTTGAAAATAAATAAGTCATATTTACATTATTACTATGGAAATATTGTCCAATACAATATTTCCTTTTCTAATTTTCATTTCCTTTGCTAATTTTCAGTGATGCAACATCTAGTCTATTAAATAAAATGCTCTAACTTCTTGCTCCAAATCTCTATTATTTCCTTTACATTTGCACTGTAGCTTTTTCAAGTCCCTATGCCAAGCTCTAAACATTCCCCACTACATCATCCTTTAATCCTGAAAAAATATTATATACCTCCTTTTCTATATTACCAATAATTTCTAGTACTTGCTTATTTTCTTTGTGGACTGAAATCCATATGATTTTTAAAACATCATTTTTGAAAACTCATTGATTTTGTGTTCCAAATCGAACATCTTGATTTTCTAATATATCATCCTGAAATTTTTTCCACTACACTTTTTTTGATTTTCAACTTTGTACTGTTGCACGCTTGCTAAAGAAACTTCCTAAGGAAAATGAATATCCAAAACTTTGAGTGTCTAGAAATCTGAGAAAAAAACTGAACAGAAAACTGACTGCTTACATAATTTTACCTTTAAAAATCATCCTCAGGAACCTGGGGATGTATTGCAGTATCCACTGTATTCTAGTATCAATATTGCTGATAAGTAATCAGATTCCAATTAAATTCTTGTACCTTTCTTCAGCTTATCCCCTTCTTTTCCTGAAAACATTTGCTTTTGTCTTGACTCTTTCTCTGAAAATCCTATCCTTCCTTTAGCCAAATCTAAAGTACATAATTTATTGTTATTTAATCTCTCAGAAGCATTTTCCAGAATTTAGCCTACCATTCTTCTTGAAAAATTCTAATCTATTGACTTTTAAAGGCACACATTCCATTGAGATAATGGTACTATCAAGTCCACAAAACCTTAAGCATCTATGCTTCTTTTTAGTGGACCCTCATAGAACAATCCTAAAAAATGGCGTTCAGTATTGAGATAGTATTGCTCATTGCCAAGTCTTGAGAAAAGGGTCAGAATTCATTCACATGAACATATTTGGAAACCTCAACTAAAGACTACCAATATCAAATCAAGGTTTCACATGTACCTGGATTGTACTTTTCAATTTTTACCACCTTGACTTAGCCAGTCACTGTAGTAGTTCTACCATAGATGGATTGCTTAATTCTTAGGGGAGTATCCTCAATGTCCTAATGTTTGTTTCATATTTTTTTTCTTAAGTTTTTTTTTTAATTTTAATTCCAGTATAATTAACATACAGTGTTATGTTAATTATATTGGCTTTTTTCAAGTCACTGTGCCAAGCTCCAAAGATTCCCTACAACCTTCTCTTTTAATCCTGAAAAAATATTATATACTTCCTCTACAATAATTTCTGGATCTGGATTTCTTTTTCCACCCCAGATTCAAGAAATTTTCAGGTATTATTTGTTCAAATCTATTTTCTGCCCCCTTTTTTTTCTCTTCCTCTTCTGGAAACTCTATAGAGCTTGATGGTGTTTCTGATTTTCCTAGCATAATTTTCTTCTCTCACCTGCTCAGCCTGATCACTTTCCATTACTCTGTCTCCCAGGTCATTGATTTGTTCTTCTGCTTCATCTACTACTATTTATTCTATCTAGTGTATTTTTAAATTCACTTATTATGTTCTTCATCTCTGATTTTTTTTTAACAATTTCACTGTTAAGGGTCTTACTGATGCCCACCACTCTTTTCTCAAATCCAGTGAGTATGTTTATAATTACTTTAAATTATCTATCAGGCATATTACTTATTCCATTTTTAAGTCTCTTATTGTGATTTTTGTCCTTTTTTTTTTCTTCAGTTTGGGACATATTCCTCTGTCTCTTCATTTTGTCTGACTCTATGTGTCCTTGTCTCTGCGTTAAGAAAGACAGCTATGTCTCCCATACTTGAAAGTAAAATGGCCTTATGAAAAAGAGGTCCTGTAGTGCCCTGCTGTTCAGTATCTCCTGTTCACCAGAACCTGGCAGTTCAGGGGTGTCTCCTATGTGTAATGGATATACCCTGCTCTGTGGCCAAGCCACTTTTTTCTTAAGACCAATGGCTCTCTTTGCCTATTGTAGGCAGTGTTTGGCCCCTATCCTGTTAACAAGCTGGTCTGGGGACACCTTGGGCTTGATTTGAGTTAAAACAGGTGTTTGACAGAAATGCAGTAGCATCAAACTGCAGGGTACTTTCCCTGAGTTGTTATCTAAGAAGCTTTCGTTGGTAGGTGGGGCCTACAGTCAAATCATTTATCTTCCTCCAGCCCACTGCTAGGGCCTCCATCTGACTGGCGTGCATGGTTATCTTTCCCTCTTTCTGGGGCAAAAGTCACTTTGGAGTGGTACTAGACACGGTAGGGGCTGCTTGTACAGTGCCAGGCCTCCAGGTCTACCCTGTATGGGCTCTGGCAAAATACATATTAGAGAAGGCAGATCCACCAAAGCACAGTGTAGGGGAGTGGTACAGTGCAACACAGGTGCTAGCAAGGTTCCCTGGTCTTCTGCAGAATGGGTCCTGCAGCAATAGGGCTGAGATGGCTGTCAGAAGAGTTGGATTGATGAAAGCACAGCATAGGGGTTGGGGGAGAGGGCAGTAGTACTAGCAAGTTAGGTAGCAAGTCCCATAGCTGGCTGGTGTGTTTGTGCTGGGAGCATAGGGAGGAAATGGCACCTGCCAGTTCTTTTGTTTCTGGAGGAATTACCCAGAGATTTCTGTACCTTTAAGACATGCTCTGAGATTAGTAAATAACTCCCTCCTGTATGCCCCAGGCACCTTTCAAACAGCTACTTCTAGCTGTATCTCCACTGGCTATTTGTTGTGCTGTGTTTTTAAGCGTGGGAATTTATCCTCCAGGCTCTCCTGGAGTAGAGACTGTTGATTTTTTTTTTTTTTTAATTTCCGGTTTTAAGTTCCACTGGTTTTAAGAACTCACAAAATTTGGCCCCTCTGGTTTTCAAAGCCAAATGTTATGGGGACTCATCTTCCCTGTGTGGGCTCCCCATTGTAAGGGTCTATTTCTCCTCAATCTCTGTGCCTGCAGTGTCCCTCCCTCCTGGGGACAGTCTTGTGAGTGCATTTAGTTCCTGACCCAGAGTTTCCACCCTCTTACCCTACCATCTTTGATGTGGCCTCATCTCTTTGTTTAGTTTTAGAGTTACTCTGCCAGTCTTTAACTAATTTTCTGGGTTATTTACACTGAAGAGTGCTGTCTACCTGTATCCAGAAGACAAAGTGATCCTAGGGTCCTCCTATTCCACCATCTTCCCAATCCTGAGTTATTTTTGAGAGTTATCCATGTGCAGGGCGTGGTGGAGTTTGCAAGAAGTACAAAGTACCTCCCTTGTCCTCCTGTAGGTCTGGCTACCAGTCAGGCAGCAAGCATGTCTGTTTACTTATTTAAATAATTTCTAGAGCAGTTTTATGTTCAAAGCATTTACTTCTTAAATTATTTCCCAGTCTCGTCTAGATTTCTAAACAGCTTAGCCACCATGACTTTTATTACAACCTTTCTAACCTCCGCCTTCATTTCTTAGTTTCTTAATTGATATTTTACCTCCTTTTTCAGCAGGGCTATAAAAATTAACTCAAATTTGATCCTGTTATTTCCTTGTATATCTCCCTATGATTTTTAATTATACTTAAGTGCCATGTTACATCCCTACATTTGCCTTATAAAGCCCTTAATGGTCGTTCTCAGACTTCCTATCTAGCCCAATCTCATGTTAAGCCCTCCCTTACAAGCTTTGCTACTACAAACACAATAGGCATCTTTTGATTTGCTGAGAGGGACACACACTATTCTGACTTCAGCCTTCACTAATGCAATGTCACACTCTCAGAGTCTATCTCAGATGAATTAAATTATGTTTTTCTACAAATTTCTTAACTCTTTCATTTTCCATCCTTGCCTGATTTGTAATTACTGATATAATGTCTTTATTCCCCCTCCAGAATCTAAAGTCGAGGCACATGAAATGTATGTACGTTTTTATTTTTTTCACTGATTGATCAACATATCTAAATAAATATATGAGGAATATGAATGAGTAAGCATTACTACAGTGGATACTACCAATAAAGTCAAACTGTCCTTCCTGACATTTTTCATTATTAAAATAACTCTATTTTTTTTAATTTTTTTATTTTTTATAAACATATATTTTTATCCCCAGGGGTACAGGTCTGTGAATCGCCAGGTTTACATACTTCACAGCACTCACCATAGCACATACCTTCCCCAATGTCCATAACCCCACCTCCCTCTCCCAACCCCCCTCCCCCCAGCAACCCTCAGTTTGTTTTGTGAGATTAAGAGTCACTTATGGTTTGTCTCCCTCCCAATCCCATCTTGTTTCATTTATTCTTCTCCTACCCCCTTAACCCCCCATGTTGCATCTCCACTTCCTCATATCAGGGAGATCATATGATAGTTGTCTTTCTCCGATTGACTTATTTCGCTAAGCATGATACCCTCTAGTTCCATCCATGTCATCTCAAATGGCAAGATTTCATTTCTTTTGATGGCTGCATAGTATTCCATTGTGTATATATACCACATCTTCTTTATCCATTCATCTGTTGATGGACATCTAGGTTCTTTCCATAGTTTGGCTATTGTAGACATTGCTGCTATAAACATTCGGGTGCACGTGCCCCTTCGGATCACTACATTTGCATCTTTAGGGTAAATACCCAGTAGTGCAATTGCTGGGTCATAGGGTAGTTCTATTTTCAACATTTTGAGGGACCTCCATGCTGTTTTCCAGAGTGGTTGCACCAGATTGCATTCCCACCAACAGTGTAGGAGTGTTCCCCTTTCTCCGCATCCCCACCAGCATCTGTCATTTCCTGACTTGTTAATTTTAGCCATTCTGACTGGTGTGAGGTGATATCTCATTGTGGTTTTGATTTGTATTTCCCTGATGCCGAGTGATATGGAGCCCTTTTTCATGTGTCTGTTGGCCATCTGGATGTCTTCTTTGCAGAAATGTCTGTTCATGTCTTCTGCCCATTTCTTGATTGGATTATTTGTTCTTTGGGTGTTGAGTTTGCTAAGTTCTTTATAGATTTAGGACACTAGCCCTTTATCTGATATGTCATTTGCAAATATCTTCTCCCATTATGTCAGTTGTCTTTTGGTTTTGTTAACTGTTTCTGTTGCTGTGCAAAAGCTTTTGATCTTGATGAAATCCCAATAGTTCATTTTTGCCCTTGCTTCCCTTGCCTTTGGCGATGTTCCTAGGAAGATGTTGCTATGGCTGAGGTCGAAGAGAATTTTTAAAATTCTCATTTTTAAAAAATCATAAAGTTTTAGTGATGATGGCAAACAAAGGGGCATCTTTTTTCTATCCTGTATTTGGAGTATATCTGTGAAAAAGTGATGTTTATAATGGTTGTTTTTAGTCTCTAGTAAGTAGTTATGTAAGGACTTTTCATAGTTTGTTATTTTTAATGCTTTTTTACATCATAAAATTTTGAAGAAGCTCAGAAAAAAGAAAAGGTTTGTTTGTTCTATGATTTGACATTTGCACTTATTTGAGCCCAGTGGAACCACTAATAAAAATAACATGCACCTAATTTGAATATTATAAAATCCTGGACTATTCCTTAGTCAGCTTCTTGGAGATAACTTCTGATCCCTTGGAATATTCTGGTTGAGAAGAGGGTTTTTATATGCCCGCATCCTTTGGCTACCCCTGCATGATTGTATGTGAACACTTCCAGGATTTGTTAAAATGTCAATTATACTATATTCACATATTCATTTCCAAATGTACTTGTGTAAAATATTGTCATAGCAAAACTGTGGGGTCCAACAGGTTGAATATGGACTAATATTTTTTGTTGCCTAAGTTATAGCTGTTTAAAACTTTGTCAAATGTGGGACACCTGGGTGGCTCAGTTGGTTAAGTGGCTGACTTTGGCTCAGGTCATGATCCCAGCGTCCTAGGATTGAGTCCCACATCGGGCTCCTTGCTCAAAAATTTGTCAAATGTGATGCAAGCAGAACTAAATAATTGTTATGTAGGAAGTCCACTTTAAGGTTTCAGTTTAAATGAAATTTTAGAATGAAAGAGTTTGAGAGAACAGTGGAGGTTTACTCAAGATTAAGGAACATGCCTAAAATTATAATTTTTTTTCTTTGATAGAACATGTATCTCCTTTTCTTTGACACTGCCTATAATAATATGACAACTGGGGTCACCTGGGTAGTTCAGTCCTTAAGAGTCTGGCCTCAGCTCAGGTCATGATCACAGAGTCCTGGGATCAAGCCCCACATCCTGCTCCCTGCTAAGCAGGAAGCTTGCTTCTCTCTTTCCCACTCCCCCTACTTGTATTCCCTCTTTCATGCTCTCTTTCTCTGTCAAATAAATAAATAAAATCTTAAAAAAAAAAAAAAGAATATGAAAACCACTTTTAAGTTGACATATTTGTTGGGTTTATCATGAATTCTTAACCAGGGGTTGTGGTGTTATTTATGTACTACTCAGATTAGTTAAAGAATCTTATTAAATGTTGGATTACCCTTGAATTGCTGGGATGATCTTGCCTGATCACATGTTGTGCTTTGTATGCATTTCTTAGTTTATCATACTATATTCAGGATTTTTACAAGTAGATTCATAAATAAAAGTAATACTTTTTGTAAAATTTTCTTACCAAACTTACATTTGCCTCATAGAATTTATTAATGAATGTATTTATTTATCCTTTATTTATCCAATAGTTAATGACTGACTACTATGAATGGCTTAAATCAAAGAGATAATAGCAAGGATTGACATAAATGGATAAAAATAGAAAGTTTCATGCATTTCTGTTGTAAACAGGCATCTCAGAAAAAAGTTTGATAGTTTCTTAAAAAGGTAAAAATGAATTTAACATAACCCCCAGAAATTCCATTCCTAAGTATTTCTTAAGAAAAATTAATAAAAAAAAAAAGAAATGGAGGGATGCCTAAGTGGCTCAGTCAGTTCAGCATCCAGCTCCTGATTTTGGCTAAGGTCATGATCTCAGGGATTTGAGACTGAGCCCCTCATCAGGATCCATGCACAACATCGAGATTCTCTCTGTCTTCCTCTTCCTCTGCCCATCTCCCACCCTTTCACACTCTTTCTCTCAAAAAAAAAAAAAAAAAAAAAAAAGGAAAAAAAAAGAAAGAGGAAATGGAAACAATTCAAATATTTATTAACAGGTGAAAGGATAAATGAAGTGTTTATGTCAATACAATAGGATACTATTAAGAAATAATAAGGAGTGAATCACTTACATAGCACAACAGTGATAGACTTCAAAAATTTCATGTTAAGTGAAGGAAGACAATCAATCACAAAAGACTACAGGTTATATGATTACAGTTATATGAAATGTCCAGAAGTGGCAACTTTACAGCAGACCAGTTGTTGCTTTGACTAAGAGAGGTGTGCCTTATCTGCAAAGAAGTATGAAGGAAACCTTTGAAGGGAAAAAAAAAAAAATGGAGAGTTTAGTAAACAATGTGAGGAATATTTGTGTATGAAATGAGGAAAAAGGGAAAACATGCATTGTTGAATAAAGAAAGTATAGGACAGCTGGGGCATTGTGAAGTTTCTACTATGTGTATAGTCTGGAGTACCAGTAGGAGAAGGGAGAAAGAATGAAGCAGTATTTGAAGAGATATTGCCTGGGAAGAAAAGTCTTTATAAGTTGATATATTTTACTAAAAATTAAATTAACAACTTACAGAGGAGGAAAAGATATGGCTTACTTTTTAAAAAAACCAACACGAATAATTATTGACTTTTCAAAATAAAGTATGGATACAGAAGATAAAGGCATATGTGATGTAGTGAAAGAAAACATATCAATCTAGAATATTATAACCATCTGAAATATCCTGCAAAAATCAATGTGATCATTTTAAAGAACAGACACATTTCTATATGTTTTTTTTGTTGAACGTATTTCTTTGGGGGATTTACATTGGAGTGAATTTGCTGGGAGTTAGATTGTGCATTTTTTGATATTTATTAGGTACTATTAAACAATTTCCCTAAAGTTAAGGGCTATACTAAATTATACAATCACTAACAACGTGGACCTTCTTGTTGCTCATTATCCTTGTCAATATTTACCATCTATTTCTATTTTATATCATTGCGTAGAGTGTGTTTTGGTATTTTGTTGTAGCTCAATTTATATTTTCCTAATGACGATTTTGAACATCTTTTTAAATGGTTAGGCCATTTGGAAATTTTATTTGTAACTATTCAAGATTTCCTTCCACATTTTTAAATTGACTTGTGTCTTTTTTTCCTGATTTGTGTGAAGTCCTTTGCAGCAAATGGCATTAATGGTAATCTTGTTAGCACTGTTACTTGTAAGAGCCCCCAAATAGAAATAATCCAAAGGTCCATCAACAGTAAAATGGATCAATAAAATGTGATATCTTTATACAATGGAATACTACATAGAAATGAAAATGAATAAATTCTTAGTACATACAACAACACGAATGGGTATTACAAACATAACTGGGAGCGAAAAAAGTCATAGCTGAATATAAACTCTATTCATATGGTTTTCCACAGTAGGTAAGACTGAATCTATATGATAATAGATGATGATTAACTTTGTCAAGGTACATTAGTTAATGAGTGGAAGAGTGAAGAGAAATTTGTTTCTAGAAATTATTCTATTTTTTGGTGTGGGTGATTTTTTAAGGATATAATCACTTTGTATAAACTCATCAAAGAAGTATTTATAATTTTGTCTTTTTCTGTCTTTTCCATTCTGAGTTTATATTAACAAAAGAGGAGAAAATAAAACAGGGTATTTGATACTGCAAGTGACAGAGAGGAGATCCATTCTATTATTCAATGACAAATTGATTTTATAGATGATTTACTGATTATCCATTACAGTTTTGCACATGTAGTATCTCTAGTTGATACTTTCTTTAATAATATAAAACATTGATTTTTTTTAATAGACCTTCAGTGATTTCTTTGAGCTCCCCCCCCAAAGAAAAGATTTCTATTTTCTGCCAAAAAAAACCCCCGCAAACTATTGGTAATCATAATTAGAAAACAGGTAGCATTTTAAAAATGTTTGGAATTGTTTTATATCTTTGGAGCTTATGTTGAAATTTGTTCTTACATCTGCATGCTGTAGAGCTAGTATTTGACTCAAATGTGAAATTGCATTGCTTCCAACACCATTTTCATGCCTCACTTAAAATATGTCTCAAATTGTAATGTCTTTTTAAAATTTTTATCCTGCAGCTAGCTGTGGCATTAATTTAGAATGATGTGTGATTTCAAACAATAATTTTGACATTAAGATATATCATATCTCTGCTCAAAGGAATGTCTAAGTTGTTTGCATAAAATTGTGTGTGTTTTAGTATCATGGAAAGTTTTATTTTTTGCAGCTTTATAAGAAACTAAAACCCAACCTATGGTAGTAGAAAAGTTTGGAAAATTAAGATATAAATATATTGGTTAAATTTTCTTTGAGTAGAAATAGACACAAACACAGTTATACTTTACCTTTTCCAACATAAGATACCTTGCTGCATTACTAATAATGATACTGATTTCAGCAAATAAAAATATGATAAAGCTAAAAACATATTTAGAATGCAAATTATCTAGAAAATTTCCCAAAGCTTATATTAAAAATGTGGGAAGGATAAAGAAAGGATTTAATGTATAGAGATGGCTGTGTCCACATGAAGAGTAAGGTTGAGGTGAACTGAAATATGGAATTTCATTTGATAATGTCTTGTGTAATTATTAAAAATATTAATTTCTATCATTTATTTTATTAAAACTATGTTGTATCGTCACAAAGATCGTCCAAGAACCCCAGATTTTTTTTCTTTTTAAAGTGGATTTTTTGTTGTTGAAGTGACCCTCATGCCTGTTATTATTTATGCCTTTATATAATTCTCTCTCACACTGCAAACAGCCACTTGATAAACACATACATTGAGACCTGTTGTTTTGAAATACCTTTGAGACCCAGACACTCTGTTAAGAAACACGTGATAGCTATGTGAAGATATTAACCACGGGGTTGAGGGGAGAGGGACACTGAAAGGGAGAAATCTTACAGTAGTTGAAAGGGTTTTATTATGGTCAAAAGCTATTTATTTTTGGTTAGTATTTATCACTAGCATATAATGTAATCTCTATATGGATGAATGCATGGATTATTAATTCAATTAAACACATGACCATGGAAAAATAATTTGTAACTGGATTTTTTTATTCTACTCATAAGGAAATGAAGAATGAGAATTACCTTATACCTTTTTATTTAGAACAAAGAAATTAAAAGATTTGAGTTTATATTCTGAAGTTTGTGAAGACTCCAGAATAGTGTTCCCCATTTCTGTTACAGTTAACAATTTGACTTAACAATTTGACTCCAGTTAGGACCAAGAATAAAAATTTCTGGGTTATGAACACTAGGGAGCTAGAACAACAAGGAATTTTACCAATTTCATTGTTCAAAAGCAAGCTAAAATTATCAGAATCTGGTTAAATACCTGAGACATGAGAAAGCATACTACTTTTTAAGGCTTTTAAGGTATTTTAACTTTCAAGAATAAAGAGTAGTATCAATGAAGTCAAATGGGTTTATAATGACAACTATAGACACAGTAAGAATGTAAGATCAGAATAATAGCAATAACAAAGCTAATGAGTATAACACTGGAATAGAGATACTTGTACTCTGCCTTCCTTATACGTTCGCTCATCATCTTGAGTTAATGGCTTCAAATCTATACTTATTTGTAATCAGCAAATACGGAGATAAAGGATGAAGCAGGGACCCAAAGCTAGGTTCTACCTTGGATAGAGGCAAAGGAGCTAGAATAAGGAGCTGGGATGTATAGTGACTGTGCCCTTTCACCCCAGCCCACAGCAGTTTTAGACATCAAAGGTAAGGCTGGTGTTCTGACTTGTATGCAGGGGAACAATGATTGTCAAGGTTTGCCACCTATGGCTGTGTTAACAGGAGTTAGAGATAATCCTCAAGAACATAGAACTCCATTCAGTTGCACCCTTTAACCTGTGCTGGAAGGCAACTAGTTAAAAGTTTCTAAGAGCAAATTATCCAGAATAACTAACTCACTACTACATTTGTGGTGAAAGGCTTTGGTACATAAAACCTGCCTAGTCATTTCATCATCTCTCTATTTTGTATATATTTCAGAGATACTGGTGAAAAGGAAATTAAGAAAAAGGGTGAATTAGGGGAATTCCTCAAGATATCATTAATCCAAAAATAAATAGAGGAATTAGAGTTCATTTCGACAATGAATATGTTTTGAAGCAAAACAAGTAATTATAGTAAATATAGATTTTTTAAAAGATAGAATATTGCAATTCTCTCTCCTTAGGTTTTCCTTGATACTCCTTGGATTTCTACAGTCACCACAATGTGATTCTCAGGAAATGGTGAAAGTACTTAAAAATACTAATATGGGTCAAAAAAGGGAATTGGGAAATTACAAAATAATTTATTCTCACGTGGAGCTAATTTAGAAATGGGAGTTTGTGCCACAAAACTTTTTTTTTTAAAGATTTTATTTATTTATTTGACAGAGATCACAAGTAGGCAGGGGGGGTTGGGGTGGGAAGCAGGCTCCCTGCCGAGCAGAGAGCCCAATGTGGGACTCGATCCCAGGACCCTGAGATCATGACCTGAGCCAAAGACAGAGGCTTTAACCCAGGCGCCCCGCCACAAAACTTTTTTTGGGGGAGGGTCGATTTTTCATTTCTTTTTATTAACACCTAATTTCCAATTTTCCATGTTTCATTTGTGGAGTTGAACTTACTTTCCCTTGCAGGTTCAGTGTTCTTTTCTATATCCAAATTCTTTCAAGTGGTTGCTCCAGAATCAGATAAGCAGTGAGGACATGTTTTTTTATATCAAGTAATACAGGATGTAAAGGCAGAAGAATATTACAGCAATGCATACAATGATTATCACTTTAAATTACACTTTTTAAAAAAGATTTTATTTATTTGAGAGAGAGTGAGTGAGAGAGCAAGAGCTCAAGGGCGGGGGAAGGGCAGAGTGAGAAGCATGCTCCCTGCTGAACAGGGAGCCCTAAGTGGGGCTTGATCCCAAGACCCTGGGATCATGACCTGAGCTGAAGGGAGATCCTTAACTGATTGAGCCACCCAGGCACCCTAAATTACACTCTTAAATATATTAATATGTGTGTTTTTTACACAGTATTGAAGGTGAGATCTTTCTTTAAACAGAGGGTAGTTTATTGCTGTGGTGACCAAGAGCCCCTAGGCTATCAGAAAACCATCTGAAAGTTTTCTATTTTCTCTTTAGCCAATATGAGTTAAATTCTTTGATTGAGTTTTACTTCTCCACATGACAGTCTGAATCCCAACATAATCTACTTTCTTTTATTTATTTATTTATTTAATTTTATTTTTATTTTTTAATGAACATATAATGTATTATTAGCCCCAGGGGTACAGGTCTGTGAATCGCCAGGTTTACACACTTCACAGAACTCACCATAGCACATACCCTCCCCAATGTCCATAACGCCACCACCCTATCCCTACCCCCTCCCCCCAGCAACCCTCAGTTTGTTTTGTGAGATTAAGAGTCTCTTATGGTTTGTCTCCCTCCCAATCCCCTCTTGCTTCATTTATTCTTTTCCTATCCCCCAAGCCCCCCACATTGCATCTCTACTTGCTCATATCAGGGAGATCATATGATAGTTGTCTTTCTCCAATTTTCTTACTTCGCTAAGCACAATACCCTCTAGTTCCATTCTCGTCTTCGCAAATGGCAAGATTTCATTTCTTTTGATGGTTGCATAGTATTCCATTGTGTATATATACCACATCTTCTTTATCCATTCATCTGTTGATGGACATCTAGGTTCTTTCCATAGTTTGGCTATTGTGGACATTGCTGCTATAAACATTTGGGTGCACGTGCTCCTTTGGATCACTACGTTTGTATCTTTAGGGTAAATACCCAGTAGTGCAATTGCTGGGTCATAAGGTAGCTCTATTTTCAACTTTTTGAGGATGCCCCATGCTGTTTTCCAGAGTGGTTGCACCAGCTTGCATTCCCACCAATGGTGTAGGAGGGTTCCCCTTTCTCTGCATCCTCGCCAGCATCTGTCATTTCCTGACTTCTTAATTTTAGCCATTCTGTCTGTTGTGAGGTGGTATCTCACTGTGGTTTTGATTTGCATTGCCTTGATGCCGAGTGATGAGGAGCACTTTTTCAAGTGTCTGTTGGCCATCTGGATGTCCTCTTTGCAGAAATGTCTGTTCATGTCCTCGCCCAGTTCTTGATTGGATTATTTGTTCTTTGGGTGTTGAGTTTGATGAGTTCTTTGCAGATTTCGGATACTGGCCCTTTATCTGATATGTCATTTGCAAATATCTTCTCCCATTCTGTCAGTTGTCTTTTGGTTTTGTTAACTGTTTCCTTTTCTGTGCAAAAGATTTTGATCTTGATGAAATCCCAATAGTTCATTCTTGCCCTTGCTTCCCTTGCCTTTGACAATGTTCCTAGGAAGAAGTTGCTGCGGCTGAGTTCAAAGAGGTTGCTGCCTGTGTTCTCCTCAAGGATTTGGATGGATTCCTTTCTCACACTTAGGTCCTTCATCCGTTTTGAGTCTATTTTCGTGTGTGGTGTAAGGAAATGATCCAATTTCATTTTTCTGCATGTGGCTGACCAATTTTCCCAACACCATTTGTTGAAGAGGCTGTCTTTTTTCCATTGGACATTCTTTCCTGCTTTGTCAAAGATCAGTTGACCATAGAGTTGAAGGTCTATTTCTGGGCTCTCTATCCTGTTCCATTGATCTATGTGTCTGTTTTTGTGCCAGTACCATACTGTCTTGATGATGACAGCTTTGTAATAATGCTTGAAGTCTGGAATTGTGATGCCACCAACTTTGGCTTTCTTTTCCACTACTCCTCTGGCTATTCGAGGTCTTTTCTGGTTCCATATAAATTTTAGGATTATTTGTTCCATTTCTCTGGAAAAAATGGATAGGATTTTGATAGGGATTGCATTCAATGTGTAGAATGCTTTAGGTAGCATAGACATTTTCACAATATTTGTTCTTCCAATCCAGGAGCATGGAACATTTTTCCATTTCTTTGTGTCTTCCTCAATTTCTTTCATGAGTACTTTATAGCTTTTTGAGTATAGATTCTTTGCCTCTTTGGTTAGATTTATTCCTAGCTACCTTAGGGTTTTGGGTGCAATTGTAAATGGGATGGACTCCTTAATTTCTCTTTCTTCTGTCTTGTTGTTGGTGTAAAGAAATGCAACTGATTTCTGTGCATTGATTTCATATCCTGACACTTTACTGAATTCCTGTACAAGTTCTAGCAGATTTGGAGTGGAGTCTTTTGGGTTTTCCACATATAGAATCATATCATCTGCAAAGAGTGATGGTTTGAATTCTTCTTTGCCGATTTGGACGCCTTGAATTTCTTTTTCTTGTCTGATTGCTGAGGCTAGGACTTCTAGTACTATATTGAATAGCAGTGGTGATAATGGACATCCCTGCCGTGTTCCTGACCTTAGTGGAAAAGCTTTCAGTTTTTCTCCATTGAGAATGATATTTGCGGTGGATTTTTCATAGATGGCTTTGATGATATTGAGGTATGTGCCCTCTATCCCTACACTTTGAAGAGTTTTGATCAGGAAGGGATGCTGTACTTTGTCAAATGCTTTTTCAGCATCTATTGAGAGTATCATATGGTTCTTGTTCTTTCTTTTATTAATGTGTTGTATCATATTGATTGATTTGCGGATATTGAACCAACCTTGCAGCCCTGGAATAAATCCCACTTGGTCGTGGTGAATATTCATTTTAATGTACTGTTGGATCCTATTGGCCAGTATTTTGGTGAGAATTTTCGCATCTGTGTTCATCAAGGATATTGGTCTGTAGTTCTCTTTTTTGATGGGATCCTTGTCTGGTTTTGGGATCAAGGTGATGCTGGTCTCCTAAAATGAGTTTGGAAGTTTTCCTTCCATTTCTATTTTTTGGAACAGTTTCAGGAGAATAGGAATTAATTCTTCTTTAAATGTTTGGTAGACTTCCCCTGGGAAGCTGTCTGGCCTGGGCTTTTGTTTGTTTGAGATTTTTGATGACTGTTTCAATCTCCTTAGTGGTTATGGGTCTGTTCAGGTTTTCTATTTCTTCCTGGTTTAGTTGTGGTAGTTTATATGTCTCTAGGAATGCATCCATTTCTTCCAGATTGTCAAATTTGTTGGCGTAGAGTTGCTCATAGTATGTTCCTATAATTGTTTGTATTTCTTTGGTGTTAGTTGTGATATCTCCTCTTTCATTCATGATTTTATTTATTTGGGTCCTTTCTCTTTTATTTTTGATAAGTTTGGCCAGGGGTTTATCAATCTTATTAATTCTTTCAAAGAACCAGCTCCTAGTTTCATTGATTTGTTCTGTTGTTTTTTGGTTTCTATTTCATTGATTTCTGCTCTGATCTTTACAATTTCTCTTCTCCTGCTAGGTTTAGGGTTTCTTTCTTGTTCTTTCTCCAGCTCCTTTAGGTATAGGTTTAGGTTGTGTACTTGAGACCTTTCTTGCTTCTTGAGAAAGGCTTGTACCGCTATATATTTTCCTCTCAGGACTGCCTTTGTTTTGCCCCACAGATTTTGAACTGTTGTGTTTTCATTATCATTTGTTTCCATGATTTTTTTCAATTTTTCTTTAATTTCCTGGTTGACCCATTCATTCTTTAGAAGGATGCTGTTTAGTCTCCATGTATTTGGATTCTTTTCAAATTTCCTCTTGTGATTGAGTTCTAGCTTCAGAGCATTGTGGTCTGAAAATATGCAGGGAATGATCCCAATCTTTTGATACCAGTTGAGACCTGATTTAGGACCCAGGATGTGATCTATTCTGGAGAATGTTCCATGTGCACTAGAGAAGAATGTGTATTCTGTTGCTTTGGCATGAAATGTTCTGAATATATCTGTGATGTCCATCTGGTCCAGTGTGTCATTTAAGGCCTTTATTTCCTTGTTGATCTTTTGCTTGGATGATCTATCCATTTCAGTGAGGGGAGTGTTAAAATCCCCTACTATTATTGTATGATTGTTGATGTGTTTCTTTGATTTTGTTATTAATTGGTTTATATAGTTGGCAGCTCCCATGTTAGGGGCATAGATATTTAAAATTGTTAGATCTTCTTGTTGGACAGACCCTTTGAGTATGATATAATGTTCTTCCTCATCTCTTATTATAGTCTTTGGCTTAAAATCTAATTGATCCAATATAAGGATTGCCACTCCTGCTTTCTTCTGATGTCCATTAGCATGGTAAATTCTTTTCCACCCTCTCACTTTAAATCTGGAGGTGTCTTTGGGTCTAAAATGAGTTTCTTGTAGGCAACATATAGATGGGTTTTGTTTTTTTATCCATTCTGATACCCTGTGTCTTTTGATTGGGGCATTTAGCCCATTAACATTCAGGGTAACTATTGAGAGATATGAATTTAGTGCCATTGTATTGCCTGTAAGGTGACTGTTATTGTATATTGTCTCTGTTCCTTTCTGATCTACTACTTTTAGGGTCTCTCTTTGCTTAGAGGACCCCTTTCAATATTTCCTTTAGAGCTGGTTTGGTGTTTGCAAATTCTTTCAGTTTTTGTTTGTCCTGGAAGCTTTAATCTCTCCTTCTATTTTCAAGGATAGCCTAGCTGAATATAGTATTCTTGGCTGAATGTTTTTCTCGTTTAGTGCTCTGAATATTCATGCCAACTCTCTGGCCTGCCAGGTCTCTGTGGATAATAAGTCTGCTGCCAATCTAATATTTTTACCATTGTATGTTACAGACTTCTTTTCCTGGACTGCTTTCAGGATTTTCTCTTTGTCACTAAGACTTGTAAATTTTACTATTAGGTGACGGAGTGTGGACCTATTCTTGTTGATTTTGAGGGGGTTTCTCTCCACCTCCTGGATTTTGATGCTTGTTCCCTTTGCCATATTAGGGAAATTCTCTCCAATAATTCCTTCCAATATACCTTCTGCACCCCTCTCTCTTTCTTCTTCTTCTGGAATCCCAATTATTCTAATGTTGGTTCGTCATATGGTGTCACTTATCTCTTGAATTCTCCCCTCGTGGTCCAGTACCTGTTTGTCCCTCTTTTGCTCAGCTTCTTTATTCTCTGTCATTTGGTCTTCCATATCGCTAATTCTTTCTTCTGCCTCATTTATCCTAGCAGTGAAAGCCTCCATTTTTGATTGCACCTCATTAATAGCTTTTTTGATTTCAACTTGGTTAGATTTTAGTTCTTTTATTTCTCCAGAAAGGGCTTTTATATCTCCTGAGAGGGTTTCTCTAATATCTTCCTTGCCTTTTTCAAGCCTGGCTAGAACCTTGAGAATCGTCATTCTGAACTCTAGATCTGACATATTACCAATGTCTGTATTGATTAGGTCCCTAGCCCTCGGTACTGCCTCTTGTTCTTTTTTTTGTGGTGAATTTTTCCGCCTTGTCATTTTGTCCAGATAAGAGTATATGAAGGAGCAAGTAAAATACTAAAAAGGAGGCAAGACCCCAGGAAAATATGCTTTAACCAAATCAGAAGAGATCCTAAATCATGGGGTGGGGGAGAAAGGGGATAAAAAGAGGTTCAGAAAAAAAAAAAAGAAACAATTAAAAAAAGAAAACGAATAAAGATAAAATATTAAAAAGTTATATATATATATATGATAAACTAGTTAAAAAACGTTTAAAAAGAAAAGGGTAAAAGTTAAAAAAAAATTAGCAGAAGAAGAGAAAAAATTGAAAAAGAAAAAAAAATAAATTAACTGCAAGACTAAAATATCAGGGGAGAAAGCCATGAGTTCTGTGCTTTGCTTTCTCCTCCTCTGGAATTCCACTGCTCTCCTTGGTATTGAACCTGCACTCTCGGTAGGTGAACTTGGTCCTCGCTGGATTTCTTGTGGATCTTCTGGGGGAGGGGCCTGTTGTAGTGATTCTCAAGTGTCTTTGCCCCAGGCGGAGTTGCACCGCCCTTACCAGGGGCTGGGCTGAGTAATCCGCTCGGGTTTGCTTTCGGGAGCTTTTGTTCCCTGAGCGCTTTCCATAGAGTTCTGGAGGATGGGAAGGAAAGTGGCGGCCTCCCAGTCTCCGCCAGGAGGAGCCGAGAGCTTGGGGCCCCACTCCTCAGTGCGCCGTCAGAGAATAGTGCCCAATTACCCCTGTCTCCCTGGTCTCCAGCTGCACTCCGAGCTGACCAAGCCTGCGACCGGTTCAAAGTAACCCCTATCTTAGAGCTCACTCCTCGGCTCTGTCTCTGTAGCCGGCTTCCCAGTTCTAATACCTGCAAGCTCTGTGACACTCAGCCACCCCTGATTCTTCTGTGACCCTGCGGGACCTGAGGCCACACTGACCCCGTGTGGGCTTCACCCCGGTTTAGCCTCTGGAGCGATGTCCCTCAGCGGAACAGACTTTTAAAAGTCCTGATTTTGTGCTCCGTTCCTCCGCTGCTTGCCGGGAGCCGGCCCCTCCCCCCGCGGTCTATCTTCCCGTTGCTTTGGATTCACTTCTCCGCCAGTCCTACCTTTCAGAAAGTGGTTGATTTTCTGTTTCTAGAATTGCTGTTCTTCTTCTCTTAGATCTGCCGTTGGATTTGTAGGTGTTTGCAATCTTTAGATAAGCTATCTAGCTGATCTCCCGCTACCTGAAGTAGTCTCAGCCTGCTACTTCTCCGCCATCTTTACCAAAATAACTCTTATTTTTTAAGAGCCATGTTAGCAAGCAGGTAAGCAGACTTCCTGCAAACTCTATCTTTCCATCTGCTCTAAAGATTTTAGTGTTGTTCAGAAGAAGAAATAAAAATAAAAATAAAAATTTAGATGACCCTTAATACAATAAAACAGGAAAAGTATTTTCAAACTAGGCAAGAAGAAAAATATTATGTTATTAATCTGAATTTAATAAAGACCCAGATGTGAACTAGGAGTTAAAGTGGAAGATGTCAAATAGAATATCATAACCAGATATGGGAAGAAGTAATTAGGACACCAAAATTGTGATTGACTAATCCAAGTGTACAAAACTGTCATTTTTGTTTATACTGATAGCCATACACCATGACTTCATTGGCTTTTTTCAATTCTAAAGGTTCTAATGGTCAAAATAGTGAGAGAATACTAAAGCACCACGCTGTTATAGGAAGGCCTGGTCTGGTCTTCCAGCAACACATGCTTCCTTCCACATTTTGCAATTAATTTGAAAAAAAAAATGAAGAAACTTTCTAGCCTGGAATTCTAATACCCTAATTTAAGTTTGCTTTGTTACTTAATGCTGTTAAATTAGGTCTTAACTTCCCAAATAGACTGTAAGTTCTTTAAAACAAAGAATTTCACCCATACAATAAAATCATTGTTATACAATAGGAGATACACAACATGTTGAAATGTTTGTATTTTAACTATTATATATAATTTAATAACTGAAAGATCCTCAGCAAAAGAAACAAAAATCAGTTATTTCAATAATCATTAATTATTACCAGGTATGAGATACTTACAAATATTTAACCAGGTAGTAGATAAATATGAAAAGATTAGAGAAATCTTATGGAAATTAATATCCATAGTAGATACTTATGAAATTATAACAAGGTCCTCAGGAGCTACCACTGGACCAGTAAGTTGAAGTCACACCACTTACACCATAAGATCTGCTGTTAGGGTGTTGTTTCTGACACCTCTGTTGTCCCACAACCTGACTCTCATGCCCATCAAGAAAGGAGCCCCATTACTGTCATTGCATGTAAACACTGACAAATCATGATCTTCCTGCTAACTTCACCAGTGACAAAAGCTGTTTCTGACTTTTCCTGCCATCAAATCTCATATAAAAGTATTTTCTTTCTTTGCATCCACACCAACATTTGTTGTTTCCTGATTTGTTAATGTGATGAGCACTGGGTGTTAAACACAACTGATGAGTTACTGAACTCTACATCTGAAACTGATGTACTATATGTTGGCTGATTGAATTTAAATAAAAAAAATTTTTTTAAAAAGAAAGTATTTTCTTGATAGACCAATTTTTCCCAAAGAATCCTACCTGAAATGGAATCTGAAAAATGCTGTTCTTAACTCTCTAACATCTTGAATTGGAATAGAACAGAACTAAAACCAAGCAAGCCAGTCCACAATCCTCTTTATGCTCCACCTCCTCAATACTGATTGTTTTTTGTCACTCAACAGATAATAGCTTCCTTGATAAAAAACAAAAAAAACAAACAAACAAACAAACAAACAAACAAAAAAACTGGAGTCACAAGAATTAGAAGACAAGCCAAAGACTGGGAGGAAATATTTGCAAAAGATGTATCTGAAAAAGAACTATTACTCTGAATGCACAAAGAACTCTTAACATTCAACATTAAGGAAATGAACAACTAGACTTAAAAATGGCAAGAGAACTGAACAGACACTTCAACAAAGACATTATATAGATATCAAATAAGCATATTAATCATACAAAATTACATATGCTCATAATCATACATCATTAGGAAACTGCAAAATAAAATGATGAAATACCACTATTTATTCAACAGAATGGCCAACACCAAACACTAGTGAGGATATAGATCAAAAGGAACTTTCATTCATTGCTGGTGGGGTACAAAATGGCACAGCCACTTTAGAAGACAATTTCGTACTTCCTTACAAAACTAAACACTCCTACTAAATGATCGTACTCCTTGACGTATGCCCCACAGAACTGAAAACGTATGTCCACACAAAACATGCACACAGATATTTATAGCAGCTTTATTCACAATTACCATAACTTGGAAGCAACAAGATATCCTTCTGTATGTGGATGGATAAATAGACTCTGATATATCCAGACATTATTAATTAGTGCTAAAAGGAAATGATCAAGCCATGAAAAGACATGGAGGAACCCTACATGTACATTGCTAAGTTAAAGAATCCAATCGGATAAGGCTACTTACCCTATAATCCTAACTATATGATCTTCTGGAAAAGACAAGGTGGAGAGAGTTAAAAAAAAAAAAAAAAGAATTTGCCAGGAGTTGTAAAGGAGGTATGAGTAGGGGGAAGAGATGAGGATTTGGTGGGGAGTGAAAATATTCTGTACAATACTTTAATGATGGGTACATATCAATACACTTTTGTCAGGTCCATAGAATGCATACCACCAAGAGTGAAACCTAATGCAAACTATGGATTTTGGGTGATAATGTCATGTCAACTTAGCTTCAGCAATTGTAACAAATGTAACAGTCTGGTTTGGGATGTTATTGATGAGGAAGGCTACCTGTGTTTAGGAAGGAAATGTATGGGAACTCTGTATTTTCCACTCCGCTTTGCCATCAGTCTCAAAACCACAAGTATATATAATCTAAAACCCAAAGTATATTAATATCTAAAAAAAGGGAGGACAGTGAAAAGAACACCAAACATGAGTCTGATGATTAAATAACTAGAGGGATTTACCTTCAGAATGGCAATTAAAGATAGCAGAATTTAGTTAATTTTCATTAAATGTAAATGCATTGAACAAAGAAGATATTTAATCGATTGGGAAGAGTATTAAAATCAAACATCATGTACCCTGTATTTTTCTTAAGGATTTTATTGATGTTCTATTCAAAATCCTGTCTATATCATCTTATCTGATTATCCATCTTACCTTTCATTCTTTGGTGATTGTGAAGGTAGGAATAAACATTATTTTCTAAGATATACAGAAATGAATTAATATAATTGAAGTATTTGACAATGTATTAATGTGATGCTGATATTATGGATAGATATCTGTATTGTTTTAAGGTCCAGTAGCAGATATTCCTAACCAAACACCCTCTGTAATGAGTAATAGTACTTGTCTAAATCCTTCATTTAGGGGTACTGTCCATTTGAGATCACCTCTCCTATTGCATAAATGTTTGCTTCTATTTTACTTGAATCTCAGTGTTTCATCATTATCTGAATTAGCTGCATCAGATCAATTCCTTTTATCCTATTTTATCTAACTTGACAGCTACCTATTCATTCATAGACCTCGAGACTCCAGAAAACATCTTCAATATTGTTGTCTTCCTTCCTTCCAACTCTGTTTTCAGCCTGGTTTCCTTGTTACAAAAACATATCATAAATGAGAAACTATAAAAGGGAATTGATAAAGCATCTAAATAGATCACAAAGTTCACGTTTCTTCATGGATCTGAAGGACTGCCTCTTGCTATTATTGTTAGCTGTGGTTAAGATATACCATGTCATGGTAGAGCTTAACATACCCAAGAATGAATATTTTTGCCCAATATTTGATGAAAAATTAGAGAACCAGGATTCAATAATTTTTAAAAAGTAGTTCAAAAAAATAAAAAGTAGTTCAGTTGAATTCAGAGAAATGTGAAAACTGCCAGTGACTATTAAGCAAGGGATACCATAGAAACATATTTTAGAAAATATTAGAACATTATGGTTCTGAGAGTTAGAAGCGCCACTCCAGAATTTCAAACATGACAGGTATCATTCAAGTGGTGAATTTATAGCTATAAATAAATTGTCCTTTCCCATAAGTTCTTAACTCCTATGTGCACAGTGCCACCAACAGGAAAGACATGAATTACCAAATGATAATGCATTTACAATTCAAAAGAAAACCAAGACTTTCAATAATCTTGAAGAGCATAATAAGAATTATCCTCTGCTGCAGCATATCTTGGAGACATTCTAATTTTGACTCCTAGCATTAGAGTTTAAATAATTTTATTCTGCCTTTTCTCAAATCTGGAACACATTCTTCATCAGGGTATCCTAATAGTGATATTCAAATGTTTTCAACATGATCCACAGTAAGTTTTTTTTTTTTAATTGTGACCCAGAACATGTATACATTCACCTACACATGAATAATAGTAGAACTTCAGAACACAATATTTAAGCTTACTATATGCAATATATTTGATATTTCATATTTCTCTGCATTCTCATGGAATAAGATCCATAACTATTGCATTCTCATATAGTAAGCTCCATGAGAGTCTTGCTTACTTATAAAGGTACCCCTATAAATATCTGGCACCTTAGTCAGTGCCAAATCCATACTTAATTACAACGCACTGAGTAAATATAAGTACTTTCCACTGCTCAAGATGAGCATAAAAATCCTGTCCATATAAATCATGTCTTTGAATTTTGAAATACTTTGAAAAAATAACTTAAACTCCTAAATAATAAGTGATAAAAAGTAAAGGTATTGGCACTTGTAAGCAAGGCTCTTTGGGAACGTAACCCAGGTGGAGAACTAGAAAGAGGAGTGGGGAAAGAAGTCAGAAATTCTGAAAGATATTTGATTTACTAGCAAATAACATACTTACCAGTCTGATCTTTTTTCATTTTATGTGATCATACTCTTAATTCTTATATTTGCTAAGATATAGATTTCCCCAAGCCATTCTGTGAATTATATAAGTAGCTTTGATGCTTCTAATGTCTGTTAACCTAAAAAAAAAAAGAAAGAAAGAAAAAGTTGATAACAGCTAACAGCTCAAAAATAGTTTTCCTTTTGTAACTGAATCAAATCTAGTAAAAAACGCCTTATTTAAACTTCTGATTTAGCTAACCATTTTACGATCTTAACATTTTTAATAATTTCTTTAATTTATAAATATTTAATATTAACCTCTAATTCCATATGTATATATGTACGTAGATGGGTATATGCCTATTTCAACAAAAGAAGCATCATGTATATTAAAATGCCATATGTACGCACATATATATTTATGTATTTAACAAGTAAAAATACCAAATAAATTGTACCAGTCATTTTTTTTCCTTTCACACTGAACTACATTTCCAAACAAATTGTAAAATTTTAAAATGCAATATAATTCGCCCAGGAATACTGAGGGTTAAATGTTAGACCTTTATAAAGCAGTCCCAAAGGACAAGTTACAGATACATACCACAAGGGGGCTCAATAAGGGAGGAAAAGTGAAGGAAATAGAGCATAACATTTTAAAGAAGAAATACGAAAATGCCATGTCATAGTTTAAGATCCTCTCCTCTCTCCAGAAAATAAGAATTAAAAAGTAAACGTTTCTGAGAGGAATTACTGAGAGCTCTGGTTTATCGAGCAGCCAACCTATGCTCTGTTATGGGAAAATTCAATTGACATTACTCAGGAATTCAGCAGGATAATTTTTAAAGACAATGCAAATGGTTAGTATACTTATAAATGATGTTACAGACTCAGATACATCTTTATAAACTCAAAATTAAAGATCTTCCTGATATAGGAGGAGTATAATCAGTGTGAATAATGAGGTTCCTTTTACTTCCTCTTCCTCCTTTTTTTTTCTTCTGTCCTTTTCCTGATTCTTCTTCCTGTTTTTCTCCTCCTCTTTCTCATTCTCCTCTCCCCCCTACTTGCTCATTTTTCACCTCTCCTTTTATATAACAGTAATATTTTTCACAATACAATGTAAAGTTCAGAGGTCCTGAAATCAGGAACATCCATTGAATTTTAGTGTTGTGTAGGATGTTGGACGCATTACTTAATATTTATAAGCACTGGTTTCCTTATTGGTAAGATTTACAAACACATCCTGCAAGACTCCAAGAGCAGTAGCTAACACATGCAAAACACTCACCATAATAACTGGAAATTATTGATTCCTGAATAAATAGATGTTTTTATAAGGATGAGGGGTTTTAATGTTTTATGAATATGAAATTATATAAATGAAATTACTTAATCTATCTTAGATTTTATCTTAGTATTCTTAATATTCAGAAGTACAATCTCATTTCAACCCTTCAGTGTAAGCCCTTATAAACTTTTCAGTGTGAGTATTACAGGTATATATTGCTGATATGTAACCACAGTCAAGTATATAGGAGCTTCAGTACACAGAATTCATACACATTTGAAGATTTCAGAAATTTAAAAAAAAAGATTTCTTGATAGAAAGCAAGAAAATAAATTAAGGAAGAATCAATTGACTTCATAAAAAAGGCACTAAATATTGAATAAAAATCAAAATATATAAGACTAGGAAACAGTGTGTGAACTATTGTAATGACATATGATATAGGACATTGTGAATTTTTCAAAACCCAAAAACTACACTACACAAAGTGCAAAGCATAATGTAAAGTATAAACTTTAGTTAGTAATAACCACTGATACTGGTCCATCAATTGTAACAAATGTACCACCAAAGAGAGATGTTAATAAACTGTGAAGTAGTGATGAGAAGGGAGTATACAGGAAATCTATTTTCTGTTCAGTATTTCTATAAACTAAAAATGCTCTAAAAATAAAGCCTACTAATTATTTTTTAAAAGCTGATACATAGACCTGTCCCAACAGAGGATGTCTGGCATATTTATTTGTTGAAGACTGACCATTTATTTACTTCTTCATACAAAGCATTGAGGTGAAATTTTGACTGTGAGACTTAAATTACTATTATATTTGTTATTTAACATCTATCCATGTTTTTCCAGTATGGTTACATAAGTATGTCTAGATTACAATTGGGAAAATTTAAGACTTTGCTGCAGAAAATTTAGTGTTTAAATTATTAGTTATAATAAAATAGTAACCCATGAGGCACCTGGGTGGCACAGTCAGTTAAGCATCTGCCTTTGGTTCCGGTCATGATCTTTGAGTCCTGGGATGGAGCCCCACATCGGCTCCCTCTTCTTTTTTTTTTTTTTTTTAAGATTTTATTTATTTATTTGACAGATAGAGATCACAGGTAGGCAGAGAGGCAGGCAGAGAGAGGGGTGGGGGGGGAAGCAGGCTCGCCACTGAGCAGAGAGTCTGACGTGGGGCTCGATCCCAGGACCCTGGGATCATGACCTGAGCCGAAGGCAGAGGTTTTAACCCATTGAGCCACCCATGTGCCCCAAAAGGAACATTTCTTAATTGCTTTCTTTTCTGATTCATTATTCTCAAGAAAAACTTGCAGTGAAGACTGAGAACATTGTCACAAACATCATTTTGTGGATACTGTCTGAAAATATTTGACTGGCTTCTGATCAAATGACACCACAAAACACATAGCAATCTTACTGGGTCGCTATTGGATGCACAGTTTAATTTTCTAACAAGTAAAGTTATCTAGACTATTAAGAGGGGACAAATATGATTAAGGCAATAAAAAGCCAGCAGGAAGTTGAAGGTAGCATATTATACACATTTGCTTGAATGTCTTTGAGTCCAGCTAGACTGAGACAAGAGAAACATTTATAATCCCAATGCTAGGTGGACATGCCACATAGACAGTTCTCAAAAAAAGTACTGCTCAATATGAGTTGTTGAATTTTTATTTTTATTTTGCCAGAAACATAACAGAAATTGTATATGTGAATAATAGCTTGTCTTATTGATACTAATAGATATGCTGTGCGTAAGGATTAAGACTACCTGTTAAACTTTCATAAATTATTTAGTTCATGGGCTTGACATTTTCTGATTATTTTATGCAAGTAAATGGAAATACTTATAACCATAAAATTTGGAATCCAGAGAAAACAAAAATTTTCTATTATAAAGAATGAAAAAAAATCATTATGAGCTTTACCAAGATTGTCCACTTCTAGAATTCTGTTATGATTTTAATTAAATTAAGTGACACATTTTAACAGTATCATTTGCTTTGTATTCCATAAAGAAAGAAATTTTATCACATATATCAGATTCCAATGTGGCTAATAACTCTTTTATGGGTATGTCATCCATATGTACAAATAATCCCTGGGACTAGATTTCTTCAAAAGAATATTTGAAAGGTATAGATAGCAGTGTTCTCCTTAGCTGGACTCCCAAATACACAGCAGTATAACTTTTTTTCTTGAGAAATAATCAGTTAGTTATAATTAATCAAAAAGTGTAATTCGTGTCATTGTCACCTAGTAATGCAAGTGCTTGAGGAAACTGTTTTCCCCCTCATTGGTTTTTATATGACACAGGTTTTAACTAAAGAACCAAGATACCAAATATCTGAAGCCATCAGTTTCTCAATAAATAGAGAAATTAAAACAACTTTGTACACTTTAAAAAATATTTTAAAAAGAGCTTTACTGAAATATAACTTTCACACCATAAAATGCATTCATTGTAAGGAAGCAACTTGATTTTTAATATATTTATAGAGTTGTGCAACAATCACCAACATTGAACTTCAGAATATTTCCATCACTCAAAAACATTTCTTCATGCCCAGATAAATCCCTGTTCTCTCCTCTAGTCCCACACACACATCAATGGACATCTGGGCTCTTCCCATATTTTGACAATTGTGGACACTGCTGCTATAAACATTGGGGTACATGCATCCCTTCAAATCACTATTTTTGTGTCCTTTGGATAAATACCTAGTAATGCAATCGTTGGGTCATAAGGTAGCTCTATTTTTAACTTTTTGAAGAACGTCTGTACTATTTTCCAGAATGGCTTCACCAATTTGCATTACCACCAACAGTGTAAGAGGCTTCCCTTTTTTGTGCATCTTCACCAGTATCTCTTTTTTTCCTGACGTGTTAATTTTAGCCATTCTGACTGGTATGAGGTGGTATCTCACACTGTGGTTTTGATTTTTATTTCCCTGATGCCAAGTGATCTTCAGCATTTTTCATGTGTCTGTTGGCCATTTTTATTTCTTTGGAGAAATGTCTGTTCATGTCTTCTGTCCATTTCTTGACTAGATTTTCTGGTTTTTGGGTGTTAAGTTTGATACATCCTTCAAAGATTTTGAATACTAGCCCTTTATCTGATACGTCATTTGCAGGTAACTTCTCCTATTCCATAGGTTGACTTTTAGTTTTGTTGATTGTTTCCTTTGCTGTGCAAAAGCTTTTATCCTGATGAAGTCCCAATAGTAAATTTTTGCATTTGTTCCCATGCCTCTGGAGACATTTCTAGCAAGAAGTTTCTGTGGTTGAGGTCAAAATGTTGCTGCCTATGTCGTCATCCTCTAGGATTTTGATGGATTCCTGTTTCACATTTAGATCTTTCATTCATTTTGAATTTATTTTTGTGTATAGTGTAAGAAATTAGTCCAGTTTCATTCTTCTGCAAGTGAGTGTTCAGTTTTTCCAACACCATTTGTTGAAGAGACTGTCTTTTTTCCATTGGATATTCTTTCCTGCTTTGTTGAAAATTAGTTGAAGGTCCATAGAGTTGAGGGCCTATTTCTGGGTTCTCTATTCTGTTCTATTGATCAATGTGTCTGTTTTTGTACCAATACCATACTCTTGGGACACCTGAGTTGCTCAGTTAGTTAAGTGTCTGCTCTGGCTCAGGTCATGATTCTAGGGTCCTGGGACTGAGTTCTGCATTGGGCTCCTTACTCAGCAGGGAGCTTGCTTCTCCCACTACCTGCCACTCCTCCTGCTTTGTGCTCACTCTCTCTCTCTCTCTCTGACAAAGGAATAAATAAAAACTTTAAAAAAATACCTACTCTTTTGATGCTTACAACTTTGTAATACAACTTGAAGTCTGGAATTATGATGCCTCCACCTTTTGTTTTCTTCAAAATTACTTTGGCTATTTGGGGTATTTTCAAAATGTCTCTATAAGTACATACTTATTTTAAGTTGAATTTATGGTTAATATTGAATTAGAGGAGTTCTTTATATACTCTAAATAAATATAAGCCCTTTATTAGAGATATGATTTGCAAATACTTTCTCTAGTCTATGATTTGTGTTTTCACACTCATTGATAATCTATTTTTTGTCATACAACAATAAATGAATCTTATTAATCTAGCAAGGCAGAAGTAACATGCAAGTCACCTTTGCAACATTAAAATTAATTTAGTGTTTCAACTCAAGTCCTTGAAGAACTAAAATACGTAGAAAGTGCCATATAAACACACTTAACACTTCTTAAATCATGTGAGTTTAATGATTTTCATAAGACTATGTATGTGTCTTGAAATAATTAAATATTATAGCATGAGAATAAATTGGGGTACTCATCTATGAATTCTTCATCACTTTAGTTAAAATATCTATTAACATTTATTGAGCTTTATTACAAACATAAAAATTCTAAGTAATTTAAAACTGAAATACATGTACTTAAAATAGGAAGTGATTAAATTCTTTGCATAAAAAATACAGTAGCAAAAGCCGTTTCTAGGAACTTACACTACTTTACTTCTCAAGTATTTAAAATTCTTAATTTTTCATACTTGTTAATCATTAAGAATGGTTTGAGTTTATAATAACTAGGAGTTAGGATGTAACAAGATGAATGTGAAATGAATACATTCTGGTCCCAGATGTCTCATTCTGCCATTCCTCCAAATCACTTACATCCAGGAAGAAATCGACTTGGAGTTATTGTTTTGCTTTACAGAAATATTGTTTTACTTACAGAAATTACTACTAATTTCTCAGCCTTGGTTAGTGCATAAAACTTAACTTCTCCTACTCGTCACCAAAATACAGCTTCCTCTGTTGCATACTAGGTAGAAATGGGGCTGTTGGATCATACTTCAAATAGATTAATCCAGATTAACAAACCAGACAGCTAATGTTTGACATTTCCCTGGTATTAGTGCAAAATTTAAAATGATATAAATTGCCTTATCTGTATATTTTAGGATATGCAGTGTGGTTTGTGGTCGATAAGCAAGTGAATAAATGAATGTCCCACTACCCAAACAGATAAATTGCATCAATTATAGCAGGTCAGATGGAAGAGAAGTGAAGAAAGAAGGGAGGTTATTTTTTTTTCTTTACTTTCTTTCTTTCTTTTCTTTTCTTTTTTTTTTTTTTTTTGAAAGAGGGATGGGGGAGGCACAGAGAAAGACAGAGAGAATCTTAAGCAGTTTCCACACCCAGATGGAGCCCAATGAAGGGCTCAATCCCACAACCCTGAGATCATGTTCTGAGCCAAAATCAAGAGGCAGATGCCAAACCAACTGAGTCACTGAGGTGCCCCAGAAGGAAGGTTAATTTTTAAACAAGTTGGCTTTTCTACACCATATATTTAATCATATTACATCAGCAGGCCCCTGTCTAATTCATATATAAATAGATATTTTTCTCAGCATAATGTTTTCATGTCAATAAAGGGTCGTTAAATAATTTGGTAAGCAGAAAACCCAACTGTCACACCTATGATTATGTTACATTGTGGCAAAAGAGAGATTTTTCAGTATAGTCTAATCTAATAACATGAGCCCTTAAAAGAAAAAGAAGAAAAACAAAACAAAAAAGGCAAAATAAACCCCAATTTTTCTAAGTGGCCAAAGAAGTTAAAGTAGAAGTTAAAATTACAAGAAAGACTCAAATGTTTCATTAATGGCTTGAAGAGGGAAGAGACCACGTGGAAAACATGAAATGAAAATGAACTTGGAAGAGGTAACAGGCCCCTGATTTGGCAGGTTGAGCACAGAACCCACTCGTGCCACACCAGACTTCAGACTTACCAGAACCAGAAAGGAATAGATTTGTATTGCTTAAAGGTGCTGCGTCTGTGGTAACAATTTATGCAGCCATAGACTCTTCTTCAAGTTAAAAGCAGAAATGCATCAAGTTTGTAACTGTAATTTTTAACAGCTGGGGGCTTTAACAAAAATGGACATGGCCTGAAAAATGCCCCCAATATCTTCAATAAAAATTTTCAAGAATGAGACATATGATATTTGATAGCTGAGCCCCATGAAGCCTTTATACAATTTGTCCTAGTCTGCAATTACATTATCCAAAATCGTCAAACCAATGTAACATTTGTTTTGCTAATAAGTATCTGAGGTAGCAGCTAAAATTAAATTAGTAACAAAACACCATACTCCTTTGTCAGAGAGCCACATATCAATCAATGTTTAAATCAATACATTTTAACTCATAAGTAATCATGATGCAAATTTAAAACATAACCTAACACTTCTCAACCCACAAGATTTGCCAAAATTCAAATTTGAAAATACGTAACAATGTTGAAGATATGGAGAAATAGGAATATTCATACTCTATTGAGGCATGACACTTTAGAAAGAATTTGAGATCACCTAATAATACTGAGCGTGAGCATAACATAAATTCCACTTCTGGGTTTAAATTACAGAGAAATTTTGAATGCTTTTACAAGGATACCAAACAAACAAACAAACAAAAACAAGCAAACAAACATTGATTAGAGACTTGAGCCCTCTTTGAATAACAAAACAAAACAATGGAAACAAAAAAATCTAAATTCCCATTGACAATAGAATTGATAAATTATGTAGTATTCATATATTCAGCATATTCTAGAAGAATGAAAATGAAGTAAAACAACAAACGCTACTTTGAATAAAGGAACACTCACTGGGAATGTATACAGTATAATTCTAAAAATTAAAAAATAGGAAAAAGTAAATATATGAAAAAGCAAGGAAATGATAAAACTCAGGATAATAGAAACCTTACGTTGTGCATATGTCACACTCCTTCATTGCATAATTTTTAAGGATTCCATTATTAAATTTGCTGTTGGTTTATAATCTATATTTCAGTCTTAGTGTTGAGTTTACAGTAAACATCATTAATTATCATACTCTGATTTGAAAAAAATATAATGCCACTACATGTGGCATCTATACACAGATATAGATATCCAAGTCTCTATCTGGTACCATTTTATCTTCTTCCTAAAGTACTTCCTTTAACATTTACTGCAGTTGTAGGTTTTCTGCAAAAATTTTTCTCATTTTTTAGTTCTCTTAACAAATGTTCATGTTTCTTTCTTTTTTTATTGAGGTATAATTGACATATAAGATTATATTAGTTTCAAGGATACAACATAGTGATTTATTATTTACATATATTGTGAAATGATCACCATAATAAGTCTAGTTAACATCTGTCACCACAGTTACATTTTTTTTTTCTTTTGGTAACTTTAAAGTTACTCTCTTAGCAACTTCAAAATATGCAATATAGTACTATTAACTATAGTCACCTTGTTTTATAATATATCTCCATGGCTCATTTTATAACTGGAAGTTTATACATTTTGACTCCCTCTACCCATTTCACCTGCTCTCCTTCTCCCCAGCCCATTTCTGGCAACTACCAATCTGATCTCTATATAAAGCTTAGGGTTTTTATCATTTTATTCTTTTCTTTTTTAGATTCTACATAGAAGTGAGATCATATAGTATCTGTCTTTCTCTGTATTTTTTTACTTAGCATAAAGCTTTTGAGATCCATCCACATTGTCACAAATAAATAGTAAGATTTCTTTCTCTTTTATGACTGAATGATATCCCAGTGTATGTATTGCAATTTCTTTAGCTATCTATCTCATCTATCAATGGGTGTTTTTTTTTCCATATCTTGACGATTATAAATAATGTAACAAACATGGGGATGCAGGCATTTCCTTAGGGTAGTAATTTTGTTTTCTTGGGATAAATACCCAGAAGTAAAACAGTTAGATCATATGACAGTTCTATTTTTAATTTTTTAATCACTTCCATACTGTTTTTCATAGTGGTTGCACTAATTTTCATTCCTACCAATAGTGCACAAGAATGCCTTTCTCCACATACTCACCAACATGAGTGATGCCGAACATCTTTTCATGTACCTGTTGGTCATCTATCTGCATGTCTCAGAAAAAATCTCTCTTCAGATCTTCGGCCCATTTCTAATAGGATATTTTTGCTATTGAGATATTTATGCATTTTGAATACTAACCCTTGATAAGATATATGATTTGCATCATCTTCATTTTTGGAAGAGATTTTTGATAGAAATATATTCCATTTTTTTTTTCTTGTTTATTCCCCTAGCAGTCTTTTGTAAGATACTGTACTATTTTGGTTTTTAGCTTGCATAGTTTCTGATGAGAAGTCTGCAGTCACTCATTACTTAATACTTGTAAAAGTCCAGGATCAATTGCTTAACTGTGAAATTCTTCCAAATTTCAAGCCTTCTTATACAAACACTTCTAAAGAACAGTAAAAGATGGAAGGGTCCCCTATTCTTTTATGAGTTAACATAATCTAGAGAGCAAAACATGAAATAACATCTGAGAAAGGAAAATTCTAAACTTATCTCATGTGCATACATGAAAATTTAGTAAACTCTATCCAATTATGTAAAAAAGGATAATATAACACCACCAAGTTAGTTTTATTCCAAAAAATAAATGGCTGTTCCAACATTGGAAGATCAATCAGTGTGATATGCCACAGTATCAGAATAAAAAGAGAAAAATAATCTTAAGAAATTCAGAAAAAGTATCTGACAGTATTTTTTTTAAGATTTATTTATTTATTTTATACAGAGAAAGAGAGAGAGCATGAATGCACATGAGTAAGGGGAGGAGAAGAGGGAGAGAGAGGTAGAAAAGCAGACTCCCCACTGCACATGAAGTCCCAAGCAGGGCTTACCGCAGGACCCTGAGATCATGACTTCAGCCAAAATCAAGGGTCAGATGCTTAACTGACTGAGCCACCCAACACCACCGAAAGTATTTAACAACTATATTAAAAAATTAGCAAACTAGGAATTAAATGAAATTTCCATATTTATTCTTTAACTGATTAAGTTTCAACAAATTCCTATACCAAGCATTATATTTAGCTGTTAACTATTAAAGGCTTTCTTTCTGAGAACAGAAATAAGCCAAGGATGCCAAATGTTAACTTTGGTTCATATCATAATAAAGGTCTTAGCCAGCAAAATAAGGAAAAAGCAAAAAGTATAAAACTGGAAATCAAAAAACTAAACTTCATTTTTCACAAGTAACATAGTCATGTAAAACATAAGAATATATGTGTAAATAAGCCATTTAGAATAAATAAATTTGCAAGTTTGAGGAATAAAATATAAAAAAAACCCAATGGTATCTCTATAAAATATTGACATATTATAGAAAATTAAATTTTATAAATGGTATTATTTAACATCAAAAATAACATGCACTTAGAAATAAATATGAAATTGTGCAATAATACCTATAGAAATGATAAATCTTGTTCATAAAAGGAAAAATAAATATTGTATAGATGACAGTTTTCTACAAATTGATCCCAATTTTCTGTGAAAATTGACAAGCTATGTTCAAAATTTATACCGAACTGCATTTGGTCAAATAACTATGGCAAACATGAAAAAAATGAAGGCAGTTACCACACCAGATATCATTGTTTGTTTAAAGCTACTGTAATTAAGTGTGGTATTGATGTAAACAAGCTTAAGTCACCGTGAATAATTATAGAGAGTGTGATAACAGATCCACACAGAAACAGAGAGTCGTGACCAATGACTATATTGGTGAAAAGCAGGGGAACAAGATCTTTTTAAATTGGTGTCAGATCAATTGAATATTAGTATAAGAAAGTAATCTTAGGTATGTCTGGGTGGCTCAGTGAGTTAAGTGTCTGCCTTCAGCTCAGGTCATGATCCTAGAGTCCTGGGACCAAGTCCCACATTAGGCTCACTGCTCAGCAGGGAATCCACTTCTCCCTCTCTTGGCCCCTCCCCCTGCTCCCTCTCTCCCTCTCTCAGATAAGTAAAATAAAATCTTTTAAAAAGAAAAGTAATCTTAAAACCTTTCTCCTATTAAAAAAGTTAATTAAAAGTGTCTAAATCTGATTTGCAAGGTAGATTACATATCTAAATTTGAAATGTAAAATAATAATGTTTTTAGAACATAATATAAGAGATAATCTTCATAATCTTTTGGCATATAGTTTTTTTTAAAGATGTAAACTTGATAAACAATATTGGATTAATATTAAGACTGAAGTTCATCTAGACAATATGATGGTTAACATCACTAGTGATGCAATTTGGACATTTTGTATTTCTTGAATATGATGAGATGAGGAAAGATACTTCACCTCTGTGGTCTTAAAACACACACACACACACACACACAGACACACACACAAAGACATCATCATAATAATTAATGAGAAAAATACCACAGACAAACCTAGTTTGACTGACATTCTAGGAAATACTTGACCAGAATTCAAAACTTCCCAGGTATGAAAAACAATGAAAGACTATGAAAGTGTCACAGAATGAGGAACTAAAAAGTCATGACAGATAAATGCAATATGGTACCCTGGATTGGATTCTAGAATAGAAACAGGATATTAATGAAAAAAAAAAAAAAAGAAACTCGTGAAATCTGTAGAAAGTCTGAAGTTTAATTAATGATAATGTGCCAATGTTGGTTTCTTAGTTTTGACAAATGTACTAAAGTAATGTCAGATGATAACTAGGGGGACTGAAACTTGGTGATATATGAGAACTCTGTATGTCTTCACAACTTTCCTATAAGCTACATGTAAACTACATGTAGCTTAAATAAAAATAAAAAGTTTATTTCAAAAGACAAGAAAATTCTAAGAGAGTTAAAATGAAGCCAAAGAGAGGAAGATAATTTCAACAGGTAGACATAGCGAAGGATTTTTACACTGAATATATAAAAATTTTTTCTCAAATCAAAAAGAAAATGGCAGGAAAAAAAAGGTAGAAACCTAGTAGAAATCAGACAAAAGAATGAGCATGCATTCCATTAGAAAGGATACTCTTATCTAAAATAAAATAGGAAAATATATTGAGATTAATGAGTAAATACATCTGGTAACTGCAAATTAAAATCATCAATGAACCTTTGCATGGTTCCAGTATGGCTCCAGTGTGGCTAACTATTTATATGTTAGTGAGAAATGGTAAAGCATTTGACACTCTCCTACATGGTTATAGGAATTTAAATTGATAAAATCATTTTAGAAAATTCAGTATCTACTTTGTAATTGTAGATAGGAATATAGACTGACACAGCCACTACAGAAAACAATATAAAAGTTCCTCAAAAACTTAAAAATAGAAATACCACATGATCAAGCAATTCCACTTCTGGATATTTACCCCCCAAAAAATGAAAAAATAAATTCAAAAAAAACATATGCACCCCTATGTTCACTGCAACATTATTTACAACAGCCAAGATATGGAAGCAACCTAGGTGTCCTCTGATAAATAAATAGATAAAGACAATATGGTATATACAGACACAATAGAATGTTACCCAGTAATAAAAAAGAATGGAATCTTGCTATTTGCAACAACATGGATGAACCTAAAGTACATTATGCTAAGTGAAATAAGAGAAAGACAAAGGCCATATGATTTCACTTATACATAGAATAAAAAACGTGAACAAACAGAACAGAAATAAACTTATAAATAGAACAAACTGATGACTGACAGAGAGGAGGGGTTTGAAGAGATGGGCAGAATAGGTAGAGGTCATTAAGAAGTACAGACTTCCAGTTATAAAATAAATAAGTCACAGGGATGTAAAGTATAGAAATAAGGAATACAGTAAATACTATAATAAATTTGTATGGTGAAAAATGTTAAGCATTTCATAATGTATATAAATGTCAAACTGCTACATTATATTTAATATCTACAAAAGCTGAATAAATGTGGGGCACCTGGGTGGCTTAGTTAGTTAAGCCTCTGACTCTTGATTTTGACTCAGGTCATGATCTCAGCATCATGGGATGGAAACCACATCAGTCTCCTCACTCAACAAGGAATATTCTTGTCTCCCTCTTCCTCTGCCCCTCTCCCTGCTCCAGCTCACTGAATCTCTCTGTCTCTCTCTCTTTCTCTCTGAAATAAATAAATCTTTTTTTTAAAGATGAATAAATGCATAATCTACAACTCAGAAATTCCCCTCATATACACAAAATCTAACAGAAATGAGTACATTTTTCATCAAAATACATGTACTAGAAATATTATTTGTAGTAAGCAAAATCTGGAATAAGCCAATATTTCACACAACACCAGAAAAAGTTTTATATCCATCCAGTGTATTATCATGATGAATTGAAAATGAATGAGCTTTTACCACATCCAACAATTTAGATGAATCTCATAAACGTGAGTTAAATAAATGAAACCAGACCCAAAACAAAGTCTATTTCATTTATGTAATGTTCATAATTAGCAAAAAGTATTTTATGATGTTAGAATCCAGTATGGTGCTTACCTTCATGGGGTAAAATACAGTAATGTCATAGTTTTGTATACTGGTTTTATGGATATGTTCACTTAGTGAAAATTTACCACACTATATATTTGTAATTTTTTTTATTTTTAAAAGATTTTATTTATTTGTCAGAGAGACAGAGAGAGCACAAGTAAGGGGAGCAGCAGGCAGAGGGAGAAGCAGTGTCCCTGCCCAACAAGGAGCCTAGGGCTCGACCCCATGACCCTGGGATCATGACCTGAGCTGAAGTTATATGATTAACTGATTGAGTCAGCCAGGTATCCTTATGTTTGTAATTTGTAATATTTTCTTTATATATGTTCTGTTCTGTAAAATGTTTAAGAAAAATTGCATTTTTCTATTAAGTGAGCTTTTTCTGTCCTTTCCTAAGAAACGAATCAATGAGTCGTTATTGGGCATACTTAAAGTCTACATAGAAATACTGCTTACAGAACATTCAATGTTTTCCACAGCTGAATGTATCTAAAGGGAACATTTAGTAACTGTACTTTTTTAGGTTAAACAACTTATCTTCCATTTTTTAAGAATGATATTTTCACCAATTATCATCAGTTAGTGTACATAGCTGTCAGTGAAAATTTCTCCATAGAGTCTATATTCAACACATATATCCAAAAAATTTTAACATAAGTCTTGCCATTCTTAACATTGTTCAATATGGACTGGGTTTCTCAAATCTAGCAAAAATTAGAATATTAAAAGAAACTGATCCCATGTGACATTTGACCTTTAAGGAAAACTGTCATCAAGCATTATGTAGATATTTCATGAATATTTACAAACAATATTAAAGATTCTACTAAGAAAACTAATTATAAGATATAAACCATATGTTTTAAATTTAAGAAATTGTGATTTTAAGTTAAAATGATATGAATATATAACAAATTGTCCAGGTATGTTAGAACTGGTCTGAGGAGAAATGTAGTTTGAAATCTGCTACAATATAAAATACCAGATTTTGAAGTCAGACAAAGTAGGGATAGAGATCAGACTCCTTTATCTATGAGCTGTGAGACCTTGAATATTTCTCTAATCTCTCATACATACTCACTTTTCCTTACCCATAAAATTAGTATAATAATGACTGCCCATTAGTTTCTCTAACTAATGAACATATTATGAATTAAGTAATAATAAGCACAAATAGAAATCACAGTATTTGACATACTGAAACACTCAAGAAACATTAGTTTACTTCCTTCCAAACTGCTCATCATAAGTTATTACTAGGCATTTCAGAAAGGAACTGGCAGCCATGGGTTCAATTATCATCACAATGTAGCTAAGAACCCCCTGGATTTTAACCCTCAACCAAATCCTTTCTAGCACTCTTGTCTCTAAGAAACCTACTGAATCACACAATTTTATTACGTTTCTTCCTCTGAAAATTTTTCCTGCTTTTAACTTATTAATAATGATGGAAAAATAAAATTAATGAACACAAAACTAGAAGTTTTTGGTTATTTTTAACTTACAGTTTTGTTTCATCTACTTTTCACTATTTTATGAAATCTGCCACCTTTTCCTCCCAAAGCTTCTAACTCTACTCATTTCCTTCACAATAACTACTATCTTTGCCTAGATTCCAACCATATTTTTAAAATTTTCAAAGCAATATCTCTTCACTTTATTCATTAATTTTCATAACAAAACACCATATAAATATCAGCCACATGTATGAATTCATTTAAATTATATTTTGAGAATTACACCTTATATTTATGAAGGCATTATAAACTCTTATAAAACTCCGATCAGTGCTTATAAATATTGTATTCATCATAACTACAGTCTTAAACATACAGACTCAAATAAATACATAGTTTTTCTGATAATAATATTAGAAGCTGCAGAAATAGTTTATGAGATTAGCATAACTGAACTGCTTCGAAGTTTGATTACAGTAAACAGTAACTTACGTAAATCAATATTTATTTTAAAATATATATTAAGCTTCCATATGTGCCTGATAACAGCTCTTGTATGTAGATTCAATATGTGGATCATAACATTTTTTTTTCTGGACTAAAATTGTTGGACATGGTGGTAGGCTGGAGACAGTTATAATTTTATATTCATTTAAATTATGAAGTACCACAGAGCTCTGAAAAACATTACCTCTAATTTTCCATAAAACAAGAGTTGATAACAATGTTGAACAAATGTTGTTGGCATAAGTCCCCGACACGGTAGCTTTGATTAATGCTGTAGATTTTGTAAGGTGTTGCTGAAGAATACACAGTTCAATAAATTAAAAGCACAAGGAAGTAGGGCAAATGCCTGCCGGCAATGGAATGTTTACATGATTTACTTGCCACAGAAAAGCTTACTAGAGAGAGGGATTAGAGAAAAAGCTAAACAAAATAATATTCTCTCATATTCTGTGTGTCTAGATTTCAAGGGAAAATTCAGATGCACTGAAATTAACCAAATATTGGCCATTCCTTTTTTTTTAAATTTTTTAATTAACATATAATGTATTATTTGCTTCAGGGGTACAGGTCTGTGAATCATCAGTCTTACACAATTCACAGCATTTACCATATCATACACCCATCCCTTACCCTCTCTCCCACCCCCCAGCAACCCTGTTTGTTTTCTGAGATTAAGAGTCTCTTATAGTTTATCTCCCTCCCAGGTCCCATCTTGTTTCATTTTTTTCCCTTACTTCCCCCTCCCCATGACCCCTCACCCTGTATCTCAAATTCCTCATATCTGAGAGATCATATGATCATAGTTGTCTTTCTCTGACGGACGTAGTTCGCTTAGCATAATACCCTCTAGTTCCATCCACCTCGTTGTATACGTATTGACCATTCTTTTGAAGAGAGAACATCTCTACTACAAAGAAATATTAGAGGAAATGGACAACAATAGCTATTGTTTTTAATATTCTTTCAGCAATCTGGACCCTTATTAAAAAAAAAATAGACTGGAGATAGAAAGGCATAGGAGAGTAGGCAGGAAGAGAGGGAAAGATGGTGGGGAGAGAGGTGGATAGACACTTAGGTACATAGGTAGACAGACACAGATATAATATTGTAACCTTTCCAATTTCTTAAGATAGAAGCTTTGATCATTATTTTCTTTTTCCCAAATAAACATTTAATGCTATATATATCCAATACCGTTTTTACTTCATCCCACAATTCTTGATGTGTTTGTGTTCACTTTCATTTATTTAGGAATGTTTCTGATGACTCTGTGATATTTTTTGACTTAAGATTAATTATGAAGTCTACTGATTAATTTATAAATATCTAGACGTTTTCCAGGTATGTTTCTGTTAATTATTTATTACTTGTGTTTGGTTCAAAACGTGTATTTAAGGGATGCCTGGGTGGCTCAGTCGATTAAGCATTTGCCTTTGGCTCAGGTCCATGTGGGATTCCTGCTCAGTGGGGATGCTGCTTCTCCCTCTCCCTCTGTTCCTTCCCCCCTGGCACTCTCTCTCTTATTCTCTTTCAAAATACATATTTAAAACTTTACTTAAAAAGAAGGGGAGTTTGTTTCTAGATTATCAATCTAGATCAACAACTGGGTCAATAGCTTTCTTTTATTGTGTTATTCTATATTGCTGCATAACAATATCACACAAATTTAACAGCTTAAAACAACAGAGCTATTCTACTTTTGAAGGTTTGGAGTCTTGGCACAGCTTAGGTGCATCATCTGACTGTAATTACTCTGTCAGCCTCAGTTTGGCAGTGTCATCTAAATGCTTGACTGGGGAAGGATCCACTGACCAGCTCGTTCAGGTTGTGGTTGAACTCATTTCATTGTAGCTATATGAATAAAGGTTTCATTTTCCTGCTGGTGATAAGCTGAAGGCCACATTTAGCTCCTAAAGGCTGCCCGAAGTTCCTTCTCACGTGGAGTTCTTTAACATGTCTTATTGCTTCCTCACAGCTAGGAAGAGAATGAGGGATTCCAGAAAGAGAACAATATAATCTAATGTAATGTAATCAAATGATCACACACACAGACTCACATACATCTCATCATCATTGCTGTATTTCATTGGTTAGAAATAACTTATAAGTCTTGCTCACTCTCAGGAGATAGGTTCACATAAGGGCATGAACACCAGGAAGACAGGATCATGGTAGCGACCTTATGCCACACAGACACACACACAGACACACAGACACACACACACACACACAAGTGCACATGCCAAGCTAGATACTTTCCAAGTCATCTCTTTTTACTTTTTATTTGTCTTTTACTCTGCACGTTATTTTAGAGATTGTCTTTTGAGGTCATCAAGTTTGATGTTGTTTCCTTTTTTTTTTTTTTTAAGATTTTATTTATTTATTTGACAGAGAGATCGCAAGTAGGTGGAAAGGTAAGCAGAGAAAGAGGAGGAAGCAGGCTCCCTGCTGAGCAGAGAACCCGATGTGGGGCTCAATCCCAGGACCCTGAGATCATGACCTGAGCTGAAGGCAGAGGCTTTAACCCACTGAGCCACCCAGGTGCCCTTGATGTTTCTTTTAAGGTACCTAACCTTCTAAGAGGGAGGGAGTGGGGAGACAGTGAGAGGGAAAGATTCAAAGTCTGTATTCAGCCAGAGACGCAGTCCAGAAGTCATCTCTGCAGATCTATTTGGTATCTAGAGGATTCAAGAGCCTAACTGCTGCCCCCTGCCAACAAGCTGAGACTAGATACATGAAAACATATCTGTGCTACAATGGCACCTGGTGCCTTTCACCAACTTACCATGTAAAAAGGAAATACGGTGTATGCTTTACCTCTGCCTTCCAAGTCTCACATAAAATGTCTTTTGTAGCCAGTGCTAATTTAGAACTATACAGAAAAGGAATTGTGGGAATTAGTCTAGTTTAGCTAAACTGATGCAATACACAGGTACATTTGGTTTTTACCAGAAGCTTTATAGTCTTATCGTTTTACATGTAAGTCACTGATACACTCAAATTAATTTCTGTATGTAGAGTCATGAGCCATGGTGTTAGGTTGAAATTCTTTTTTTATTGTTCATTTGGACATTCAATCCCACGACCTCTGGTAGAAGGGTTTTTTATTTCATTATTGGATTATATTGGTGTTTTTGTCAAGGATCACTTGATTATATACATGTGTCTTTATTTCTAAGTTCAGTACTCTTTTATATTAATGTGTCTATCCTTTCTGCAGATAACCTTGTCATAATTTTTAAAAATATATTTTTTTAATTTTTTAAATATTTTTATTTATTTATTTGACAGGGAGAGAGATCACAAGTAGGCACAGAGGCAGGCAGGTTGAGGTGGGGAAGCAGGCTCCCTGCTGAGCAGAGAGTCCGATGTAGGGCTCAATCCCAGGACCCCGAGATCATGACCTGAGCTGAAGGCAGAGGCTTTAACCCACTGAGCCACCTAGGCGCCCCATCATAATTTTTTAAAGCATTATGATAAGTCTTGCAGTCAGTCAGAGTAAGATCTCCAACTTGTTTTTCCTACTGCAAGACAGTTCTGGCTGTTCTAGATCTTTTTTTATCTACACACATTTTAAGAATAAGTGTGTTGCTTTCTATTTTAAGAATTCTGCTGGAATTTTAATTTAGATTGCTATGGATCTGAAGATCTACTTGGGAGGAATTTCCATCTTAACAATCTTTAATCATTAAATCTATGAATATAACATTTCACTCAGTTAGACTTTTTAAATTTCCCTCAAAATGAGTTGCCAGTATAGAATTCCCAAACATAGTATATATTTATCACCATTATTTGATTGCATTTGTTTCCTAACTTCAATAACTGGTTTGTCTGGGCATCTACTATAACTTTTCTTCTATCAGTAAGTCATATTTTTCTGTCTTTTCTATATGTTTAGCAAATCGTTACTGTGTTCTAGATATTCTGTATAAAAGAAATAAAGTGGCTAACTTCCACCAGTATCCATTCCCTTTTCCATATGTAAGGAATATATTGTACCTAAATAAAATGTTTTGCTCTAGGACACAGCTATGTTCCAGTATAGGTAAAAAGCCCAAGTATTGGTAAAAGCTTGTCCTCCACTGATTTGTCTTTATTCCCCAAGAATGGCTCTCCTTTGATATTAACTGAGACTTTGGAGAGTCTATATCCTCAGCATTGAAAATTCTATCCATCTGGGTTTTCCTGAGATTGGCTTTTCATACTCATTCTCTCGTTCAAATTTCCCTCTTTTCTGCATGTGCTCTCCCCTTCCTCTATCTGGATTTTGTCCCTGAGGTACCCAGTGACAGTGTAGATTCCCTCTGCCTTACCAGTTCTGTATCACCCACTTTCCTCTGAAACCTAGAACTCACCAATAGCCTATGGGGAAACCTGAACTCAAATTCGAGATTCCAGTTTACCAGCCAATCATGGCTGCCAATATGTTTCATTTGACTGAGAGGTGGAAGCCGATCAGTTTACACTTATTATAACTTCTTACGGATTTCAGATTAAATGTGCAATATTACTATTTAATTTTACAACTGTCTAATAATTCTATATTACTTTTCCTTAGCTACATTGATTTCTTTTAGTTCAGAGGTACTTAACCAGGGATGACTTTGCCCCTGAGGGGGCATAAGCCAATGTCTAGAGACTTTTTTTGTTGTCTTACCTGGTGAGGAAATTTGCTACTACCTTCTATTAGATAGAGGCCAGGGATGGTGTTAAACATTTGTAGTACACAAGACAGTTAATAAGGAATTATCTGGCCTCAAATGTCAAAAGCCAAGATTGAAGAATTTTGTTCTATTTCAATTACTTCTGCTATTCTGCTTTCCCTTGAAAGTTTCCACCTATTTTTACTACTTTCCTTATATATAACCCCAAAATAATAATACTCATCATTCACTTATTAAATTCTAATATATACATAAATATATATGTATATTTATACATTTATGTATTTTATATGTATATTTATTCATATATGTATATTTATACCTTTACCACTTTCTAGCAAATAAAAGGACTCTGAAATACTTTAGGTCCACTTACACCTTATCACATTTGTATAATTATTATGCCTAACTTTATTCATCCATATTAGATTCTACTAGATATTAATATTTTGGGTTACATTACAAATATTTATCTTTTTACCCATGAATTTACCCTTTATATTGTACTGGCTTACTCTCTACACTTCTAGGCTTCCATCTGAATTTTTCTTTTTCCTGAAAAACTCTTTTTTAGTATTTCCTTAATTGCACGTGTATTGCTGAAGACTTCTTAAAGTCTTTTCTTTAAAAGCTTCACTTGCCGTAATTATTAAAGAACATACTTGTATGGTAAACACTGTATACTGCCATTCATTCCTTTCATTAATTTAAATAATTCCATATTTGTCTAGCTGCCAAGGAATGGCTGCATTGTATCAGTATTACAATTGCTGACTTCATGATAACCTTTTTTTTTTTCCTTTGTCTTGGCTTTATGCAGTTTTAGTATGCTGTTCTTACACATGGTTTTCTCTTTATTTAACCTTATTGGCTTTGTTAAACTGTGTTCAATCTGCAGCTTTATGTCTTTCATTAATTTTGGAAAATTCTCAGTTATTACCTCATCCGATATAGGTTTCTCTCAGTCACTCTCTACTCTCTTCCCGAGACTAGTTAAAAATGTTGACATTATTTTCCATATTCTGTATGTGTCTTTCCTTCTTTTTTTTCCCCTTTTTTACAGATTTTATTTATTTATTTGAGATAGAGAGAGAGAGCATGAGCGGGAGGTGGGAAGGGGCAGAGGAAGAGGGAGAAAAAGGCTCTCCACTGAGCAGGAAGTCCAATATGAGGGTAGATCCCAGGACCCTGGGATCAGGACCTGAGCTTAAGGCAGACACTTAACCAACTGAGCCACCTAAGCACCCCACCTTTTTTCTTATATATGCTTCCAATGAAATATTATATTATGATATCCCTTCTAGCTCTCTAATTCTTTCACTATCTGTGAAATCTGTTATATTGATCTGTTATGATTTCTAATTTCAACTACCATAATTTTATGTCTTTAGTGATAAAATTATCATTCAATCATTTTCAATTTATAGTCTGTCATTTAATTTCTTGAACACATTAGTCACAGTGATTTTAGAAACCGTGTCTAACAACCTACATCTGTGTTCTCCATGAGTCAGTTTCTAATATCATCTCCCTCTTGTTTTTCAATAATATTTAACCTTTTTGCATGCCCAGTAATTTTATTAATTATAGACTGCTCCACAAGGAAACTCTGTAGAGAAAACTTAAAGTTCTTGTTGATGTCACTTCCCTCTAGAGAGAATTCTTTTTTTCTACTTTTAGCAGATACTATGCTAGGGGAGGATGACCCTAATCTAATAGGGATTAAATTGATTTGAAACTGGTCTTTAGTCTTTGTGGGGATGGTATCATCTGAATCAACATTGCTCCAGGCAGTTAGCTCTTTGAATTTTCCCACTGAAACTTTGGGTATGCATTCAAGAGTCTCTTATTGTCAGACCATAAACTCCATTTACCCTCAACTCCCATGAGGCATTCAGTTGCTCAGCCTCACAGACTGGGTTTTAAATTAAGCAAATGCCTTAATGGGTAAATCAAAAGCAAATGTTATGGTCATATTTTTGGATTGCTTTTTTTTTCTCTCCTCCAGGATCATAGACCTAACATCATCATTCTCTTGGCAACTGAAAAGAGATTAAAAAAAAAAAAAAGTTTTAATCCTACATTGCTGTAACTATAAATATCTAATTTACATTATTTTTAAATTTGGACTTATGGCATTGTTATTTCCCTGGTATTTATAATTTTTTATTCAATTTTCTTTATTTCTTCTGCTATCGTAAAACCAGCTTTCTTTCTCACTCTCATTCTCTGTCTTGCTCCTGCTCTCGTTCTCATCACAGATTGTCTATTCCTTTTGGACTTATTTCAAAAATATAATATTTTCTTATTTTTTTCTGAAAGTACAAAAGAGAGGACTTCAAATGTACTTATCTTTACCAAAGAAGTCTTTTTTCAGAATATGCATCTAGCATCCTATCTGTATTCTATAGTAAATATACTTTTATAAGTCCTAGATTATTTTTTGTTCTGTTTTCTTCTCAGCCTACCATCCTTTTAGAATGAGCTTTTCTATGATGGACATTTTACTCAAAGCAATATGTAAAATCTCTGAGTTAACACTGGATCCCCTTTTCATATTACTTCATCTATACACATTGATGATATCCAGATAAAATATGTCAGTATTTTTGAATAGGTGACACCATTTCTTCTTTATAGCACTAAATAAAACTTGCCCTAGTTTTTATATGACTGATCATTTTAATCATGACCTGACATAGAAAAGAAAAACTTGTATTCAATCAAAAAAATTGATACAAAAGAATGCATTAGAATTCCAGGGGAAAAAAAATTTCTGAAATAATTCCAGAAAATTCTATCTGATATTCAGCCTGATTATTTCATGAAGATCTTTTGCTGGCTTTTATAAATTTTCTTTTTGTGTGTCTCAACAAGTCTATTCATGACACCATACTGAAAAGACATTTTTAGAAAAGAGAAATCTAGACCTTTTTGTAGGAAAATCAGCTGACAGCAACATTTTGCTTTTTCCCCAGAAACCTCTATTTCTTATTTCTTTTTTCACAAACATTTGAAATTATTTTCAGTTTGGTGGAAAGCTTTTTTTTTTTTTTAAATGTGCTTGTAGTGGTTAATGTTATATGTCAATTTAGCTAGGCAAGAGTGCATAGTTGTTTGATCAAACACTATCTAGATGATGCTATAAAGTTTTTTTTTTCTTCATATGTGACTAATATTTAAATTAGGAGACCTCAAATCAAGCAAATCACCCTCTCCCCTAATGTGTGGACCTCATTTAATCAATTGAAGGTCTTAAGAGCAAAGACTGAGGTTTCCTGAGGAAGAAAGAATTTTCCTCAAAACTGCAACATAGGAGCCATACCTGAGTTTCCACTCTGCTTCCCTGTGGAATTCAGAGTCAAGACTGCAAGGTCAACTCTTTCCAGAATTTCCATTCTGCTGGCCTGCTCTACAAATTTGCCAGCCCTCACAATCTTATTAGCCAAACCAATTTAAAATAAATACCTATCTTTGTCACCAGTTGGTCTATTTCAATGAAGAACACTAACTAATATAGTACTGCTGTGAAGGAAGAATTGGTGAACTAGTTTAATTCCTTCTTCAAAAAACAGGTAGATATTGATGTCTTTGTGACTCTAGCTCAGACTAGAGTTCAGGAGATATATAATGACAAGGAAACAGGCATCTTATGCAAAGAAAAATTTGCCCTCCTGGTTCCAATTCTGGGAAGCAATCAAGTTACGCCTTAGAGAAAAGTAATAGATCCTGACAGGTGGATCTTCTGGCTACGAATTGAGAGAGGACATTCTAGAAATTGGCCTATGGATTCCTTGGACAGGAATATTGGTTCTAAGTACTAAAATATGTCAAGATTAATTAAGACAGCCAGATTTTATTGATAGTTCATGGCTTGGAACACTGTCAAAAACGGAATCTGAGACTCACGGAAGGATTTTCCATATTCCCTGGTAAGAAGGCTGGGCTAACATAGAACTGAATAATCTTAAAGTCATCAAGCCAAGCCAAGCAAAAGCTGTTTTTCTGTTGTTTAGAGAATCTAGTTTAGACCAACATAGCCTAGAACAAAATACCTATCCCAGTAAGCTGTTTAACTCACAAATGTTATTATTCATGGCTAAAACTTGTAAGGCTGAAATACATCTTGAATGGAGAGTATTCACATAATGGCAGGAGAGTGAAATATCCATTTGTATGCCTAATCTAAGACTATCAGAATGTACTAAATAAGGGGCTCCTGGGTGGCTCAGTGGATTAAGCATCTGCCTTCAGCTCAGGTCATGACCCAGGGTACTGGGATCAAGCCCCACAATGGGCTCCTTGCTGAGTAAGCCTCTCCCTGTCCTTCTGCTGCTCTCCCTGCTTGTGCTCTCTTGCTCTCTGTCAAATAAATAAATAAAATCTTTTAAAAATATATACTAAACAAAACAGGAAAGATGCAGACACTTCCTTGAGGCACTGAAATACAACATATCATATATATTTTAGGTGGTATTTCATAATGTGCCTAGGAAAAGATACTTATTTGAAAATCATCAAAATCTTCCTCTGACACAACTCTGTACTCCTCAAGTTTTAAAATACTATAAATCAGTAGCATTACTTAAAAGAAAAAAATCTGCTTTCTCAGTACAGGAGGTATTGCAATTAAAACCTCTAAGACAGAAAAAGCTGTATGCACAATAGTACACTCAAGCTGAATATTAAATATATATATATGAAAGACTCCCTAGGGCAGATGAGCTTTTTAATCATAGTGTTTGACTTTCTACGTCTGATTTGTTGCTCCTTCTGTGGCAGGAGGATGGACTTGGGAGCACATTTTTCTCTAATTTCTTGATAAGCACTACTATCAACCTGACAGCCTGGACTGATTAAATATCCCTATTCACACACAGACATAACCACTGCCTTTAAGGACCTCTGAGCTAAAATTAAATGTAAATTAACAAGGGGCCAAACCCCTCTTCAGCTTCTTTCCTCTCAGGCAATTAATACATACTACTTTGTGGGAAAGACAGTGTTCTTACAAATCACACTTACTATTTTTTTGTTTTATTGGTCCAGTGGATGTCAGATGAAATCCAACCAGAGGAAGAACAATAAAAGAACATAGTTAAAGCAAACGAAAATTGAATTTGGGAAAAAAGAATCTAAATGGAGAATCTGAGAGATAGGTAAGTTGACACAGGGAAGTTCAGAGCTTAAGGAAATAAGAAAAAAGCAAACATGTCTTTTAGCACTAGTTTGGCAAACAATAAATGATTAGGGAAGAGAGAATGAGAAACTGAAAATCCAGAATAAAGCCCTAGGCACAAAAATGCCAGGCAGCTATGATGGACATTGTGGTGCTAAAATGAAGACAAACAGTAGACACAATAAAAATATGCGACTTTGACCTGAACTTGTAATCATCAATGGAAATAATGGGGATCTGTAGTTTCTGTAAGCAGTTGAAGTTTCTGTGAGCTACGATTTTCCTTTCCATCAATTTAGGGTCAGAACTGATCTGAGGCCCTCAGAATGCCCAAATTCAGAAGGAAAGGAGAGATGGCACAGTTGGATCAAATTGGAGGAAATGGTTATCCAGAAAGATGAGTGGATGGTGGAATGAAACCACTGCCAATATCTTTTTGTATAACGTTTCTTCTGCAATCAAATTATGGATAAAATCTCGAGGGTTCATAAATCTAAATGAGACTATGATTCTGTAGTTATATTGCTTGACAAATTTGCTACATTTTGATAATCAATTTGCTTTTCCAAGCATTAAAAACTATTCTTCTTTTCCCATCTTCTCAAACCCCTACATTCATCTTCCCACCTTTCCCACATCCAATTTACAGAGCAATGGAAATTATCCTACTACATCATCCCACCATAAGTCTACAAGCTTCTCTTTCTTAGGAAATATGGTTTGTTCCAGCATCCTCTGAAGTCCATCCATGCCCATAATTACAGAATATTCACAGTGTTGATTTTTCTGTTCACTTCTGTGTCTCCAATTTCACTGTTTATTCTCTCTCTACCATCACTATTTAAATATGTTCAAAATGCTCACACCTTGAAAAATGTCTTCATTTGACCTTCATACCCCACTCCATCAACAAGGTTTTTCATTAGCTGTCTCCTTAATGGGCAGACCTCACCCTCTCTTATTTCAGTCTCATTAATAAGGGATAAAATGAGAGTTTTATGGTATCACATAGTTTCTCACTGAAAAATGAAAGAATCTCTGAATTTTCTTCCATAAAACACACCAATGCTCATGAAAAATTCATAGAAGTAACAAAGATAATAAAATAACATAAAATAAAACACTATGAAAAAAAATAAAGCAAAATACAAAAAAATCAAAAGAAAAATGACACAGTATTTCATCATTAGCTGAATCAGTGACCAATGTTGCAAAGAAAGTTAAAAAAAAAAAAAAAGGTGGGAGCATGCAATTTAGATAAGCCTAATGTTGCTTTCTATCTCTCTCCTAATTCAAAATCCAGTGATTTCAATAAATACTTTAAAATTTAATCTCCAGAGAGACTTGTCTTCTGAATTCGAGGTTGGTATATCAAGTTGTTTCAGTATCTTCTCTTGCATGTTTCTTTGGAACTTCTAATGAACATGTTGAAAACTGAAATTATGACTCCCTCACTAAAGAAAACAGAAGACATGTTCCTCTTCCTCTCAGTTTCAGTGAATGGCATGACTCTGATCGTGACTGTCATAATTAATTCTTCATCACCCCTCATTCCCCACATCAAATCAAACACTAAATTTTGTTAGTCTGCTTCATTAGTATGTCTGTATTTCTTGTATTCAAGTCTATTCACTCTCCTTTTATCACCCTACTTCAAGCTGCCATCATCTCTCTATAACCAAATCCAAACTAGTCTTGCTGTTCTTACCGATGCCTTCCTTTCAACCATTCTTCTGGCACATATTAGAGTAATATTTTCTTTTTTTTATTTTTTAAGATATTATTTATTTATTTGACAGAGAGAGAGAGGGAGAGAGCACAAGCAAGAGGAGCAACAGGCAGAGGGAGAGGGAGAAGTAGGCTCCCAGCTGAGCAGGGAGCCTGATGTAGGGCTCAGTCCAAGGACCCTGCATGACCTGAGCCCAAGGGAGATGTTTAACAGACTGAGCCACCCAGGTGCCCCTAGAATAATATTTTTAATAAAAATTGAATTATGAGGGTGTCTGGGTAGTTCAGTGGGTTAAGCCTCTGCCTTCAGATCAGGTCATGATCTCAGGGGTCCTGGGGCTCTCTGCTCAATGGGGAGCCCGCTTCCCACTCTCTCTCTGCCTGCCTCTCTACCTACTTGTGATTTCTCCCTCTGTCAAATAAATAAATAAAATCTTTTAAAAATTTTGAATTATGATCACTGTCTGTTACCATTATTGTATACATAGAAAAAAATCCTTAAACATGTTCTACATACCTACATACCATACATACATACTATGTGATTTAGACATTGCTTGTCTCTCCATCCATATCCTCATCATTAGCATCATCATCATTGTGGATGAGCTAGATCAAGCTTCTCTCATTCTTTATGGATATATGAAGCTTCTTTCTCCACAGAGACACTACATTTCACCTAGAACAAAATTCCTCAAACTTTTGGAAAGTCGAAAAGAAATTATTTCAGGCTTTGTGGGCCATAAAGTTTCTATTAAAATTAACTAACTTGCCAAAAGCTTTACCAAAAGCAGCCATAGATAAAAGCTAATGAATAGGTCTGTGCTCCAGTAAAATTTCATTTACAAAATTTAGACAGCAGGTGGGATTTGGCCAACACATCTTAGTTTGTTAACTCCTGATCTAAAATAATCCTCGCTGTCTTTGTCATTCAGGAGGTTCACTCACCCATCCTTTAGGTGTCACTATAAGTGTCATTTCCATCAAAAAATGTCTAACTTTTCCAAATACTGTTAAGCCTTTCAAAACTAGGCTTTCATTGCCCCCTCTAAAGTTGTCTTCTCTGTTTCTAACACAATCCTATTTAGTTGATAGTTTTGTAATTATGTAGAAAATATCTTTCTTCCTGACAAGGTAATCTCCCAGAGGGCAGTTCCTATTTATAATTCAGTTAACTGCTGAATTTCCAGGCATACTTGCCCTGTATTATACACTCAGAAGTATGCGCTGAATGTTTATTTTAAACTCTGTATCCATATCAATGAAACTTTCTGTAATCTTGATATGGTGGCCTGTATTATTTTTTTTTAATGTTCACCAAATCTCACTGGCTCTGAAAATTGGTTTGGCCAATCAAATGATGTGGAAACATTACGTATGACTCAACAGCATGGGATTTATGAAAAAAATATTTGGTTGAATACATCCTCCATTTCCTGCTCCTGCCACTGTGAGACTGACTGGCAATAATGAGCAGTGTAATTTCTTGATGAACTACAAATAGAGTTGCTAGATACAGCAAATCAAAATATAGTACATCCATTAAATCTGAATTTAAGATAAACAGTAAACACATTTTAGAATGAGTATATCCCCAAAATTACAGGAGACTTGCTCATACTAAAAAAAAAAATGTTTATCTGGTACTCAAAATTGGACACTCATTACATACAACAGAAATGTAGACTGAGTGAAAACTGAACTTTGATTTTGTAAGTCACAGAAATTTGATGGTGTTTGTTTCCACAATATATCTAATCTATCCTGACTAATACAACCACAGTTCATCTACTATAGAGAAAAGAAATCTTGGGATTAGACATCACTGCCTCCTTTTTAGAGTTCAAAGGTATTTCTTTCCCAAATGAAGACTGATATTTTAAACTACAAAAACATCACCTTATCCAGGGGCATCCTTCTTTCCAGCCCATGCACTATGGCCATGAAAAAAGTAGAACTATTCCCATAGTTTGTTTCAGAAAACTCTGCAAATCAAATCAATTATCAAGGACTCATACAAACTTTTAGCACTAGCCTCCAAAAAATGTTTTAAATTAAGTACTATAAGACAAAGATAATTTCTTTAATATTTTAAACTTGTGGAAATAGAAATCATAGACAGATTTGACCCAATATAAAGTTACATTTAATTATGGGGGAAATTCTGATTCCTTATATTGAAGAAATGATGGCTCTGAGCAAGAAAAGTTAAGATGGAGGGCTTTGTCTTCACACTTTTCTCTCCCTCACTTTGTTCTGGACCATGTCAGGCTCAGAGTTTTAGTCTGGGGAGCCCATCTTACTGTATTCACCTGCTTCAGTAGCAGTCCCTGGTGAAGTACAAAAGGGAGGAAAACAAACATAGCTCAGCCAAGGGAACTGTGTAAGAACATATACAATGCTCTGAAACTCAAATTCAGAAATGGCATTCCCCACAATGGATCCACTTAAGTGAATAAGCAGTTCAGACTGGGGACAGTATGTTGCAAAGCTGCTCTGGAACCAGGATGACCAAACAACCTCACCTCAATTTTGTTGACAGGTGTACAGGACTGATGAGAACAACACAACCGCATTTATGTCATTGAATGAGTCAGTAAACAATTATTACCAAAATTAATTAAGGAGGATTTTATTAAATCAACCCCAGTTATAGCCTAATGAATGCATGTGATTGTGGGTTCTGTGGGGTTTTTTCCCCTTGATCAGTTTTACCAGGAAACTGACTTACAGTATTGCTACTTTTTATTTTTATTTTTATTGCTTTATCCAAAGGTAACACAAAAGAATACACAGAAACTTATCAAAACTAAGGAAAGCCCACTGGATATAAGATAGGTACTAAAAAGTCAATATTATGGTACTGGCACAAAAAAAAAAAGACATAAATCAATAGACCAGATGAGAAAACCCAGATATAAACCCAGAATCATATGGCTGATTAATCTTCAACAAAGAAGAAAAGAATATCCTATAGGAAAAAGACAGTCTCTTTAACAAATGGTGTTAGGAAAACTGGACAGCTACATGCAAAAGAATGAAACTGGACATATGGGGAAATACTCACCATACACAAAAATAAACTCAAAAAGGCTTAAAGACCTAAATGTGAGACTTGAAACTATAAAAATCCTGTAACAGAGCACAGGCAGTAATTTCTCTGACACTGGCCATAGTAACATCTTTCTAGATATGTCCCCTGAGGCAAGGGAAATAAAAGCAAAAATAAACTACTGGGACTTCATCAAAATAAAATGCTTCTGCACTGTGAAGGAAACAATCAATAAAACTAAAAGGTAACTTAAGGAGTGGGAGAACAGATTTGTGAATGATATATCCATAAAAGGTTAGCGTCCAAAATATATAAAGAACTTACACAACTCAACAATCAAGAAACAAATAATTCTTTTAAAAAATGGGCACAGGGGACACTTGGGTGGCTCAGTTGGTTAAGCCGCTGCCTTCGGCTCAGGTCATGATCCCAGAGTCCTGGGATCAAGTCCCACGTCTGGCTCCTTGCCCCACAGGGAGCCTGTGTCTCTCTCTGCTTCTGCCTGTCACTCTGCCTGCTTATGTGTGCTCTGTCTCTCTCTGACAAATAAATAAAAAATCTTTAAAAAAAAAATAAAATAAAAAATAAATAAATAAAAAATGGGCACAGGACACAAATAGACATTTATCCAAAGAAGACATCCAGATGGCCAAGAGACACATGAAAAGATTCTCAACATCACTCATCATCATGAAAATACAAATTAAAACTACAATGAGATGTTACCTCACACCTGTCTGAATGGCTAAAATCAAAAACATAAGAAACAAATATTGGTGAGGATGTGGAGAAAAAGGGGCCTTTCTGTGCTTTGGTGGGAATGCAAACTGGCACAGCAACTGGGGAAAACAGTATGGAGTTTCCTGAAAAAATAAAAAAAAAATAGAACTAGCCTCTACAATCCAGTGATTATACTATAGATACTTAATCACAAAAATTCAAAACCACTATTTCAAAGGGATAACATGCACACCTTCATTTATAGCAGCATTATTTACAATAGCCAAATTATGGAAGCAGCCCAAGTATCCACTGACTGATGTATGGATAAAGAATATGTGCTATGTATGTCTACATACACACACACACACACACACACACACACACACACAGGAATATTATCTAGCCATAAGAAAGAATAAGCAATAACATGGATGGAGCTAGAGAGGATAATCATAAGTGAGAAAAGTTAGAGTAAAACAAATACCATATTTCACTCACAGTGAGATTTAAGAAACAAAGCAAATGAACAAAGGAAGAAAAAGAGAGAGAGAGAGAGAGAGAGAGAAAGCAAGAAACAGACTCTGAACTATGACGAACAAACTCTGCTTACCAGAGGGGAGGTGAGTGTTGGGATGGGTAAAATATGTGATAGGCATTAAGGAGTACACTTATCATGATGAGCACTGAGTAATGCAGAGAATTGCTGAATCACTATATTGTACACCTGGAACAAATATAATATTGCATGTTAGCTATACTGGAATTTTAAAAAAAGACAATTTAAAAAGTCAATATTGCTCCTACAAATGCCACTTAGGTTGAATTCTCTTAGAAGCAGACCCAAATCCAACGATTTATGCATAAATTATGTTTTTTAAAGGAACCATTCCAGAAGATACCAGAAAGGAAATGATTGAAGCAGGGCAGAAAAGCAGAAGCCAAATAAGAGTATGAAAACAGAAGTTGTTATAGCCTCAACCTCTTGTGGAGGTTCCACTAGAACCTCCAGAGTTCAAATTATATCCCAGTTAGTCCTACCTTGGTTATGTATTTTCACTTTGAACAGACAGGCTATGGTATGTCTAGATCAGGTAAGAAAAGACACCAGATTCTCCCCACTGTGGGGTAGAGGGGTTGGGGGTAAAGCAGTCCTCTCAGAAGTCTCAGAGGTGAGCCCAAAGTAATCAAGCATGCATAAGCTCAGGGCTGGGCACACAAAATAGTGTGGGATCTAGGCATAGCACAAGCAGTGTTTGCTCTAACATGAGGAATCTAATTGGAAAACTGAAGTCAGGGGCACCTGAGTGGCTCAGTCGGTTAAGTGTTGAACTCTTGATTTAGGTTCAGGACATGATATGAAAGATATGAGATTGAGCCCTGAGTTGGGCTCCATGCTGGGCATGGAGGCTGCTTGAATTTCTCCCCCCTCCTTCTTCTACTCCTTCCTTCTCTCTCTTCTTCTAAAAAAAAAAAAAAAAAAAAAAGGCGCAAAATAACAAAACAAAAACAGAAGTCAGATAAAACAGACATCTATAATAGCATAGCAATTAAAAATAATCAGTAGATAACCTAATAGAAATGCCAAATCCTTTTAGTAAGTCAATTGCAATCAGAAAATCTTAAAGAAGTGGATAAGAAATGTAAATATTATAAATACTGTAAATATTTACTCTTATAAATATATTTACATATTTATATATTTAAATACTTACTCTTGTAAATATACCACTCTTCCAAAACTGATCTAAAAATTCAATAAAATAAAAAAAAATTTTTAAATTCCATAAAATTATAATTAGAATCCTATAACCCAGCAATTGTATTATGGGGTATTTATCCCAAAGATACAAATGTAGTGATCTGAAGGAGAAACTTCACCCTAATGTTTACAGCAGCAATGTCCACAATACCCAAACTATGGGAAGAGCCCAGATGTCTATCAACAGATGAATGGATAAAGAAGATGTGATATATATATATATATATACTACACAGCCATCAAAAAATGAAATCTTGCCATTTGTATTGATGTGGATAGAACCAGAGGGTATTATCCTAACCAAAATAAATCAATCAGAGAAAAACAATTATCATATGATCTCACTGATATGTGGAATTTAAGAAACAAGACAGAGGATCATAGGGCAAGAGAAGAAAAAATGAAACAAGATGAAACCAGAGAAGGAGATAAACAATAAAAAACTTTTAATCTCAGGAAACAAACTGAGGGTTGCTGGAGGGGAGGGGAGTGGGGGTATGGGGGGGCTGGATGATGGACACTGGGAAGGGAATATGTTGTGGTGAGCACTGTGTATTATATAGGACTGATTAATCACAGACCTGAACTCCTGAAATAAATAATACATTATATGTTAATAATAAAAAGTAAAATAAAATAAAATTGAAATATTAAAAAATTATAATTAAATCCCAATTGGATTTGGGGGAAAACATAAGAATTCATAAAATTAGTCCAAACTTTGCACAAAAGAATACAATAACATAAGACAATTCTGAAAAGGAAGACCAAAAAGGAGAACTCTCTTACCAAACTCAAACGCATTTTGACATCAATAGTAACTAAACCAGTGTTACACTGGTCTAGAAAGACAAAATAATCAAATCCTGACCTGAGATTGTCTTTTTTTTTTTTTTTAAGACTTTATTTATTTGACAGACAGAAATCACAAGTAGGCAGAGAGGCAGGCAGAGAGAGAGGAGCAAAGCAGGCTCCCTGCCGAACAGAGAGCCCAATGCGGGGCTCCATCCCAGGACCCTGGGATCATGACCTGAGCCGAAGGCAGAGGCTTTAACCCACTGAGCCACCCAGGCACCCCGTGACCTGAGATTGTCTTAAGCATGTTGATGAATAATCTCTGGAGTGTCTGAAAAAGGTATGAAAGTTAAACAGTAAGGAAAAAGGGTGAGGTACAGAGGTAAGAGATAAGCTAACCAGAACAATGAGAAATTACCATTCATACAATGGAATCTTACTCGGCCATAAAAAGAAATGAAGTGTTGATTCAATCTACAACATGAGTAAACTTTGAAAACCTTGTGCCAAATGAAACAATCCAGATACAAAAGGCCACATATTGTAAGATTCCATTTATATGAAATGTCCAGAATAGGCAAATATATAGAGACGGAAAACAGATTAGTATTTTGCCAGGTCTAAGGGGAAGCAGAAATGAGGAGTGACTGCTGAAGGGTATAGGGTTTTGGGGAATGGATGATGAAATGTTTTGGAATCACATTGTTGTGACTGATGCACAACTTAATGAATCTACTAAAAATCACTGAATTGTACACTGTAAAAAGGTGCACTTTATGGTATACAAATCATATCTTGATAAAACTCACTACAAATATATTTTGAACTGTTCTTATAATAGCTCCTCGAGTGAAAGAAATTTTGAAATTTTTAAAAATAGGGGATCATAGGAATTTATCATGAATTTCAAAGAAGCATAACATACTTCCTACAGAGAAAAGAAGTGACAGAAATTAAGATTGTTCTCTCCCTCATTTTTCTTCATTTTCCAAACAGATTTCAGTATTACAGTAAAAACTAAAAAATGAAACAAAACAAAACAACCACAAAAAGAACACTCCTCACATGGATAGATCTTAGACAAGGGAAATAAACAGATCCGCACAATATTTTTCTTAAATTGTTGGATATCAATTTCATCATCTATTACAAAATATGGATTCTTATGCCAATTTGTCTTCAAAAAGTTTTCATTTTCTATAACATATATAATTCATTCTAGTTTATAAATCCTGGAGGAGGAAATGAGGGCCTGTTATTTTAGAGAATGATTGGAAACTGATCCTTAGAACATTCCTTACTTTATTTAGTTTGATTTAAACTATTATCTAAAAGTCCCCCAAAGCAGCCTTTTCTCAGGTACATTTTTTGTGGCTCTAAACTCAGGCTATTGATCTGATTCTCAGATGCTGTTTTCATAATGTAGTTGGAGTGAGTTCAATTGCTTCGTCAGATACTTTTGGGTATAATTTAAAGAATCTGATTGACATTTTAGTAACTATTGTATTCACATCAATAAATGTTATTTAGTACATCTTCTAGGGAGATATTAAAGTTAAAAATGCATTCAGTTGACTCAGTTATTAAATGAAATGAGAGAGAGTGAAGAGAAGCCAGAATATTTATCCTAACAGAATGTGTCCTTTAATTAAAAAATGCCCCATAATGAAATTTAGTATAACAAATCATACTCTTCAAAGAAAATCATGTACACACAAGAATAACTTAACCTTCAGACAGACAGAGACACATACATCCCATCCTTTATATGATTATCCATCATCAACATTTCTCCTTCATTTCATTCAACTTCATAAAGAGAACGTAAATAATTCCACTCAGAAAATATGTCATAAATATAACTCACCTTTATACACAATCTTATTAGTTGGGATAACTTATAAAAGGGAAATACAACAGTTATTGTTATTAGTTTTAGGTTGAGTGTCTTAGTTGCTCATAGCCAGCACACAGTATAGTTGTAATCATCTCTAAAACTCCGTCAGAATTTTTTCTATTATATGTATGAAAAAAAGAAGAATGTGGATGCTACTCAGGCAAGTAGTGGCATAGCGATCTTGGAGATCTGTTTGGGTTTGTCAAGAACCTTTGTTCAACTCTTTGTTCATGTATGGTTGGCCAAGAAAGAATACCCTACAGGAGACATTTTAATCAGGAAGGAACTTAGGGGCATACAAGTTGCACCCCTGCTAATGAAGGGTTTAGTTGTTTACTTACTGAATTTTCTAGAGAAGTGGGTGGTGGATGGGCCTCCGAGAGTGACTCACAGAATGATACAGAATATACCACTAGAGGAGTTATTCTCTCCAAGACTGCCATTGTATACTACAAGAAAGAGTACCACACAGCAATCACCTCTGGGGAAGCTGGAGAGTGGATACTAGAAAGAAGCTTTAGAGGGAAAGGAAAAACAAAACAAAACAAAAAATTTTCACTTTTTTAAGATACTACTTGTTAGTGGGAACACCCCAAAATTACAGGAAGATGGCTTTCTTCTCATCCCCTCCAAATTTTGCCTCAGTGAATCTAATGTAAAGATCTAATTCATACTCAATATCCTCACTGCCAGTGACTCTTGGAGATACAATTCTAGCTTTTCAATTTCTTTTTTTTTTTTTAAGATTTATTTATTTATTTGGCAGAGAGAGAAAAGAGCAAGAGCGAGCACAGGCAGAGTGGCAGGCAGAGGCAGAGGGAGAAGCAGTCTCCCTGCCGAGCAAGGAGCCCAATGTGGGACTTCATCCCAGGATGCTGAGATCATGACCTGAGGCCGAAGGCAGCCGCTTAACCAACTGAGCCACCCAGGCGTCCCTAGCTTTTCAATTTCTACAAGCAGGAGGACGGAATAAAGTTTGAGGGAACCAATCCAGAAAATCTACTTTACTATCCTTCGGAAAAGAGAATCTCTCCTTCCTGAGCAATCTACTCCATTGTTTCAGTGTGTTTACATCTCTTTCCTCTACCATCACCCCAGTGACTATATAACCAGGCAGTCAAAGGATTTGATCATTCTTTCATGCTTGCACAGCTGGAGAGAGCCAGAGAACTCTCAAGGAGTTTTCTCACAAAGTGGTGGAGGGGAGACCATAGCTCTGTTCTAATTTCTATACGTTGGCGTATGACTAATGGGCTGCTAGTGGTCACTGTGTGTCCATACAGACACACTTGCTCAAAGAGATAGAGAAATGAAGACCAGATTACCTCATTTGAGGCTCTAAATCCAGTGTTCCTAATTCCAGGGGTATTAGATACATAAACCAACATTTTTTCCTTTTTTCTTGAGCTATCTTGAGTTGGGCTTCTGTCTCTTTCAAGTGAAAGAAGCCTGATTAATACACTCCCCTTTGCTATATCATCTTCCAATATATGTGTCTAACAGAATTCCTGGGCATATTTGTTCATTTGTTCAACAAGTGGGTGAGTATATGGATGGATGCATGAATGGATGGATGGATCGACAGTTTGTAGTGTTATGTTTAGGTCTTTAATAAAGGCACAGTTTTCAGAAATATGAGTGTACTAATTTTCCTGCATTCCTGCAAGCAGTGAAAAAACATTCACAAAATCAGTGGTATAAAATGATACACTACAGCTATTAATTTTGAATTTTACTAACAGGAAATATGAGTATCTTATATATTCACTGGACACTTGATATTGCTCATCTATACATTATATTTAATAAATAATAAATTATGTTTAACAAATTTTAGTGGGTTGTTTTTGTATTCTTGGTAATTAAGTAAACTTTGTATGTTAAAAAACAATATTTCTCTCATGTATAGGAGAATATTTTCACCATCCAACTTATTTTTAAGAATTTTTATGCCATAAAAATGTAATTTTTAAAAATTCACGTTTATTGACGCTTTGTCAATTACGTGTACTGCATCTTGACCAAAAAAAGTTACACCAGTAACAGGGAAAACATATGATTCCTAAATTGTCTTATTTTTTTAAGTGCTTTGTAATTTATGATCAGTACTTGTGACCCAAATTGAATATATTTAAGCATTTTTAAATAGGGACACACTTAATACTTCTACATTACCATCTTTTTCCCAGTGAATTGAAATATATTTGTCCAATGTCAAATTGTTTCATTTATTTGTATCTACTTTCAAAGATTACAGTCAAGGGGCACCTGGGGCTTCAGTTGGCTAAGTGTCTCCATTCAGCTCAGGTCCCTGACCTGGGGGTCCTGTGATGGAGCTCTGCAATCGCCTCCATACTCAATGGGGAGCCTGCTTCTCTCTCTGTCTCTGTCACTACCCCTGCTTATGTTCTCTCTCTCACTCTCTCTCTCGAAGAACTAAAATCTTAAAAAAAGAAAAAAGGCTACATTCAGCACTAATGATATGTGTCTAGGTCTCTGCAAATATGCAATTTTTATTACAATATATTTCAGTAACTGAAATGACAAGCACTCCATCACTATTTTCCTTTTCTCTGATTTGGTAAGTCTCAGACTTTTATTCTTCCATTTGAAATTAACATGTGAAATTCAGAAGTGCTGGAATTTTAATTAGGATTTCAGAAAATAAATATATTATTCTTTGGAAAATTGACATTTTTAACTTATTCAGGATTCCTTTACAGGAATATGACATACCTTTCCATTTGTTCAACAATTGTTTTAAGGTTTTCAATGAAATCGTGCTGTTTTCTTCCTTTGGGTCCTAAACATTGTTGCTAAATCTATTCTTAAGAATGACAAATTTAAGGGCACCTGGGTGGCTCAGTGAGTTAAGCTTCTGCCTTCGGCTCAGGTCATGATTTCAGGGTCCTGGTACTGAGCCCCGCATTGGGCTTTCTGCTCCGTGGGGAGTCTGCTTCCCCCCCTCTCTCTCTGCCTGTCTCTCTGACTACTTGTGATCTCTGTCTGTCAAATAAATAAATAACATCTTAAAAAAAAAAGAATAACAAATTTATTTCTAATCTAGATAGAATAGTTTCCTCACTTTCTATATCTAGTTGTAGATAAATAACACAAAAGAAAACTACTTTAAAAATGGTGTTCATGAGGCATCTGGGTGGCTCAGTGGGTTAAGCACCTTATTCTTGATTTTGGCTCTGGTCATGATCTCAGGGTTGTAATATCCAGCCTACCCCCTCAATCCCCAGCCCCCATCTACACCCCACCCTGAGCTGGGCTCTGTGCTGAGCAGGAAGTTTGCTTGAGATTACCTCTCTCCCTCACCCTCTACTCCCCTGACCCACCCCCACCTCTCTCTCTCAAATAAATAAATAAATATTTTTATTCTTTTAAAGAAATGGTGTTTGCCTTGTTTTCTGCCACCTTGGCAAGTTCCCTTTCAATTCAATTTTTTATTTCAGTTTGCCTGAAAAATCTTTGATTTTATAGACACATAATCAGCAAAAATGTAACAGATTAACCTCCTCTTCTCCAATATTAATAATACATCCAGATAGGTTAAACAGTATTAACCCTACTGGCATCCCTACAATATTGCTGATTACTGTACTTAAATACTGTTTAAACCAGGATTTTTTCATTTGCGTTGCTGTTGCAATGTAGATAAACTTGCTATTAATAATCGATTTTATTTAAAATATTCATTTATTCATTTTCCTATTTCTCTATGTATTACTATAAGCATTTTCATTTTCCTAAAAAAAATACTGATTCTATTGAAATTTTTTGATTTATTGAACTGAATGTGTTCAAAGCATTCTCTGTATTTTTAAAAATACAATCTCCCCTATGTGTAGCTTTGTTTTCTTCTTTATTCCTAATATCGTTTACATACAATGCTTCTTTTGTTGCTAATAATCTTTGCAGAGGTGGGACTACTCTTTTTAAAGATTTTATTTATTTGAGAAAGAGAACACACACAAGCAAGGGGAGGGGAAGGGCAGAGGGAGAAAGAGAAGCAGACTCCCCACTCAGCAGGGAGCACGATGCGGAACTTGATCCCAGGTCCCTGGGTTGATGACCTTAGCCAAAGGCAGACACTTAAACATCTGAGCCATCCAGGCAGCCCAAGATGAAACTACTTCTTTAGTCCTTTGAAGAAACTAACTTTTTAAAAACTGTTGACCATCTCCATTACTAATTTGTTTCAAAGTCTCTTCTATTTTTTTATTATTTCCTTATTCATATTTTATTTTAGTTTATTCTGTGCCTACTTAGTTTTGTGACTATGTAACTCATTAATTATATATTCTTTCTAATTACATCCATTGAAAATGTACATGTCTCTATAATTGCTATTTTAGTCATCTCCCCCAATTTTATATGTATTGATTTAATATATAAATCCTAAATGTTTTTAAATCTCCACTGTTTCCTGAATCACAAATTATTTAGCACTTATACATTTCCTTTTTTTTTTTTTTCAATTTTATTTATTTATTTGACAGAGGCAGAAAAAGAGCACAAGCAGGGGGAGTGGCAGGCAGAGGGAGAAGCAGGTTCCCTGCTGAGCAAGAAGCCCATTGTGGGACTTGATCCAAGGACCCTGGGATCATGACCTTAGCCAAAGACAGGCACTTAACTGACTGAGCCGCCCAGGTGTCCCTAGCACTTACCCATTTCTAAATGATTCATTCATCTATCATTTTGCTATTGATTTCTAATTTTATGGATCAACGGGGAGACTATATAACCTTTAATATAGAAATTCTTTAGAATTTGTTGGGACTTCTTTTTTTGGCCTAGGACATGTTCAGCTACAAATGGATCCTCTGTTTTAAGTTTAGGATTTTTATATATGTCAATTATATCATGCATGCTCATCTTGTTATTCAAATATTCTACATCATATCATTTCTTGATTGATCTGAGAGAAATATGATAAAATATGAACTATGCGGCTTTTTCTATTTTTCTTTGTATTTCTGCCATTTCTTTTGTTCTCAATATGTGAGTCTCCATCATTAAGTGAATACAAATTCATGATTTCTTAGTTGATTTTACATTTTTTTAAGAAATTATCTTACAAATAATACCTATTATTTTTCTTCACTTAGAAAATTTTTTGTCTGGTACTAAGATTCACATAACTGATTTATTTGGCTTAGGTTTCCCTGGTATATATTTTTTTCACCACCCTTGCATTCAAATTTTCTATCATAATATTTAAATTCAACCTTCAAAAACAGCATGACTAGAATAAAGTTTGATTTTTCAGTACAGTCAGATAATTTTAACTTTTGTAAAAAGTAATTAACTAACTACTTATGAGCATTTAATTTTACAGAAAAAGTGAGAAGAGAGTACAGAGTTCTTATTTTAACTTCCATTGTGTTTAGTTTTTGATTCTATCCCACTTTCCTACTATGGACATTATCCATCCTCTCTTTTACGTATAAAAAAACCATTAAGTAATAAATTCCTCAGTTACTGCATACTTGGTGGTTTTAAAATGTGGGTTGACCAGAACAGACCCAGAATCACCAAGGAAATGTTGAAAAAGAAAAACAAAGCTTGGGGCATCACGTTACCTGATTTCAAGCTATATTTCAAAGCTTTGATCACCAATATATCATGGTAAAGGCACAAAAACAGACACACAGACCAATGGAACAGAATAGAAAGCCCAGATATGGACTCTCAAATCTATGGTCAACTAATCTTCAACAAAGCAGAAAAAAATATCCAATGGAGGAAAGACAGTCTCTTAAATAAGTGGTGCTGGGGAAATTGGGCAGCTATATACAGATGAATGAAACTGGACCATTCTCTTACACTACACACAAAGATAAACTCTAATTGGATAGAAGACCTCAATGTGAGACAAGAATCCATCAATATCCTAAAGGAGAACATAGGCAATAACCTCTTCACCACTGACCACAGCAACTTCTTTCATGACACGTCTCCAAAGACAAGGGAAAAAAAAACGAAAATGAACTTTTGGGACTTCATCAAGACAAAAAGCTTCTGCACAGCAAAGGAAAAAGTCAACAAAACAAAGAGGCAACCTGCAGAATGGGACAAGGTATTTGCAAATGACACTATAAAGTACTGATATCCAAGATCTATAAAGAACTTCTCAAACTCAACACCCAAAAAACAGAAAATCAAGTCAAAAAATGGGCAGAAGATATGAGCAGACTTCTTCAAAGAAGACATACAAATGGCTAACAGACACATAAAAAAGTGTTCATCATCATTACCCATCAGGGAAATTCAAATTAAAACCACCCTGAGTAACAGTCAACAAAACCAAAAGACAACTGACAGAATGGGAGAAGATATTCACAAATGACATATCAGATTAAAGGGCTAGTGTCCAAAATCTATAAAGAACTTATCAAACTCAACACCCAAAGAACAAATAATCCAAACAAGAAATGGGCAGAAGACATGAACAGACATTTCTGCAAAGAAGATATCCAGATGGTCAACAGACACATGAAAAAGTGCTCAACATCACTTGTCATCAGGGAACTACAAATCAAAACCACAGTGAGATACCACCTCACACCAGTCAGAATGGCTAAAATTAACAAGTCAGAAATGACAGATGTTGGCGAGGATGTGGAGAAAGGGGAACCCTCCTACTCTGTTGGTGGGAATGCAAGCTGGTGCAGCCACTCTGGAAAACAGCATGGAGGTTCCTCAAAAAGTTGAAACTAGAGCTACCCTATGACCCAGCAATCATACTACTGGGTATTTACCCTAAAGAGATACAAATGTAGTGACCCAAAGGGGCATGTGTACCCAAATGTTTATAGAAGCAATGTCCACAAAATGTCCACAAAAGCCAAACTATGGAAATAACCTAGATGTCAATCAACAGATGAACGGATAAAGAAGATGTAGTGTATATTTATATACAACAGAATACTATGCAGCCATCAAAAAACCTGAAATCTTGCCATTTGCAATGATATGGATGGAACTTACTTATGCTAAGCAAAGTAAGTCAATCAGAGAAAGACAATTATCACATGATCTCTCTGATATGAGGAATTTGAGAGATAGAGCGAGGGGTCACGTGAGGTAGGGAGGAAAAAAATGAAACAAGATGGGATCAGGAGGGTGACAAACTATAAGAGACTCTTAATCTCATGAAACAAACTGAAGATTGCTGGGGATGGGGGGTTGGGATGGGGTGGCTGGGTTATGGACTTTGGGGATGGTACGTGATATGGTGAGTGCTGTGAAACATGTAGGCCTGATGATTCACAGACCTGTATCCCTGCGACAAATAATACATTTTATGTTAATAAAACAACAACAACAACAACTACAAAAACACACATTGAGATACCACCTTACACCAGTTAGAATGGCAAAATTGACAAGGTAAGAAACAACAAATGTTGGAGAAGTTGTGGAGAAAGGGAAACCCTCTTACACTGTATGTGGGAATGCAAATTGGTACAGCCACTTTGGCAAATAGTGTGGAGATTCCTCAAAAAATTACAAATAGAGCCACCCTATGACCCAGCAATTGCACTACCAGTTATTTACCACAAAGATACAGATGTAGTGAAAAGAAGGACCATATACACCCCAATGTTCATAACAGCAATGTCCACTTAGCCAAACTGTGGAAAGAGACAGGATGCCCTTCAACAGATGAATGGATAAAGAAAATGCAGTCCATATACACAATGGAATATTGTTCAGCCATCAGAAAGGATGAATACCCAACTTTTACATCAACTTGGATGGGACTGGATAGATTATGCTAAGTGAAATAAGTCAGAGAAAGTCAATTATCATATGGTTTCACTTATTTGTGGAATATAAGGAATAGCATGGAGGACATTAGAAGGGAAAAATGAAGGGGGAGAAATTCAGAGTGGGAGATGAACCATGAGAGACTATGGACTCTGTGAAACAAATGTAGTTTTAGAAGTGAGGGGGTGGGGCCATAAGTAAGCCTGTGATGAGTATTAAGGAGGGCATGGAATGCATGGAGCACTGGGTGTTACATGCAAACAATGAACCATGGAACATTACATAAAAAATAATAATAATAAATAAATATAAATAAATAAATAAAACAAGAAAATAAAATGTAGGTCTAAAGTTCATTTTCCTCAGAATTTTAAAAATATTAATTTATAATTTTTGTTATATTTTGTTGCATATGAGACACAGCTGTCAATATGTATGGTTTCTGCAGGGTGTTTTCCTCTTTAGTTGTTTTTCAGTTTTTCTCTTTTTCTTATTGTCTTGAAATAACCATTTGACATTTTTTACTTGCACCTGTTTTTATCATTCCACTAAAGCCTCTGCATTCTCCTTCAATCTGCAGGCTCCTCATCTTAGATTCTGAAAAACTATCAACCACAATCCTCAAAACGTTCTTCTGTCCTACAATCTTCTGTCCCATTTGCATTAATCTTTTTTTCTGATGTCATTCTATCTTCCTCTTGCCATGTCTCCTTCATCTTATCTCACACGTACTTTAATATGATTTTCTAATATTTATCTCCTCTTTCCATGTATTCTTCACACATTTATTTTATTGTAATGAATCTATTTTAATACTTTTCAATACTTTTTTTCCTTTCCAGAATTTTCATTTGGTTCTCTTTCGAAGATCATCTTCTTTCCTTCTTTAAAAAAAGTAAGAGTGCTTTGATTGCCTTGTGGTTTCTCCATTTGCATCCATGAACATTTTAAACCAGTTGCTGTAGTTCAGGTTCTTTTATTTGCTGCATCTATTTTGCCATTTTCTCAGTATTTTGGAGACTCCTGTTGCTGTAGCCATATCTAAAATTCTGACTGTTACCATGAAGACATTCATTTTCCTAGCTAATTGTCTATTCTCACTTTGAGAGATCTCACCAGATAAATTTTCTCCAAGATCTTTAACTAGTTCTACCAGTGCAGTAATAGTTTCACTAGTGTAGTAATACTACCGTGCTAAATGACAAATCTCTTACACAAAAGATATCTATCCAGAGCCTCATATAGCTATGTCCACTGTCCAAAAGTGAACTTATGATTAACCTCTTAAAATGTGCTTCTCTTATTTTCTGTTTTTCCAATGTCATTAAATGGCAGCAGAATGAGTTACTCAAACCGTAATCTAGGAAATCCTCCTTTATATGCCACTCTCTTCCACATCTCCAATATCAATCCACAAGTGAATCCAAAAGATTCCACTCTCAAATATCTATACAGCTGTCTTCATTTCCACTGCAGCTACCCTAATTTAAAAGCACTATCATCTCTTGCCTAGATTACTCTGCTGTTGGGTACCACCCCCTATTGCCTACTTATCTTCTCTCTTGCTTCCTATTAAACCATTCTTTGCACTGCATTCAAATATCCAAAATGTAAATCTAATCATGTTTATTAACTGTTTAAGACTTTGCTTCCCACTATCTTTTTTTTTTAAAGATCTTATTTATTTACTTGAAAGAGAGAGAGAGAGCTCAGTGCACAAGAAGAGGGGAGGGGCAGAAGGAGAGGGAGAAGCAGACTCCCTGCCAAGCTGGGAGCTCGATTGAGGCCTAATGCAGACACTTAACTAACTGAGCCACCGAAGCACAATTCCCACTATCTTAAAATAAAGTCTAAACATCTTGACATGAACTCTAAGGTCCTTTACAATAGAACTCCTAGCTACCTTCACAGTCTCCTCTCCATAGGTCTTCCTTTCTATTTATAGTTTCCAGTTGTATTGGAATTTTAACTTCCAATATAGATGTAGTCTCACCTATTAGACCTAATACATCTAATTCCCTATCCAAGGTAAAGTCATTTTCCCCAATTTATCTAGATAAGTTCCACTCAACCCTTCAGGTCTTGAGCAGATTTCAAAGATTTCTTAAAACAAGTAGCTCCCTCAGTCAAAATTATATCCCCATATTATACTCTGTGTTTTCCTGCCCAGTTTTTGTCAATATTTTACATTAATCACTTATTGCTGATATTTTTCATTTAATATCTATTTCATCTAATCTCCTAACCTCAGGATAGCTATAATTTTTGCTAATCTACTACAGTACCTAGCATACAATTTTGGATCAACTATTAACTGAGCATCTAATAGATTCCAGAGACTATTTTTGGCACCTTAGGTACAACTATTACCTAAACAGACAAAATTTCTGCTCTTAAGGGAGTGACAAACAATAAACATAACAAGAGAAAAAGAGGAGCACAGGCATAGGTTTTTAGAGCATGGACTCTGGAGTTACACTGCCTAGACTGAAATCCCAGCTCAGAGAATTCCTAGCTCTGTAATTTTTGCAAGTTAGTAATGCTCTGTGCTTGTTTCATTATTTATAAAACAGAGATAACAGTCTCTACTTCCTAAGATTTTTATGAAAATTAAATGAAGTAATATTTATAAGTAACTGGGAATAGTGCCCTGCATACAGTAAGCACCATAGAAGTGTTTGCTAAATAAAATTTACATTATGTTGAAAACTAGTGTATATTATTAAGAAAAAATATATAACCAGTGCAAAGAGACCTGGGAATACAGGATGGGGCAGGTATGTGGCAATTTTCACTATGATGGTCAGATAGGTCTGTGGAAAATGTGACATTTGAGCAGTAAGTTGAAATAGGCTCAAAATACATAAATTTTTTAAATGAATTAAACAATGATGTATAGCATCTTAAGAGTATTCCAAGTTCTGGGGCACCTGGGTGGCTCAGTTGTTAAGCATCTACCTTCTGCTCATGTCATGATCCCAGGGTCCTGGGATCAAGCACCACTTCCAGCTCCCTGTTCTGCGAGAGGCCTGCTTCTCCCTCACTCTCTCCCTGCTTGTGTTCCCTCACTCTCTGTGCCTCTCTCTTTCAAATAAATAAAATCTTAGGGGCACCTGGGTGGCTTAGTGGGCTAAGCTTCTGCTTTCAGCTCAGGTCATGATCTCAGATCCTGGGATCGAGCTCCACATCGGGCTCTCTGCTCAGGAGGGAGCCTGCTTCCCCCTCTCTCTCTGCCTGCTTCTCTGTCTGCTTCCCCCTCTCTCTGTTTGCCTCTCTGTCTGTCTCTCTGCCTACATGTGATCTCTCTCTCTCTCTCTCTGTCAAATAAATAAATTAAATCTTTAAATAAATAAATAAAATCTTAAAAAGAGTATTCCAAGTTTTGGATAGGATAACAAAAACACTGAACTAGTAAAAAATACATATATACACACATACATACATACATGGGACTTGTAGTCAGTACGAAAAAAATAGTTAATCTTAATGGAGAAAGAATAAGATTCTGTGTGATTACAAATTACAATGCACCTGCTGGCCAACAGAACATGGAGCATGAAAGGAAAAAAATGTACTCCTTCATAAAGGACTTATAATTCAGTATTCTAAGAAAAGGAGTAACTAGTTTTAGGTAAGTGAAGGAGATGGCCTGAAGAAAAGAGGTGACTTGGTCAGGAAAGCTGCTAAGACAAATAAAATTCCCTTTCTTAAAATTATGATTTTACTTATTGAAAATAAAAATAAATAAATAAATAAATAAATACATATAAAAATATAAAATATAAATATAAATACAAATATAAATTAAAAAATAAAAGCATTTTTCTACCTTTATGTTCCTGTCATAAAATTTCTATTTAAAATTTATATTCTACATGTAAAAAATAAAATAAGTTTACATTTAAATTTAGTAAATTTTAATTTAGTTAATTACATTAATTAATAATCACTAAGAAGTAGGAGACATGAACTTGAGACTTCCACATGCCACTGAATTACTCTATCAATATTTTGCTTTTTTCTTTTTTTTTTTTTGGTCAAATGTTACACTAATGAATCCTCAAAAAGACATCTGTATAAATCATTCTATATTATCCTTGATGTGAAAGAATTGATGTAGAACAATTTCTGTTCTATTTCTACTGGTTGTTTGAAAAAAGTAAAAGGCCTTAAAAACATATTACCTTTCATTTCATTGGGCAGAAAACTTGTTTTTCTATTGTCTATTTAGCACTGAGTCATAAATAATATTCACCCAGTATATGAAGAACAGACTCTTTTCTGCTCAAATCCTATGATTAAACAAATTTCTCTGACAAAATGTTTTTCAATAAACATTTAATAAAATGTATATGGCTTAATAAATTTAATAATAAAATTATTAGATACTCTCAGACAATAGAATCAAAGTCTTTCTCTAACATTGTATTTACTAAATGTAGAAGATTTACAGGTAGAAAACAAAGACAATTTCTTTTTATAAAGCATGTCAAATGACCGATAAATCAGAAAGCAGAAACTGAAATTTCAAATTTCACTGGCCATAGAAGAAATAATAAAGCACTTCCATTACATCTCCTGCTCTTTTTGGAAATCGTATTTTGAATGCATCTCACAGTCTGAGCTGAAAGTAGAAGTGATTATTTAAATGCCATTTTTAACTCCCCAGAAATAACTTCACAGGAAGAATATTAAAGTGTTGTCAAGAATAAGTTAAATAAATATTTCACTTCCTTGGAATGGCATCATTTCAAAAATACAGAAAAATATGGTCTAATTCTATAAAGATAAACATGCGGATACATTGAGAAAGCAAATAATAAGAAATATTCTGAGGCTTATGAAGATTGCATACTAAGGACAAGGGAGGTATTTCTTTCTCCCTTTTCTCTAGTAATTTTTCCTACAACTTCAAAAGGCATCTTGAGGTTCGCAGATACAAAGCTTACAGATTTTTTTTAAATTTATTTTTTCATTTGAGACAGAGGGAAGCAGAGGGAGAGTGAGAAGCAGACTTCCCACTGAGCCGGAAGCTGGAAGTGGGGCTCCAATCTCAGGACCCGGAGATTATGACCTGAGCCAAAGGCAGACATTTAACCATCTGAGCCACCCAGGTAATCTAGGTACAAAGCTTATAAAACATATCTTACACATGTAATTAAATTTTAAATATAGTAAATATTATTTTTACTTTTCATTTGCTTAGCATCAGATACATGAACTTAACTTTCTATGTCATATAAATTTCAAAAACAGCTCTTCATTTTTTTACACCAAAATCTTTTGATATCATCATTATCAGTGGGGGAAAAAAAAATCCCATTATGGAAACTAGGTAAAAAATGAATAATTTTCCCAGTTTAATCTGAGAGCTGAATATCTGATAACTATATTCTCAAGATGTTAAATAAATTGGTCCAGGGGTACCTGAGTGGCTCAGTCTGTTTAGGTCTGCCTTTGGCTCAGGTCATGATACCACATTCCTGGGATCAAGCCCCAAGTTGGGCTTCCCACTCAGCAGGGAGACTGCTTCTCTCTCTACCCTTCACCCTGTGCCTGCTCACTCTCTCTTGCTCTCTTTCTCAAATAAATAAAATCTTAAAAAAAAAAAAAAGGTCTGTCCAAACTGCATAGTTTTTAAAAATTAGGAATTAGAAACCCATAAATCACACACCTCCAATAAGACATATTTACACAGAAGTCACTACCAACTAATTTGTTCACCAGATACGATCTTCAGTGACATATTTCGCTGAAGCCTCCTACATTAATGAAGTGGACTGGCCACATGGAGCCTTGGTGCCCATGGGCAGCACTCTGCTCCATTAGCTTTAGGCCTGAATTAAGAGTCAAGCCAAACAACATATATACTGATACCCTGGGCTTAGTATTTTCCATCTTATCACTGTGAATACTGGAAGATACCATAGGAATTAGAATACTAGCATATTAGTGGAACAACCTAAAGAAGTCAAAGAAAATAAGAAGTAATTGACTCCTTGGGAGAAGAGGTCATCTCTGAGATATAAAATCTTTGCTTCCTTTCTTCTGAACCTCATAGCAGAAACAAGGAGGTCCTTTAGTGGGTACTCCTCCTACTAGATCCACAATTCCAAACAGGTAAGAGATAAGAGAAAAAAAGAGAGATAGAGTTCCCAGAAAGAAATATTTCACGTTTCTGATTTTATTTATAATATATAATCTATTATAAAAGCTCACTGATGCTCTGAAAATTCTAGTCCCTGTAGAGTTTATTCTGCCATCTTAAATTTAATAATTCAATGCTTAAATTTATAATTTTGGCTTACTAATACTAGAATGCAAAGATTCTACCTCTGTAGAGAATAAGGTAGAGAAAAGTGAGAGTCATAGGCATGAAAACATAGGTAGCAGTGTGTGGACTCTAAAAGAGAAGGAAAATCCAGGTGACCATCTTCCATGAAATCTGATTTTCAGATAATCAAACATTCCAGAAAGAATATAATTAAAATGATAGCATGAAATGAAGACACAAAAAGAGACATAAAAGGGACATAGGAAGACTAGACTATAAAAATTCTGAGTGTGGGATCTTTTTTATATCTTCAGCAAACCATAAAGTGCCAAATGCATAAATATTCAACAAATATTTATTAAATGAATGGCTTCAAATATTTGTTGAAAATTCTGGTTAATTTCAAATACATGCATTAGAAATATTTAAGTGCAAGACAAATGGATACCACTTTAACTAGCATGAGCAAGAACAGAATTTACTGGAAGAATAAGGGAAGCCCAAAAGAAAATTCTGATGAAACAGGATTCCAAAGTGTCAAGGATAAGAATCTAAGTAACAACTACGAAAGCAAAGTAGTCTTCACAGTACCACTTTTAAAATTAATAAGCTCCATCTTCACATTGTTTGGCTCATGATTCAAATTTATGGGGCAAGCAAGTCCTCTTGGCTTAGTTTGGCCAGGAATTGGAACTCTGAATAATGATCCAACTAAGATTATGAGCAATAGGGGAATGGTAGTTTCCCAGATGAAAACACTAATGTTAATAAAAGAAGCCAGAAAACCTATGGAAGGGCATTCACCATATTTTCTCTCCCAGCATTCTACTAGATGTTTAAATAGATTACTCATTTAATTCCTACAACTACCCCCCTTGAGATTGAATTTGTTTCTAATTTTATATTAAGAAATCTGACCAAAAAAAAAAAAAAAGAATTTGTCAGATTATAAAGATCTCCAAACTAATATACTTGTTCTTCCCATAACATAACAAAAAAGGTGATATACATCTATTCCACATAGTTTTTATATTTTTTTAATCTCATAGTTCTAGTTTTAATTTTTTGAGGAAAGTCAATACTTTTTTGATAATGGCTAAACCAGACCAATTTACATTCCCACTAACAGTGTACCATATTTCCCTTTTCTCCATATCCTCGCCAATAATTGTTATCCTTTTTTCTTTTATAGTCATCCAAAGAGTGTGAGGTGATATCTCATTGTGGTTTCAATTTAAATTCCCCTGATGATTAATGATGAGTACATTGTCATACACATGTTGGCAATTAGTAGATCTTCTTTGGAGAAATGTCTCTTCTGGTCCCTTGCCCATTTTTTAATTAGTTTACTTGGATTTGAAGATTGTTGTTGCAGGATTTTGTTTCTTTTTGCTATTCAGTTTTTTGAGTTACTTATACATTTTGGATATAACCTCTTATCAGATATGTGTTTTGCAAATACCCTCTCCCATTCAGTAGGTTGCCTTTCATATTTTTGATCATTTCATTTGCTGCATAGAAACTTTTTAGTCTGATGCAATCCCACTTATTTATTTTAGCTTTTGTTGCCTCTGCTTTTGGTGTCATGTGCAAAAATATCTTTCCCAACACCAGTATCAAGAAGATTTACCCCTCAGTCCTATTCTAAGAGTTTTATTTTTTCAGGTCCTATGTCTAAATCTTTATTCCATTTCAAGTTAATTTTTGTGTGTGGTATAAAATATGAGTCCAATTTCATCTATTGGCAAATGGATACCCACTTTTCCCAATACAATTTATTGAAGAGATTATCCTTTCCCCACTTTGTATTCTTGATACCTTTGTTAAAGATTAGTTAGCCATACACACATGGGTTTATTTCTGGACTCTGTGTTATGTCCTATCAGTCTATATGTCTAGTTATGCCAATTGTATACTATTTTGATAACTACAGGTTTGTAATATAATTTGAAGTCAGGAAGTATGATGCCTTCAGCTTTTTCACTTCTTGTGCAGGACTGCTTTAGTGTTTTGGAGACTTTTGTAGTTTCATGTGAATTTTAGGATTTTTTTCTGTAAAAAATTACATTGGGGTTTTGGTAGGGATGCTACTGAATTTGAAGATTGTTTTGGGTAGTGTGGTGATTTTAACAATGAATTCTTCCAGTTCATAAACATGATATATCCCTTCATTTATTTGAGTGTTCTTAGATTTCTTTCATCAATGTCTTACCATTTTCAGTATAGAAATCTTCCACCTATTTGGTTAAATTTATTCCTAAGTATTTTATTGTTTGTTTGTTTTTTAATGTTTTTAATTTATTTTCAGCGTAACGGTATTCATTGTTTTTGCACCACACCCAGTGTTCCATGCAATCCGTGCCCTCTCCAATACCCACCACCTGGTTCCCCCAATCTCCCACCCCCTGCCCCTTCAAAACCCTCAGACTGTTTTTCAGAGTCCATAGTCTCTCATGGTTCACCTCCCCTTCCAATTGTATTGTTTTGATACCACTGCAAATGGGATTATTCTCTTAATTTCCTTTTTCCAAATAGTTTATTGTTAGTATATGAAAATGCAACTAATTTTTGTATGTTGGTTTTGTCTCCTGCAACTTTACTGAATTTATTGATTAGCTCTAGACAAGTTTTGGAAGAGTCTTTAGGGTTTCTATATATGAGAACATTTAATCTGCAAACAGAGATAATATTCTCCTTCCTTTCTGACTTAAATGCCTTTTTTATTTTTCTTACCTAATTGCTCTGGCTATAGCTCCTAGTACTACGTTGAATAAAAGTGGTAAAAGGACATATCCTTGTCTTATTCCTGATACTCAAGAAAAAGGTTTTAGATTTTGTCATTGAGCAAAATGTAACAAAGGGCTTAGTATATACAGCCTTTATTATACTGAGGTACATTCCTTCTATACCTAATTTGTTGATAGTTTTTACTGTAAATAGAAGCTGAATTTTGTCAACTGCTTTTACTGCATCTATAGAAATGATCATGTGGGTTTTATCCTTTATTTTGTGAATGTGGTATATCACACTTATTGATTTGAATATATTGAACCATCCGCACATCCCAGGGATATGCATCTATTCTCACAATTTTGTTTCCTCAAGGTGTGAGAACTTCTTAGCTGGACTTCTAGGTTCTCATAAAGTTCTTCTCATCTGTGAGAGAGTTTTTCTGAAGTGGTTTGAAGGCTGGCTTCTCCCAATCAGTCATTTACCTGACATTTTGCCTGAACAGAATTTGAAAATCAGTCTTTGTGAAATAGAAAAAGAATACCTGGCAAAGTGTATGAATTTATTAAAGAATTTTATAAAGAAAATTTTGAGTTTACAGATGTTAGAAAAGAAATATTAGCAAAAACAAAATGGTGACTTCAATATTTTCCAATGTTTTCTCTGAAAAGAAATGGTCTACATTAATAATGATTTTTTCATGCATTGCTGAGCCTACAGAAAAAGTAAATTCCCTGAAACAAACAGCTATCAGAAAATAAGTGGCAAATGAGCATGGAATCCATAACTGTTCTGGAAATAAATGCCAATAATAGGAGCCTACAGTTCAGTTGATCAATAATCAAATATAGAGGAACAAGATAATAAGCCTTAGGGCCATGAAAAATAGAAAGCTATATATGTGGCTCTATCATAAAGGTGAAAACTATAAAGAATGCATCCTCATTGAAAGGGTGAGCTGGAAAACATCATTCAGAAAAGAAACTCATCAGGGAATCCTTCTTTTTTTGATAACATCAAAGTGGTAAAAGATAACAATAATAGTAATAATTTCGACAGAGAATTTGTAGCCAAGAACTACTCTCATGAGAGGCTAAGCTGAATTTACATGAGAAATTACCATGGGAAATCATGACAAAATTTACACAAAATTACTATAGAATCAAAATAGACTAAAAAATTTCCAAACCGATAGGACACAGCTGACAAAAATATTCCATGAAAACATGAGAAATGAGAAAGCTTTTCACCTTTCCTCAACTCATATTCTACTTAACTTTAGACCTTTCAATTGGAGTAGGTCAGGTATAAAAGGAACAAGGACATTCTTATAAAATTTATAGACTCATTATATGCCCTACCTTGGCCAACATGGGTCATTATGTGGTACTCAGCTAGCAGTTTATCAACCAAGTTGTCATTATCTTTTTGATCTAGGATCATGTCAATCCAACAAGAGAATCCAGGTGACTAAATCTGAATTAGATTTATATGCACTATCCTTTCTTTTAGCTGGGCTGCTACCAACAGGGTATACAAACTAATACAGTCTGGATTTGCTACCAGAAAAGCAAAAGAAGTATCATACTTAGGAACGGTCAGAGTACAGGGCAAAATCTTCAAATTAAGCCTAGATAATTCTGCACTATTACCTTGATCATTAGCCAGAAGGTAACCAAGAAGAGGTGAAACTTATTTAGGGATGGCTGTATTCAGTGATCAAACTGCTATATTAAGGCTTGTGGGCCATAAAGAAGTAGGGAGATAGAATGGTAAATCATTTGATTTGACTCTTCAGGAGTTATCTAGGGCTAAACAGTGCCAGAAGTCTGCAGCTGATAGAGAATATGAATGTCTATGAAACACAGTATCAACCCACTGTGGGGTGGTCTTTCCAACAAATGGCATAGTAATGTCATACTACAAATGGTTAAGGTGAAAACGGAACATTAACTTTGATGAACCATAACAGTGTGGCCAGAAAAAAAAGCTCATCGGATATAAACAGCCTAAAAACGTGTCAGCAGTGATGAGGCACCACTGATCGTCCAAACCAGGTCAAAGATACAATAGAGTCAATTTTCCAGAAGCAGGCAGAGTCAGTGTCTCATGCAATATGGCCTCCCTCACTCACACAAAGGAGCCAACTTTTGGCAGGAGTTACAAATCCAGTATGCAATGAGAAATGCATAGTCCTTTACCAAATGGCCAGTCTGCATTGGTAGATATCTGGTACAATGATAAATCCAAATGACAGTGGTGATCAGCAGCTTTATTCAAGTTTCTTAGAGAACAGGCTCTTACCAGGTACATCAACATGAGTAACTAAGGCAGCTGGACAGCAATTAGAACTTGTTTCCACAGTTCTGAAGTCTAAGCAGGGGTATCTTCAATCTATTCGTCTGTAATCTTTGAAGTGAGTGGCAGACCAGATGGCTAAGCCATTGTCAATGGCCCAAGAAGAAGCCTGGCCCTAGGGAGCTTTGCTGAGGCAACGCAGTTCTCTGTGCTGCCTAGCTCTTAAGAGTCAGTCATCCACAGTTGTCGCTGGAGCTGGTTACTGTCACCCACTGGACACCATTTACTTTCATTCTAACGAAACCATCAGTGAAACATGTCCATGTATTCATGGGAACCTCTATGAATCAAAGGTCTCATGAGTCAATAATTTTGCTTTTAGCCAGGGAAGAGGCAGATAAAGATTCCCCACAAGGAAGGCTGCCACTTATTTATGTAAATCCAAACTACTGATACTGCCATGCTAGCTGTATTCCTGAAAATATCAACTCCATTTCCTCAGAAAAGCCTGTTGGACCCTTTTCACCTTATTCATCACTGAGTATAAACTGTCCCACTTCAAAAATGGAAATGTCAGGCCAGAGTCACAAGGCCTCAGTGGATTTAGTTATTCAGTTTTAAAAAGCATTTAGTAGCAGATCACTAGCTGCATTAAAAGAAAAGGAGTTATAATTGGTGGTTTTGTTAGAAGGTACTCCAATTTTCTTTCCTCTCATATCCAATGAAGTACTTTCCTGGATGGATTATACTGTGACTTCAACCTAGTTATTGGTCTAATGGCTATGAGGAGTGCTGGGAGTAAATCCTGAAGAAGTCTTGTGTTAATCTTCCCAGTGGACTTCAGTAAGAAAGTAGGGGAGAGAAGATCGCTATTCTTTATCAGGGAGAAGTTGGCTAGTTATAGTTATAGAGAGGAGGGTCTGTTTAGGATACAACACAATGGTATCCACCACAGGTATTAATAGAAACTTGCTTCTTGCTGTAATGTCTTCGTAAGTTTCACATTATTCCCTATATTCTACTCAATTTTATTAAACTTTGCTTTAACATGCCAGGCTTTTTTTTTTTTTTAATTTTTAACCTCTGTAAATACTTTATTTACTTTTTCATAATGCATGAGACTTCATTCTTAAACATATCGTGTTAGGTGACATGGTTTTTTTCAGTTTTTAGGTGTTACAAATAATGCATGGTGAATATTCTTGCACATGCATTGTTTTACATTTATAGAGGTTTATCTTCAGGGTAAGTTCCTAGAAGTTGGAGTGTTGGGTGACAATGAAATGCATAAGTAAATTGTTAAATATTGCTAATTTCTTTCATAGCAACAGAAACATTTTATACTCCTCAGAGCATTGTGTGACACTCTTGCTTCTCCAAAACTTCAACCACGTAACTTGTCAAATCTCTGTATTTTAGAGTTTTAGTTTTAATTTATATTTTGTCATAAGTTAAGAGGAGCAAATTTTCATATATTTCAAAATTACCTAGAAATTCACTAGTCATTTTATTTTCCACCTTCAGAGTGATAGTACTTGTGTTTTCTTCTAGTATTTATGTTTTTCATCTTTAATGTTGTAATTTCAATTTATTTGACATTTATCCTGCTACATACTGTGGAATAGCTCCAAAGTCGTGATTTTGAAATGGCTTTCAAGAATTCTTAGGGCGTGGGGCACCTGGGTGGCTCAGTTGGTTAAGCATCTGCCTTCAGCTCAGGTCATGATTCCAGGGGTCCTGGGATCAAGCCCTGCATCAGCCTCCCTGCTCAGTGAAAAGTCTGCTTCTTACTCTCTCTCTGCTGCTCCCCTGCCTGTGAGCTCACTCTATCAAATAAATAAAAAATTAAATAAATGATTAGCATGATTTATGAGAAAGTCCATCATTTCCCCATTGATTTGTCTTTATGATATACTATATTTTTATACCCACCATTATCTACTTGGGGGTTTTACCCTATTAATTGGTCTGTTCATTCACATGCTAACACTTTTAATTTTTAACTCTTTTAATTATGATGCTACTTTATTAATTATAATTGATGGCTTGATTAACCCATCTTCTAATCCTTCAACATTGTTTTTTAAAGAAATTTCATTATTAGTGATATTTGTTTTTCCAAACGAACTTAAGAATCAATTTATCTGTCTCCATAATCCCCTACCCCTCCCAAAAGAAAAAGCTGATTATTTTTATTAGGACTGCATTAAATTTTAATGACTTGGAGCAAATTAATATCTCTGTGATACTGAATCATCTTATCCTACTACATGGACTTTCTTTTTGTTTAAGACCATTTCTATGTCCTTTGTGAGTGTTTTATAGTTTTCTTCATCTAGGTCTTATAACTTTCCTATTAAGTATATTCATAGGGATACTGCTTTTTTATTTTAACAGGTCCTTCCATAAATCACACCTTCTTCTTCTTTTTTTTTTTTTTTAAGATTTTATCCATTTATTTTACAGACAGAGATCACAAGGAGGCAGAGAGGTAGGCAGAGGGAGAGGAAGGGAAGCAGGCTCCCTGCCAAGCAAAGAGCCCGAAGCGGGGCTCGATCCTAGGATTCTAGGATCATGACCTGAGCCAAAGGCAGAGGCTTTAACCCAATGAGCCAGCCAGGCGCCCCTAAATCACACCTTCTAATCGGGTACTGTTTTTACACATGAAGACTGTGTTAGGGTTCTCATGAGAAACAGAACCAATGATATATACCTACAGAGAGAGAGAGATTTTAGGGAACTGATTATGGAGGCTGACAAATCCAAAATATGCTGGATAGACTGGAAGCCAGAAGACCCAGGGAAGAACGGATGTTGCAGCTTGAATCAGAAGACAATCTGTACAGAATTCGCTCTTCCTCAAGGAATATTGGGCGTTTTTCTATTAAGGTATTCAACTGATTGGATGAGGTTCACCTGTATTACCCAGAGTAATATGCCTTACTCAAAATATACTGATTTAAATACTAATTTCATCAAAAAATACCTTCACCAAAACATATAAAATAATGTTTGCCCAAATATCTGGGTACTGTGGCCTAGGTAAGTTGACATATAAAATTAACCATCAAAGGACCATTGATTTTAAAATATTTGTTTTTTATTGGTATTTACTCAATTTCACCTCTCAATCTCCCTGACTCTTTCCCTTCCTCTCTCTGTCTACCACCCTCTCCTTTTCTTTGATTTTATGTGGTTTTCCAGGTAAACTATCATATCATCTCCAAAGAGTTTTACCTTTTTTCTAGCTTTCATGGCTTTAATAAGTTTTTATCTGATTATATTTTTAATATCTTCAACATAATATTAAAAACTGAAGCAATAATGAGACTCATTTCCCTTTTCTCTGAATTTAACAGAAACTGGTCCAGCATTTCCCATTATTTAAGATATGGATTATTCATATTGAAAAGACTGAATCAATTATTCTTCTATTGAGTCTTTTTATTAGGAAAATGTATTTAATTTTGTATAGAACTTTTCATGGTAATATGATTTTTTTCTTCCTTATATCTATTTAAGATATAAATTATTTAATAGATTCCCTAATTTTGTCCCATCTCTGGATTACTAAAATAAATCTTATTAGTCATTATTTATTAATTTTAATATGTTTTCCTTCTACTGGCTAACGCCATTTTTATTTCAAATATCTCCATCAGTATTTGCATAAATAAGAATGGTCTATAGTTATTCTTTATGTGAAATCATATTGGATTTAAGTATTAATATTTTATTTGTGCATCTGTTACAATCTATTTGAAATGGGAAACAATTCTACAGATTTAAAACAGAATAAATTTAATGCATAATCAGTTATAGGATTTGAAAGTATTAGAGAAACAAAAGAGAAGTAACATACTAAAAGTCAGTCACTCTGCAAACCAGTAAATAATCTTACTGCAATACCAGGATCTCTGTGTCACAATCCTAACAGCTTTTACTAGAGTCAAGTTGCCAAATATGTAATCCATAAGCATGCATATCTAGGCCACTGCTGCTTTTGCTGGGAACCACATGCCTAAGGAAGAAATGAGAGGACATACCCAGGCTCCAGTTACTGTTGGCAGCTGAATCTGCCAGTCACCACCTTGAACACAATTGTTGCTGCTACTGTCTTGCATCTGGAAACACCATGAAAAAAGGGAAGATAAAAATCACTTCTCCATTCCTGCAAAATCCTGTCAAATTTTCCACTAGTACATCCCATTTGCAGAACCTAGCTAGAGATCATTTTTCATGGGTGTCTGGAAACTGTGGTTTATGGGGCCAATGGCCCTGTATTACAGACTAGATCACGAAAGGGCAGAAACAAAGCTGAGAACACACAGAGAAATTAATGGGGAGTCTGAGTGCATAAAAGCAATTTCTACTTCCTCTGTTCACTAGGGCAGTTTAAATAACACTGGTATCCCCGATGTTTAAAACATCATACAGGCCAAGTGACCGTCTGGGGGTAGCTCTTTGATAATACACTGTTTTCTTGGATAAAAAGCTGGGCTGTTTAAAAACCTTTCCTGTGGTCAGTTTTGAGAAAGAATATTTTTCCAGGAAACTACCCAGTTCAAACCTGTTGGTACGTAATTGGGAAAGTGGTCTTATGATTATTACAATACTTTCTGTTTTGAGAGTTATTTTCTTCTTGCTACATCTTATTTTGGGTATTTATTCTTTCACTGTTTTTCTTTAGATTTATTATTGGATTGTCTATTTTGTTCATTTTTTAAGACAACATTGGATTTATTTTTAACTGCATTTTTTTGGTTTTTAATTCATTCTTTCAAAAAAATTTACTCTTTCCTTCATTTCATTTTCTTTTAGTTTCTTATTGATAGTTTCCTTTCTTTTTTCCCTAAATTTTTGAGTTGCATATTCAGTGCCTTTTATTTCTTTAAGCTCTTTCACGAAAATACTAATATAGAGTTTCTGTAAATATTTTATTTTAGAAATCCTGTAATTTTGGCATGTATTTTTCTTTTGAGTTAAGAATTTTTTTAAGAATTATTTTTAAAAATGGACAGAAGATATGAACAGACACTTCTCCAATGAAGACATACAAATGGCTATCAGACACATGAAAAAATGTTCATCATCACTAGCCATCAGGGAGATACAAATTAAAACCACATTGAGATACCACCTTACACCAGTTAGAATGGCCAAAATTAACAAGACAGGAAGCAACACATGTCGGAGAGGATGTGGAGAAAGGGGAACCCTCTTACACTGTTGGTGGGAATGCAATGTGGTGCAGCCACTTTGGAAAACAGTATGGAGATTCCTCAAGAAATTAAAAATAGAGCTTCCCTATGACCCTGCCATTGCACTACTGGGTATTTACCCCAAAGATACAGATGTAGTGAAAAGAAGGGCCTTCTGTACCCCAATGTTTATAGCAGCAATGGCCACAGTCGCCAAACTGTGGAAAGAACCAAGATGCCCTTCAACGGACGAATGGATAAGGAAGATGTGGTCCATATACACTATGGAGTATTATGCCACCATCAGAAAGGATGAATACCCAACTTTTGTAGCCACATGGACGGGACTGGAAGAGATTATGCTGAGTGAAATAAGTCAAGCAGAGAGAGTCAATTATCATATGGTTTCACTCACTTGTGGAGCATAATAAGTAGCATGGAGGACAAGGGGAGATGGGGAAGAGAAGGGAGTTGAGGGAAATTGGAAGGGGAGGTGAACAATGAGAGACTATGGACTCTGAAAAACAATCTGAGGGTTTTGAAGAGGCGGAGGGTGGGAGGTTGGGGGAACCAGGTGGTGGGTATTGGAGAGGGCACGGATTGCATGAAGCACTGGGTGTGGTGCAAAAATAATGAATACTGTTACGCTGAAAAAAATTAAAAAATTTTAAAAAAATAATTATTTTAAAAAGTGATTCTTATTTCCAACCAGGTAGATTTTTTTTCTCCTGTGTTTCTAGTTGTACTGCATTTTTATACTAGTAAATGGTATTTATATCATTTCTAATCAGTGGAATAATGATTTTTAGAGCAAACAGAAGAGTACACTTAACATCCTGTGAACCTGGATTTGGTAAGATACATAAATGGAAGTTGCTGCCTGTCAGCAAACCCTAAAGGCTTATGCATTCATTTCGAGGGCTGCCATAATGAAGTACCACAGAGTAGGCGGTTTAAATAACAGAAATTTGTTTTCTCACGGCTTTGGAGGATAAAAGTCAGAGATCAAGGTGTCAGCATGGTTCATTTTTCTGAGGTCTCTCTCTCTGATTTGTGGATACATCTTATCCTTGTGTCTTCACATGGTCTTCCCACATCTCATGTCCAAATCTCTTCTTAGGACACCACTCATATTACTGGGGTCAGACTAATGACTATGTTGTAACTTAATTTATTCTTTTAACAATCCATCTCTGAATATAGTCACTTTCTGAGGTACTAGGGGTTAGGACTTCAACAAGTGGAGGAGGGGAGACACAACTTTGACCATAACAACATGCATTCTTTCCATCAAGGTGTTCCACAGCATTCACCCATCCAGGGAGCTTCCATACAGGAGAAATTGTTCAGAAAAAAACAAATGTACAAACATGAATATCCATATCAGTTCCTTATTATTAAATATAAATGAACGATAGGGTCATCAGAAAAATATAGGGAAAAAATACCCTGTAAAAGAAATCAGAAGAATGGGAAAACTGACTACAGAAAATAAAAGAATAATTCAGCAAGCTAGTGACTATTAAAGTTAGCAGATATAATTACGTGATTTAATTAGCTAACACAATGATTTATATTTATATTGCAACAAAGAAATACAAACAGTATACTGTTGGCTAATTAATTATGGATGAAAAATTCATAGAAATTGCCAATATATTGTTTTTAAAAGACACAGAAAGCAAATGTGAGGGGAAAAAAAAGAAACCTCAAGAATATGTAAAATAGAGAGACCTAATACCCACACACACACAAAAATAATAATAACTGCTTTAATGGAGGAAAGATAACCATCAAAAATGTTCAAGGACTATGACTCTTCAGGCTGAAAGTGCCCCTGAGTATTGAGCAAAATGCATATAATTAAAAGAGACAGCCACAACACCATGAATCTTAAATAGCAAACAAAAATCAAATAAAAACAAATAAATGAAAAACAAGAGGAAAAACAAGAGGAACCAGATTATCATCAGATTTTTATGAGCAGTTATGGATGATAGAAGCAAATAGTGGAAATTCTTCATATTTTCAAGAAAATTAGCTTGAATTTAGAATTCTTTACAAAACCAAACTACCAATCAAGTATGAGGAAAAATTTAGACATTTTCAGACAAGGAAAGAATCAGAAAATGAATCTGTCAAGCACCAAGTTAATATTGGTAACTTACTTCAAAGCACATCTGCATAAGCATTGGGATATAAATATTATAAACTATAAAAAGTATACAATTTAGGGATACAGTTTTTATTTATCAGGAGTTTTTACCTAAGATGTCCTTAACATTCCCTCAACTTTACTAAACTTTAGGTAGATTTCTTCCTGACTATAGGCCTTGACTTCAATTTTCTTAAAGCATTTATTTTTACTAAAAACTTGCAATTATACATTCTTTCTCTGCCCCTCTGAGATGTAAATCTTTGCCCAGACTCTTGCCAGTTTTAAAACCCAGCAATTTCGAAACCAGTCATGCATCTGAAATGCAGTCATCAAGAAGGTTTAGTACCCAATATCTCACTGTTTGTGGAAGGGAAGAGACTTATCTCCAATAGGTCTACAAAGCAAACACAGATGTGTTAATCGCATCAACCACCTCCCTTCTAACAACTTCAGCATTTTCCATTAGATCAACCCAGGTCTTAAAAACCCTCACACCTTTTGTTTCAGTAACGTTAAGCCAAATTTCTCTCTCCTATAGCAACAGTATTGATCTCTACTGCAGATTACCACTTAGTCTTCAATAAAATCTTCCTTGTCTGTTCACTGCTATCCAGTGCAATTTTTGACAACCCCAGAATTGGTCATATGACATTAAACCTCAACTAGAGATGATTATCTCCAGTGTTGCAGCTCTCCATATCTCAATTGATATCAGAAGATTTCCTGAACATCATACTAAACTTCAAAGATATATTTTCTGGTGTTATTTTACTTGTTTTTCATTTATATAAAGAATGTTAAAAATGGATTCACACACCCAAGAATTAAACTAGAAGTCAGTAATAGAAAGAGAGCTGGGGAATCCTTAAATAAATGAAAATTTAAAAGGACACTTTTAAATAACACATGAATTAAGGGAGAAATCTCAAGATTAAATGTTTTAAATATTTTAAACTAAAATGAGAATACAACTTATCAAAATGTATGGGATGCAGCAAAAGCAATATTTAGATGTAAATTTATAACTCTGAATGCATATATTAAAAATGGATTAAGATCTAAAAATAATAATCTAAGCTTCCACCTTAGAAAATGAGAAAGAGCAAATTAAAACCAAAAAAACCAGAAGAAATAATAAAACTGAAACCAGAATTCAATTATATTGAAAATAAAAAATAGAAAAAAGCAAAGTAACCAAAACTAGTGTTTTGAAAATATAAAATTGATAAGCCTTTAACCAGGCTAAGAAAACAGAGTGAATAATTTATTAATATCATATATGAAAGAGGGGACATCATTACAGATCTCAAAAGCATTAAAGGACAATAAAGAATATTATGAACAACTCTATGCCCACAAAATTGGTTACCTATGAAACAGATGAAACAGATCAATTCTTTGAAATATACAATCTCCCAAAGCTTACATAAGAAGCAGACAATCTGCATAGGCCTATGTCAAAAAAATTTAATCAACAATTAATAGCCTCTGAATATACTAAGCAGGAATGGGTTCACTGGCTATATGTTTCTACCAAACATTAAAAGAAGAAATCATAACAGATCTCTACAATATCTTACAGAAGATATAAGCAGAAGGAAAACTTCCCAACTCATTCTGCAAGGCCAGTATTAAGCTAATACCAAAATCAGACAAATACAAGTAGAGACCAGTATTCCCAATGAACACAGATACAAAGTCCTCAATAAAATATTAGCAAATAAAATTGAACAATGTATAAAAAGACTTATACACCATAACCAGGTAGATTCATCCCCACTCTGCAAGGATGACTTAACATTCAATAATCTGTTAATGAAATCCATAATTACTAACAGGGTAAAGAAGAAATTCACACAATCCTATCAGTAGATGCAGAAAAAGCATTTGATGAAATCCAGTGCTCACACATGATAATAACTCTCAATACACTAGGAATGCAGGACTATTTCCACTATTCTAATAAAGAATGACTTAAAAAAAAACTATATTTAACATTGAACTTCATGGTGAGAAACTTGAAGCTTTTCTACAAGATCAGGTATGAAGCTAGGATGTCCCTCTCACCACTTATTTTCAACACTATATTGGAAATTCTAACCAATGCAATAAGATCAGAAAAGGACAGAAAAGGCATACACCTTGGGAAGTAAGAAATAAGACATTATTTGCAGATGACATGATCATCTATATAGAAATTCTGAAAGAATCAACCAAAAAATTCCTAGAACCTTGTGATTATAGCAAGGATATAGGATACAAGGTTAATATAGAAGTCAGTCAACTTTTATACAGCAGCAATGAGCAAGTGGAATTTTAAACTAAAAACACTATGGCACATGCATTATCACCTCCAAAAATAAAATACTTAAGTATAAATCTGACAAAATACATAAGAACTATATGAGGAAAATTACAAAACTGTGATGAAAGAAATCAAACAATGAAATAAATTGAGAGATATTCCATGTTCATGGAGAGTAAACTCAATATTGCCAAGATGTGAGTTGTTTCCAATTTAATCTATAGATTCAATGCAATTCCAGTTAAAATACAAGGAAGTTATTTTATGGATACTGACAAATTTACTCTAAACTTATTAGGAACGCAAAGACCCAGAATAGCAACATAAAATTGAAAGAGGATAAGCCAGACTACTGACACTACCTGACTTCAAAACTTACTATAAAGCCACAGTAATAAGACACTATGGCATTGGCAGAAGAAAAGATAAATATATCTGTGAAAATTAAGAAAAGGAAACCTTATTTAGAATGGAATCTAATGCCCAACTCTAGTTGTCAACTGTAGACCTAACAGGAAGAAAGGAATCTTGCAAGTCAGTACTACTTTACTGACTACTTTACTGACTCCCTGCAGGAGAGAGAAGGAAGAACTTTTCCTTCTCTCAGCCAATGAGACATAGTCAAAGCTCAGCAATGAGAAACCACTATTCCTCAAACTCCCAGTTAACACCAATGGACTTTTAGTTTACAACAGACCCTCCCAACTATTCCTTTTCTTTAAGAGTGTCCCTCCCCTTTGTTCTCTGGACTTGTCTATGGTTTTGAAGCAACTTGCTTGTTCCAGATGGCAATGCTCTACTATTTCCAAACAAACCCTTTTGCTGGTAAAGATAACTGGCAGGTTTATTTTTAATATTAACATATCAATGAAACAGAAGAGAACCCAGATATGGACCCACACAAATAGAGTCAATCATCTCTGACAAAGGAGCAAAGGCAATACAGTGGAGCAAGGATAAAGATAGTTTTTTCAATAAATGATCCATAGCAAGTGGACACCCACATACAAAAAAAAAACACAAACACACCTTACATCCTCCATAAAATTAATTCTAAATGAATCATAGACATAAAACTTAAGACTATAAAACAGTCTAGAAGACAACACAGGAGAAAATTTAGGTAACAACACAGTATGGTGATGTGTTTTTATTTATTTTTATTTATTTATTTTTAAGGATTATTTATTTATTTGACAGACAGACATCATAAGTAGGCAGAGAGGCAGGCAGAGAGAGAGGAGGAAGCAGGCTCCCTGCTGAGCAGAGAGTCCGATGCGGGACTTGATCCCAGGACCCTGAGATCATGACCTGAACCGAAGGCAGAGGCTTAACCCACTGAGCCACCCAGGTGCCCCTGGTGATGTCTTTTTAGATAACATTAATGGCACAATTCATGAAGGAAATAATTCATAACCTAGACTTCCATAAAACTAAAAATATCTGCTGTGCAAAAGACACAAGAGAATGAGAATACAGACCACAGACTGGGGGAAATATTTACAAAAGCCTATTCTAATAAACTGTTGCTCAGAACACACAAAGAACTTTTAAAACTTAAATATAAGAAAACAAAGCAACCTAATTAATAAATGAACAAGTCCTCAGACATCTCATCACAGATATACGAGTTGCATACAAACATATGAAAAGATACTTTACATCACATGGCTTTAGAGAATTGCCAATTAAATCAATAAAATACCACTTTGAATGGCTGAAATCCAAAACACAATGCTAAATGCTAGTGAGGATATGGAGCAACAGGGACTCTCATTCATTACTGGCAGGAATGCATGAGGGAATAGCCACTTTTTTTTTTTTTTAAGATTTTATTTATTTATTTGACAGAGAGAGACCACAAACAGGCAAAAAGAGAAGGGGAAGCAGGCTCCCTACTGAGCAGAGAGCCCAATGCTGGGCTTGATCCCAGGACCCTGAGTTCATGACCTGAGCCAAAGGCAAAGGCTTAAATCACTGAGCCACCCAGGTGCTCCAGAACAGCCACTTTAGAAGACAGTTCAGAGGTTTCTTACAAAGCAAACATTCTTTCACCCTACAGTACAGCAATTGCATTCTTTGGTATTTACTGACAGTTGAAAACTTACGTCCACACAAAAACATGAGCAAAGACATTTATTGCAGTTTTATTCATAATTGCCAAAACTTGGAAGCAACAACGATATCCTTGGGTAGGTGAATAAACTGCGGTATATCCAGATAGTAGAATAATATTCTGCACTAGAAAGAAATGAGCTATCAAGAGAAGAAATGGAGGAAGCTTAAATGCATATTACTAAGTGAAAGAAACCATTTTGTAAAAGCTACATACTGTATGATTTCAACTATATAACCTTCAGGAAAAAGCAAAACTATGGAGACAGATCAGTAGTTGTCAGAAATAAGAATGCAGGGAAGAATAAATAGGCAGAGCAGAGAAGAGTGAAACAGGGGATTAGGAATGAAATTATTGTCAGAGGAGTGAAATTATTATGTATGATACCATAATGGTGAATACATGCCATTTTACATTTATCAAAACCTATAGAAAACACAGTACCAAGAGTCAATTCTAATGTGCACTATTATCTCTAGATGATAACGGTGTGTCAACGTAGATGCAACTGTTACAAAAATACTGCTCTGGATGTTATACTGGGAGACAGGGGTATTTGGATACTTGTGGAGACAGGGGTATTTGGAACCTCTTTGTACTTTACCTTTTCTGAGAACCTAACACTCCTCGCAAAAACAATGTCTATATTAAAAAAATGGGTTCTTGCTGATAAAACTAGTATACTCAAGATATGTGTATGAATTGGGTAAATACATCAAAGACAGTGAGACCTGTAGTTTCTGTTGTTAAGAACGGTACCCCAAACTTGATTCCTGAGCAAAACTCACTTCAAAGGTTCTTCTGGTTGCCTTGTGTCAATTTTAAGGTTTAGAACATACTGCCTCTGGATTATTATCTGATCTGCCTTAAATTTAAGTTAGTGGTCACTGTACTTAAAATAACAGAAACTTAGGGGTGCTTGGGTGTCTCAGCCAGCTAAGCATCTGACTTTGGCTTAGGTCAGTATCTCAGGGTTCTGGGACTGAGCCCCGCATCAGGCTTCCCGCTGAGTCAGGAGTCTGTTGTCCCACTGCCTCTCCCCCCAGTCATGCATGCTCTCTCTCTCAAATAAATAAAACGCTAAAAACAAACAAACAAACAAAAATAGAGATTTACATCAAACTCACAGAAGGGCTTTTACTGATTGTTCAGTGTTATCATATTAATAAGTACTTCTTAATAAATTTGTTAAAGATTTTATTTATTTGACACAGAGAGCAAGCTAGCACTTGCACAAGTAAGGAGAGGGAGAAGCAGGCTCCCCGCTGAACAGAAAGCGGGACACAGGGCTGGATCCCAGGACCCTGTAAGCAAAGGCAGACACTTAACAGACTGAGCCACTGAGGCATCCCTAAATGCTTTTATTTTCAATGTAATCTCATAGCAATACTGTGAGAGAATTACCAAAGAGAAATTGGCTTAAATTGGTTTTGAACACAACCCTTTAGAGAAAACTAGTGAGGATATTATTAAAACAAAACAGGAGTACTAATAAAGAGGAAAATTTAAATTTCCCAGAAATTCCATTACAAAAATGGGCAATTGGTGTTAAATGCAACAGCTATACATTAAAACAGGAAATCACCAGGAGCTTCAAGATGAATGCCTTCAAGAAAAATTATATAGGTTTTGGGCATCTGGGTGGCTCAGAGGGTTAAGCATCTGGCTTCCGCTCAGTTCATGATCCCAGGTTCCTGGGATCAAGTCCCACATTGGGCTCCCTTAGGGGAGCTGTTTCTCCCTCTGCCTCTGCCTCTTTCTCTCTCTGTCTCTCATAAATAAATAAATGAAACCTTAAAAAAAAAAAAAAAGAATTATATAGGTTTCATTTAGTAGATGAAAAGGAAGAAACTAGAATATATAAGTGGTAATGTCCCTTCTTTCTGTAAGAATGAGAGTAATTCATTTCTAAAAGAAAAACAAACCAAACACCGTTTGTAAAAGTAATGTTTCAAAAGAGTTTTAAAAATAAAAAGAAATAAGACTTTCAATTGGAAAGGAAACTCAATTATGTCATGCAGATGGTGTTATATAAAAAGGGAGAAATGATTAAATCTTGAATAAACACTCTACTTTGGGTGATGTAGAGATCATCAGGTTGAAACCAGAAGAATTATCGCAGCATAAAATTTGATTGCTCAGTAGAGCTGACGTAGGTTTGGAAGCCAACAGGAAAATCAGAGGTAAAAAGAAAAGTTGGCACTACTTAAAAGTAGGGAGTCGAGAGACAATATCGAGGGGCACCCTTGATTTTGGCTCAGGTTGGGCTGTCAGGGAAATGAGTTCGAGCCCCACGTCGGTCTTTGCACTCAGCATGGAGCCTCTGGAGATTCTCTGCCTTTCCCTATGTCCCTCTCCCCCGCTCACATTCTCTCTCTCTCACTCTCTCTCTAAAATAAATAAATAAATCTTTTTAAAAAAGAGTGACAATATCCAAAGTCAATAAAATAACAGTAAGGGAAAAGATGTCCTCCCAATGTATAAATACAGTATGTAATACTATAATTATACAGTATACAGAGGAATGAGGCAGAATAGAAAATTGGGAATCATCTCAAATATATATTGGAAATGAATACACAATAAAGATCACATCAAACTTCAATGGCAAAAATAGCTTATTCAGTTCAGTGTTCATTGAGATGGAAAGACATCAAGAAATAATTAGATATATACTATATTTATTTATAAAATAAATTCCAGGAGGATCAAAAAATTTATAAAGGTTTTATTAAAATGTTAGAATAAAGATGAGAACTTTTAAACTATAAGCTCAGAATGAAGACTATGATGGCATCCTTAAATATAAAATATTCACAAATTTTACCATAACCAAATATTATACATTTTTTAAAAATCCATAAAAAAAGGTAAACATAAACATACCAGCTTGTAAAGATAAACATACCAGCTTTTAATTAATATGACAAGGGAATAATTCCCCAAATATATAAATAGTTAAGATAAATCTATACTAAATCAATAAATAGCTCAATAGAAATATGAATAAGACATAAACACTATTTATTAAAAAAGAGAAGAAATTTCAAATGGCATTGAAAAATACTGAAAAAATAATAATATTCCAAATGAGACATGGAAAGAGTTATCATTGTACCTATCAAAATTAAAAATATCATATTAAAATATGACGATCATTCTCAGACGTCAGTGAAAGAATAAATTAACGTTATGTTAATTTGCACTCTACAGAGTGCAAACTGGCAAAATCTATCAAAACTTAAAATAACATATCTATGATCAGGTAGTTCCACTTCTACTCCACTTCTACCCTAGATATATATTTGAAATGACAAATATTATTGTTTATAACCACAAATTATTCAAAACTACTTAAATAACAATTAAAGGTAAAAGGGTAAACTAGTTATACAAATTGGTATTATCCTTCAGAATGCTATTTAAACCAACTTGAGCAGGCACACTTGGAGTTAACTCAGATAGCCCTATATCATGGGGCTTGCTTGCAGAAAGTTACTGCAGTTATTAAATCTCCCCAGTGCTCCCTAAATATTTGGAGAAGCAGTGGTGAAATATTTGAGGGATACATGGATTTTCCCTAAATTTTCAGATGAATATTTAGTAACATCACGCTCAGAATGAAGCTAATTTCATTATGAATGTAAGAACAGGTAGCAAAGGGAATCAACAATTAACAATGTTGTCGGGTATGTTGTTGGGTATTTTTAAAGGTTTTTGTTAGAGAGAGAGAGTGCACAAGCTGGGGTGGGGATGAGGAAGCCGATTCTCCACTGGATCCCAGGACCCCGAGATCACGACCTGAGCTGAAACCAAGAGTTTGATCTTCAACTGACTGAGGCAACCCAGCACCCCTTATTTTTTTTTCTCTTTTTAAAGATTTATTTATTTACTTTACAAAGAAAGAGAACACAAGCAGGGGGGAGGGCAGAGGGAAAGATGGGGTAACAATTAAGAATGATTTTGAGGAAATGAGCTAATTTGGTCATGAGAGGAAGGAGATAAATCTAATTAAACGTGTACCTCACACCTTAAGCCAAATAATTCCTTGATGAATAGAAAGGTAATATGTAAAAGAAAAAGGGAGAATGAATGTACACATAGATATAAATCAGTCACTTGAGCAAAACATACACAAATACCTTCAATACTTTAAACCAAAAAGAATTAAAAACTTCTGTGTTTTGAATGAATGTAGGTTATGCTTTCACAATGTGAGAAGAAGAAAAGCGGCTTGGAAGACTGGAATGAGGAAGTCAGTTTTTCAGCCCTAATGGTTATTTTTGCGCAATATCCAGATCATGTCCCTTCTCAAATTATCAAAGTGTAAAATGGAAAAAAAATAAGAAAGAAAGAAATAAAAGGGTGAAAGGGTCTAGAACAGGCAGGTCAGGTGGCCAATCACAAGCTTTGCTAACTTTTTAGTTTTGTCATGGATGGGTTCTAATTATTCTAATAAATCATTAGAGATCAAGTGTTTTATCCACTTCAGAGTTACTGTAATCCCATGAATTTGCAACTGGCAGCATCAAAGATGAGAAAAGATTTGAAAATAGATATGGTCTGCTTAGTGTATTTTTAATTCAAGTGAAGCCTTCTACATTCATGGTGATGTGAGAACGTGATACTTTTTATATATGCGTCACGATTCACCTTGAAAAAGCAGCAGAGTCAAGTCTGTCAAAGAGTAAAGACACCCTCATACAGACTGCCAGCTACAGATGGACTGATCATGCCAGGACACAGAATAGATGATTTGCCTCATTATTTTTGTTCTTTGATTCTTTTCTTAGCATATCAGGGCTACTTTCATAAAAAGAAATTAAATGTATGAAGAGTTATAGTTCATTTCAACCTATTTCACCAGTTAACGGTAACAGTTACAATCTCTTTGGCGTTTTTCTTTGACACTTCAATTTCAACAGTACAGAATCCCTTATTTTATTAAACTATTGTTTTTGCACTGGCATTTTCCAAAGTACTATCTGTGGAAACCAGATAAACATTCATAGAAGTTTTTGTTTTGTTTTGTTTTGTTTTGTTTAGTAAAACATAAGCTGGACAGATGTTCACAGAACATGTAAAAGGGAAAATTATTTCCCAGTTGTGCGAGATTTCATTCAGCCTCAGTATTTTAAAATGAATAACTGAAGTAATATATAAAATCCCTTATAATAGAAGAACCTAACAGCACTGTTAGATTTCTAATGCTACAGTATTTTTCTAGAGGTTAATTTGTAAATGGGGAAACTAAAACTAAATGCAAATAAAATACCAGTAACGTAATGTTTGGTGTTCTGATTTGTACATAGTCAAGGAGGCTTATTGTAAGGAATAATACTCAGTTTTTATTTATTCCACAAATGGCTTCTATAAAAACTTATAATTTAGGGACACCTGGGTGGCTCAGTTGGTTAAGCATCCAACTGTTGGTTTCAGCTCTGGTCATGATCTCAGCATCCTGAGTCTGAGCCCCATGTCGTGCTCTGCACTCAACACAGAGTCTACTTGTCCCTCTCCCTCTGTTTCCTCCCACCCCTCACCTTCTCTCTTAACTTATTTGTGTATCTTGAACTAGAGGTTTTTTATTTCTATTGTATGGCAGGCACCATTCATGTTGCTGAAGATGCATCATGAATGAAACACTTCCTCCTTGCTGGGTAATGAAAATACAAGAACGTCAGTTTTGGTGAGAACAACAAAAGCAAAACAATTATAACGCAACTTAAGGAACATTAAAACACAAGCATTTACAGGATTCCTAGAAACAATGAGGAAGAGGCACTTGGGTCCTTCAGGTCCTGCCTCAGGGACTGCTGCAAAGGCTATAGACAAGAGTAACATAACAAGGTAGGGCTGTGGGCCCCATTAACCCACACTGATATCAATACATCTCTGCTTTGCATTCACATCCTGGAAATCTGTGGACTATTTTATTTGGAAAAGAGATTATACATTTTCCCTTCCATAAAGTTTGAAAAACATTCACCTAAGTCTTCTAGGGGAAATTTGAAAAAGATTTCACAGTAAAAATATTTGGCAGTGTGAAAACATAAATACTTTAAATATCTGTAGCTACCACAGTGTGTGAAAAGGTGAGTCATGGAGAAAAAAAAGTGCACGATTTGGCAAATCCAAAGAAGTTCTGGAAAAGAGTCTACAGGTGAGTTTGGAGTTAGTCATTAGATTTGCACATAATTAGGAGACAGTAGTATCTTTATAATTGCTGGAAAGTGGCAGGAGCAAGCAAAAATGTCAGGCTGCATTATTGACAGACAGAAGTGCTAACACATAAAAAATGAAAAGATGTTTTAAAGGAGAGGAATGCCTAATAATCAGTATGAAGATATGTGTGTAAATCAAGAAAAAGGAGGTAAATATGGGTCAGTCAGTGTGGGCTGAAAGAAACAGATTCTGGAAAAAAAAAAAAAAAGGCAAGTGAAATTGGGTTCTCCAGGAGAATATAAATCCCTTCAAATGTGCAAAAATCTTACAGTAGAATATGGATTATAGGCTTGTTCGACATCTGAGTTACAGATGTTTGAGCTAAAACCTGAGGGTGACTCGCAGTTTGTGAATTGGTATTTATATCAAAAGGTATGACTGGAACAGAACAGGAAGAGGAGTCAGTTTAGGTAGAAGAAATGACGCGTGAAGAGCAAATACCAGAGATCAGAGATTATCCAGTGTGGATATCCGAGAAGAGTGAAAAACAAACTGACACTCACTATCTTTGGCTCTTAGTATACTCATACAGGACTCTTCAGGTTCTAAAGTTTGCATACAAGGTGAATAAGAAGATTTAACTAGGCCATCAAATGTCATTTAGTTTATAGGAACCTGGACATATGCATTCACCTAAGTTTCTCAAATCTTTTCTTTAGAAACTGCATAAGGAACTCACTGTTGTCAAGTGCACTGAAAATTATTTTGCAGCACTTTGAGCAGCACTGCTTTGCAGCATCCTTTTTAGAAGAGAACTACTTCTCAGCAGTCAACTGAAGCATTTCTTATTGTGGTTCTTTAAGCCAATCTGTGCCATTCTTAAGTGCAAATTGGAATCTGTCCAATGAAGATATTCTAGGGTATTCTAGCATCCATTTCTCAATTATGCTGTTGTTGCATGACAATACAAGTTCTTTAAATTCCTGATGATAATCAAGCCAAAGATGTATAATTAAATGTATTCAAGCCTAAGCAAATTAAGTCAAATAAAATTCCAGTGTTCTTCTCATCTGAGAAATATAACCAGGCTTATACAGAAATTTCCATTCTTCCTTGGTAAACAGTTATGTTTTATCACATAGTGATGTTTCCAAGTGGACAAAAAGTAGTGATTTATTATCTGTCATAGAATCCATCCTGTCAATAGCTTTATTTTAAGACACTTTCAGTGTTTAAAGAAACTTGGGGGAAAGAATATTTTGAAATACTATGAATAGAAAGTCTTCTCAGAATGTGACAGTGAGCCATCATATGCTTTATATTAATAAAGACAAGCTTAGAAGAAAAAAATTAATAAATTATTTTTACAAATCTAACAGATAATTCAATTAAATACTTATTGAGAGCCTTTTATGCCATTCACTGGGGACACATATCAGTAAGATTTAATCCTCAAGTTTATAAACTAATGAAGGAAACAGAGAAGTTGAGAGTTCACATCAAAATTCTAATCATATTAACAAAGTTATGCACAAGATATACTGAAAGCTTTAAAGAGAAGCAGCCAATCTCTTTGGAGTTCAGGGAAGATTTCACATGAATAAAGAAGAGCCTGATAGAGTAATGGGGAAAGGAAGTGTTAGGGAGTTAAGTCGCTGTTTCAGAAAATATTAGTAAAACCAATTTGATCATCTGATGGTACAGATATAGTATACCTCTTTTATTTTCCCAGAGCTAACAAATCCCTTATTTTGTTTGTTTAGTTGCTGTTTTTATTACTTATCTCAAGTTTCAAAGGGGTACTTAAAATTTTTATTATTTTCTTGTACTTTTGACAGAGTGATGTTATATTCCTGCTTAACAATTAGGGTGACAAGGCACTGTGTCAATTTGCTGTACCATTCTCTCCTTGAAAGTAAGTGCCACCTTTAAGGCATAATTTGACTACACAACTCTATTCAGTAGTTTTCCATTTCAATATCATTCATTTTGTTTTGTGTTTCTTGCTCTTTCTTTTTCATAGATGCCACAAGACACAATGATTTACACATAAAAACTCTGTGTCATGGTTAACAAAACTAGAAAAGTATGGTACTTGACAATACCGGGGCTTAAGAATTAATATCTGTATGGAGATATTCTAAAGTTGCGTTGACTGAATCAGAAATCAATCACATTTATAAGCTAAAAATAGTTTTTACGGTCCTTAGAAGCTCATAGTATCTATTCTGAGACTAGAAACAGAATGATAGGATTCAACTCCTCAAGGTCTGCCTGCAAGCACAATAAATGTAGGGATATTCTTTTATTTGTTAATTTTTAAAATCAATATATCTTTTAATATAATTGACCCATGAGGAAGAAACATGTGTTATGACCTGTAAGTATTGGTTTCCATTAGCTATATGGAACATATACCAAGCTAGTTTTCTGAGAAAACATTTATGTATCAAATCCACAAATGAAGTACAGCCCTTGTCTGAAACATAGATTCTTTTTTTTTAAATAGATTTTATTTATTTATTTGACACAGAGAGAGATTGATCACAGGCAGGCAGAGAGAGAGGGGGGAAGCAGTCTCCCTACTGAGCAGAGAGCCTGGTGTGGGACTCAATCCCTGGACCCTGAGATCATGACCTGAGCCCAAGGCAGAGGCTTAACCCACTGAGCCACCCAGGCACCCCTGGAACAGAGATTCTTAATGAACTTTCTAAATAACCATGTGGTTACAAATAATAGTAAGGTACCTCACATAAGAGTACTTTATTTATACTTAACTATAGTTCTTTTTTTTTTTAAGATTTTATTTATTTATTTGACAGAGAGAGATCACAAGTAGACAGAGAGGCAGGCAGAGAGAGAGAGAGAGAGAGAAGCAGGCCCCCTGCTGAGCAGAGAGCCCGATGCGGGACTCGATCCCAGGACCCTGAGATCATGACCCGAGCCGAAGGCAGTGGCTTAACCCACTGAGCCACCCAGGCACCCCTACTTAACTATAGTTCTGAGTAATTTTGTAGGTAAAGCAATTTTATTTATCTAATTACCGTTACTTCCACTCTGAAGATTCATTATTCTTAAGTTTCCCTATTGATTCATTAGCTCATACTTAACATTTTTATATGCTGTATTTCCTGAATTTGTACAGGGTCAACCTGAACAAGAAACTATTTAGTGTTTCATTATAGTTTATACAAATATAGTCTGTGAAATTGATGTTTAGTTCAAGCTAGCGAAGAAAAGAAAGTGTTAATTCATTTACATCTATTAAAAAATAGAACTTTGACCACAATAAATCTGTTTTATTCAGTCCTAGAAAATTAATTGTTCTTGTTCTGATTATCATGGTACAGTTAAGAGTCTACATTTACAAAGTCATAAGCTACTAGATTAAAAGAGTCTTGGAAATCCTGACCCAGTTCCAGTTTCACATAATGAAAAGGATTTTATAGTGACAATGTCAGCTCAAACTTAAAAACCAGCCAATATGTCTACTGCCTGAAATATTAGACAAAAATACCCAGTAGCAAGCACTCTTTATGAGACTATTATTCTTCTGAAGTTTCTTCCAGGACACTTATTCAGGGGCCTATAGAGAAGTACAAGGGAAGAACAGAAACCATTTGTCAATAATGAAACAGAAAGATTCAGGTAAATTTATTATAATATACTGAAATTTCAGAAAGAAGGCTGGAATCCTCTATCATCTCTATTGAGATAATGATCAACTTTTAAAGATTAGGTTAATGAAAACCCTGAGAGTAAGAAAGTATTAACAGTGAGATTTTGACAAATCTCCAGAGACTACTAATTCATCTCGTAACATGTCTGTTGTGTTTATTAGGAATGGACAAGAGATTACAAAGTAAATTTATAAATCAATTTCATGACAGTTATTGACAGTCATTCTACATGAACATGATTGTGCTTTTATCCACCCTGGGAAGGAAACAAATGGTGAAATATTTTTAATATACCACTGGCATCTACCTAACCTAGGGACCCTGTTTGAGTTTCTCTTTTTGTTTTGTCAATACTTTGCAGAGTGAAGGCTTTATAACTAGGACAGATCTTTGTGTATATTAAGCTAAGTAAAAATAGAGAAAATGCCAGGTATACATACATTTTTTGCATCTCTTTTTCTTTTATAAATTGAGAGGAAAAATGTTGGTGACAGTCAATTAGCTACCAGGGAAATCTCAAAGGTAGTATGGAAAAGAAATGTAAGTTTTATTTTCCTGAAATTGAGTTCTTAAATTTGAATTTAAGTCCAAAAGACTTACAAGATATAAGGCAAGGTCATAGTCTTACATATTTAAAAATAATAAATTGTTTCAGTTTTGGTTTAGAGTGATAATATTTAAAGTAAGCAAAACAAGTAATAATAACTATGTATTAGAAACTTTAACTTTTATGAGAACTTTTATTAATGACTGAAAAGAATCAAAAAGAAGAGAGACATAAAAACAGGCTTCCTAGTGAGAGCATTTTGGTGACATAAGGAACCTCATCTATCTGATCATGGAATATCATTTTTTGGATTTCCATGTAATAAACAGGATATATTCATCTAAACAAAAAGAAAAAAATAAGATTTTTTTACAATCAATGCAACATTTTGCATTAAATGAGTCACAAGCTATCTTCCATACTATGGATTAATCTATAAAATTTGTACCTAGCTTTGTCAACATTTATTACACTTGAATTTTTTATAAACTCATTACTTACAAACAAATCCCTATAAGTTCTTACAAAAACTGTATACCTTCTCATATTTGTAAATGATTATACCTACTATAGTTAATCAGCATAATCATTTTGTTCCCATAAACAGGAAAACTAAAAAACTGTAGATAACAGAGAACTGTCATTCCCTAGCACTTGAGCAAATTACTATGTTCATCCTCCAGTAAGGCAGTCCTTCTGTAGTCATGCATGTTATTTTTTAAAGATTTTTTAAAAATACTTGAATTTTGAGAAAAGTTTTAGATTTAGAGAGAAATTAAGATAGTACAGAGGACACTCAAACCCTCCACACCCCATATCCCCTGTTATCAGCACCTTATATTGGTATAGGATGTGTGTTATAATTAATGAAACAACACTGATATATTATTAACTAAAGTCTGTAATTTATTCAAATTTCCTTAGTTTTTATAAATGTCCTCTTAGCAGGAGACCACTGTAAGGCCAAGGGCAGGGTGCCCCAAAATATGCCACTTTGGCATATTATTTTAAACAAAAGTTACTTAAGAGACAGCCTGTACAATGTGGACACTCAGAACCTCTTCTGTTTTCCTGAAAGCAGGAAATAAATCTCTCATATGAAACACACCCCTTATCTCAGGAGGTAAAGAGACATCCTTGTTATGAGAAATAGGAATTTAGAGACTGGGAAAGCTTTACAAACATCTCTTGTTAATTTTTAATAATTAAGTACTCCACCCCAAAATCTGTTTAAAATTCATTACTAATTGAAGCTCCGAAAGTTAAGTTTTCTTTGTCCTGTCAATTCTTCTCACCAGCTTTTCATACTGTCATTTGGGAGGGGGAATGTCATACTGTCATTCCCCTGTCAACAGGGGAAGGATTTTAGCCATTGTAAAGAATCTGTAATAAGTAATACCTCATTGTTTTAATTCACAATTCCTGAGTGACAAATAATGTTGAACATCTTTTCACATGTATATCTGCCATCTATATATCTTTAGTGGAATGTATGCTCAGATATTTTTCCATTCTCAATTTTTTTTTATTTCTTTAACTGTTAAATTTTAGGAGTTCTCTTTTTATTTTGGCTTCAAGTCCTTTATCAGCTACGTGGTCTATAAATATTTTCTTCCAGCCCAATTTGTATTTTGATTCCCTTAACAGCATCTTTAGCAGAGCACAAATTTTAACATTCTTAAGTAAAGTGTATTTAATCATATTTTATCATTTTTATATTTCTGATTCATGCTTCAAGGGCTGTATTTACAAACTCACTGTCAAACCCAAAGCCACCAACATTTTCTACGTACCTAAGCATTTGATTTAACCTAATTTAATTGAATCTGATTCTTATCACACAAAAAACACAAATTACTACTGATATGAGTTCTTCAATAATACTTTGCTTAGATATTTTAAGCAGAAGAACTAAGTTTAGATAATGTTCAACAATACCTGACACTCATAAGAGCATACTGTTTTAGAAGACATCAATTACAATTATTTAACTACATACATACTTTTTAATACTTTTCATGCCTTTAAGCCATTTGTGAAAATACAAACACCACCAACAAAAAACCTGACTGAGAAACAAACTTGGGAAATTTAAAAAGTATTAGTCATCTTTCCATAAGAAAATAAACATGTCTTTTATAGTGTACATTATTAAGCTTGGAACACTTTTCACAAGTTTACCAAATCGCAACACACCTGATTATTTTAAAAATTAAACTCATTTAAGTTTTTCAAGGATTCACATCTAGGATATATATATATATATATATATATATATATCATATCTCACTAAGTCTTAAATAATTGTAATTACTGCATTGGATAGAGAATTGTTTGCATTTTCACCTGCCATTTATTAGCCTAAGTTTACTTCACATTCCCTTACTCTTGATCTTACGATTTAACAACCAAGGGTCACTGAGATAATTCACAACTAAACTGTCTTTTGTTCAGTTACGGCCTCAGTAAGTGCTTGAAGCTTTCATAAAGGTCCAAACTAAAACAAGAGAAGTTTTGTTTTCTTTCCTCAAAATTCTTGAATTCTCTTATTTTAAAGGTATATGTACACCTTATTTTCTGTAAGTTAATCAAAACAGATTTTTTTTAACATGTAAGAAATCTCTAATCTTAATTATTAGTCTTCTTTGGAAAAGGGTAAATTAAAGTAACCACACATTCTCTTGGCCAGAAGATGTCAATGGCTGCGTTGCTGATGAAATCTGAGGATAAGTCACAAAATGATGTTTAGCTTCCAACTGAACTTCATGAAATGTTTGCTGTTAGGATGTCCTTTCCTTGTGCCACGTCTTGTAAACTGTGTTGTGTTTGTTTGGGTTTGATTCTTTGTTTCATTTTTTTTTTTTCTTTGTTTCATTTTTGTTTTTCTTGACACCTTTATCGAGATGACTCACAGAGCCACTGGAACCGGGGGTCATGGACAAACCAACCTAGTAAGACAGGACACTGATGGGCCTGGAGCCATGCAGCCTGGTGGCACCAAGTGAGTTAGTTCCTCAGGAGTCCCTTGCAAAGCCTCTCAGAAACAAAGAGAAATAGTAGTCCCCACCATCCATCAGCTACGGCACCTCACAGCTGGCTGCTTCGCCATCTCAAACACCAGGAAGCCCAAATGCTGGGGGGAAATGCCTTCTCCAACTCATTTCCGAGGCACCGCCACACATGGGTTCCAAGAGCTCCTCCAAACCCCGTGCTTTTCCCTGAAGCAAAGGAGGCAATTCAGAAAACAAATCAGCAATTATTAAAGAAAAAAAAAAAAAAAAAAAAAAAGAACCCTAAGTGCTCCGGACTGCTTTACTGTCCGAGGTCCCAGATGGGAGGCCTACGAAGTTCACCAAAGCCAGCTCTGGCTGGGGGTTTGGAGCGTCGCCCTCCCTCCCCCAACCCCAGCGTCCACAGGCAGGTAGTCCTGGGTCCAGTGCAATGTGGACAACACGTTTGTCAGGGCGTTGCCGGACTAGACTGTTCGTGAAGGGGTGGAGCCCCATGGGACCCAACCACCTCCGCAGGTCCTGTGGGAAAGTCTCACGTTCCCATCGGGCCTGAAGCACGAGTTTCCAGAAAGGAGGGATGGTCCCCAGCCATCGGGAGGAAGGTCCACTTAGGCCTCCAGTATCTGTTGAGTGTCACTCCTGATCATGTCGGTCACGCTTTAAAAGTCTTTCATCCTGAGGGCCATCCCCTCCATGGTCTTCTCTACCTCCTTCGCCCTCAGCCTGGACTCAGCAGAGTCAGGGAGAACCCGCGACGCACCACGCTCGGCCTTGGAGGTCAGCGTCCACCATCAGCACCGAGAGGCAATGGGTAGGGTCCAGGAGGCGGAAGCTGCGGCAGAGCCAGTGGCCACGCCCTGGCCTCAAAGCTCAGCCCGCTGGCTCTCTGCAGGCTGCCTCCCCGCTGGATGCACCAAGTAACAAATCAGTCTACGCTTGGACATGATGTGAGAAATTCAAGTTTTAAAGGGCAAAAATAAATCTAAGGGGTTATCAGCAAAATGGATAAATTCCTGATCTGAGGTATAGCCATAACACCTTTGTTTGGACCTCTGAAGAGTTTAGTCAGAGACTTAGACAAGACACATAGCTGTAAAGAATTCTGAGAATCTTAATGGTGTGGCCCCAAACTCAGGCAGATAAAAGGGCTTGTGAGGGTTTTAAGTGTGTATCTTCTTGACTTTTAGGGTGGACAAAAGGTCTTCTAAAGTACTTAAGGTACTATCCCACAGCACCCTCCCTTGGAGGATAGAAAAGGATCTGTCTCAAAGGGATTTATGGCAGTAACTTTATCTTAGAAGAGTGAATGGGAAAAAGATCCCTGGGAAACTTATAACCATGTTAAGAGTTTTGTGTAAGTAGTAAGACTGTCAGCCTAGACGGTAAAGTCAGAGACAGTTCAAAATGAAAAGACATTTTTGGTCTCACAACCTCCTTGAAAAACCAAGCCATTTCTTATTAAAAAAGACTTACAGTGAAGAATAATCTGGCTCAAGGACAGGTACCTGAAGACTCCATGCCTCCACATCTGGACTTAATAAAGATGATGAGCTCCTGGACCTCAAGCTTGACCTTTATGCTCCAATACATGAAGTGTATATGACACTTGAGAGATGAGTGTCTGTTCCATGTGTGAGAAATCTAAATAATTTTTGACAATTGTAGCTCACTAGCTATGACCTACAATTAATTTGCAACATCCCCTCCCACACTGGGAGGTGGAGTTTACTTCATCTCACCTTGAATCTGGGCTAGGCCTGTGAATTGCTTTGACCAACAGAATGTGGTGGAAGAGACGTGTGACTTCCAAGTCTGGATGGTAGGAATCCCCCTCTTGGAATGTTCCAACATCCAGTAGGCCTCTTGGGATGTTCCCTCTTTGAACTCAACTGCCAAACTGTCAAGAACCCAAGCCACATGAATAGGTCAATTATAATTACTCCTGCCAGTGACTTCAGCCTGAATTTCCAGGTATCATTTCAAGGCATCATTGCCCAGCCATGTGAGTGAGTAATACAGTTGAGTCTATGGTTGTTCAAAGACCCAGCCACTGTCTTACTAAAATTACCCAAGAAGTCTCAAATGAGAACCACCAACCACAAAATCATGGAGTAGTTTTAAAAGCACCAATAGATAAGCAAAACAACAGGCAAAGTTATAGCACTCTGTTCAGAAAATAGTTTATATTCACACAGTGGAAGAATCCTAGAATCAGGAGCAAGCTATAGAATTCTGAAGGAGTTTACATTTGAATTTTTCCTTATTTTATTGCATGTTGTTTTCTTCAGTAATTGTCCAGTTATATTCTAGGTCAAGCTAGCATTTCAAAATTTAAGGTTTATTAACATCTTGTTTTCAGCACATAAAACATTTTCTCACATATTGACTTGGCTTATTTATGTATTTCTATAGAGATTTTCTATTCTCTTTTGAGATAAGAGGGAGGAAATGTTATGTACTCTGAGCCCTTCAGATGCCTCACGAAGTGATTAAAGCTCTCTGCAGACCAGAAGCAATCAATGCTGTGTCATTTATATTCTCATTCTAAAACACATTCAGGTTGATCCTTACAATTGTTATTTTAACCTGGCAAAGTTCTTACATAGGAAGTTAGAGCTTTGCATTGTCTAAGCTGTAATTTAAAAGACAAAAATGCATCCATTTCTCCCTATTAAAAATAGATGTCTTTGAGTTAGGCATGCTTGAAGCATAAACAATTTATTAAAAATTTTGGCCAATCAATAAATACAAATTTTCCAAAAAAGCAAAGAGGAAAAGAGAGAGAAAGAATAAGGAGGCTATAGACACAGAAAATATATAATATATATTTATATATATAATATTAATATATATTTATATAAGTATAATTCATATTTATGTAAATATTATAAATATATAAATATAAATAATTATTTATATATAATATATAATATAAATAATATAATCATTGTAAGAAAAAGATAAATTACATTTCTTTTTTGAAAGGAATAACACTTTTATTTCTTTTTCCCATTCAAGCATACACAGAGACTGCTTACCTCAGTGTTGCAATTTAGCCATGGGTCAAATAAATAGAGGACACAAGTTGTATCTTAGTAAAATTGACTGGTTGCATTGGCTCCAGAACAGAAGGTCAGAGTAAAACAGGTAATTTCAAAGACATATTCTGATGTTTCCTGATCTAGTGTTGTCTGCTTATTCTACTGGACATAATTTTTTTTTTTTCCTCATTCTAACTTACTTGAGGTTGTGATGGTACATAAAAAAACAAATAGCAGGATTTTATCAGCAATTGACAGACAACTAGGCAACAACATAGGCTGTGACAGAAGCTTAATTCTCAACTTGACTAAACCACAATCTTGTGACATCATAAAACAAAAGCAGATGATTCAAAAGCCAGGAAAACTCAGGATTCTCAAGGCAAATAAGAAAATGAAAACATTTTAAAAACCCCTCAAATATAAAAAGGTAAAAATGGTTGGACCATATAAACAAAACCACCCAAACCAAATCTGGGAGTAAAACCGGTGGCCAAATACAAGCCAAAGCAGATTTGGAATCAGAAATGGTCTTGGGAAAGAACTAATGATAATCCAAAAGGAGTCAGTGAAAGGCAATAAATAAATAAATAAATAAATAAATCAGGTTCTGATTCAGAACCAGAAATTTAATCAGAAGAGTGGAAGCTCTCTAGTATGAAATGCACTCTGGAAGCTGAAGAATATGGCCCTGGGTAGAGGAAACCCATTGGTATTGCCTTCATCTACAGTACAATATCATCAGGGCTGGTGACTGGATCCACTGGAGCATCTCCAGTGGAAATGTTATTTGTGATATAAAGACTAGAAAAAAAATAAGGAAAAAATTTTACTTTCACATGGTTTTAGCACAAGAAGTATAGACTTTAGAAGATTCTTTTATCACCAAGTTAAAAAAATATAATAAGTACTTAAAACAAACAAGTTTACCAAGGTTATAGGTAGTCTGTTCATACTGGATAGTCATTTTATAAAATTATATCTGGCCATGATTGTCACAGTTTGAGAAAAGTCAAAGATAAAGTTGTCTCCCCCAGTGAAGATACAGAAAATTATTCAAGATTAGAGCTATTTGGTTTTCTTGGTTTAGCTATCTCAGGGTGAAATGAATATACCTTTTTTTATTACTCTCTGGTTATGGAATATAATAAAAATAGATCAAACGATATCAGGTTAGGATATCGGTTTGCTTTCCCAACATGCTTGGCCATTATTTGTCAGTCATTTCACTCTGCCATGCTTGCCTAGACTTCCAATATTAACATAATATGTACCCAGATCAACAATTTCAAACCAATCCTTGTGTCTCTGTGTTGAGCTCAGTACACCAGTTCAGACCTTTCCTCCATACTGTTGAGTTCTTGTTGAGAACATTGATATTCGCATTCCCCCTTTCTTCCAGTGAGTCTCACACAGGATGCCCTTCACTTTCCAACTTGAAGCATTGGGTATCTATCTGGTTTTTATCATTTCTTTCACAGTAAGTCCCTTGGGGTCTTATGCAAAAATTTCTATCCTCTTTCCTTGGGGTATAACTACAGGAAATTTTTATTAAACATCTGAACAGATCTTAATATAACACTCCTGCAATGCTTGGGTAAAGTAAAACACCCTTTTCTATGATGCTGTCCATTAGAGTTGTTCCATCTCTGTCAAGATTTGTTCTGGTGTAACTTTCTTCTGTGCGACTTGGAGAATTGAATAAAATGGTGACAAATGAAGTTGCAAAGTTAGGCAGAGACAAGATCATAAAAATCATACTGTGCTAACACCAATAACAATAACAACAAGAACAGATAATCAAGTATAATAAATATATAGTAATGGTCACAATAGCTAGCTACTTACTATGTGCCAAAACTTTACATGCATAATCACATTTTTTCCCCTTAGCATGATGCCATGAATTAGAAACTATCTTTATGGTTTTAAGTTGTCACACATTACTAATGTAAAAGCCTCCAATATCTAATTCACCAAGTGACTGATTTGCTGAAGATCCAATTAACTAATGATCAATTTGTGGAGTCTCAATTTTCCAAATTTGCCAAATTAAAACATTTATCAGTTTACTAAAAATGGTTTCAACAGAATTAACACAATACATTATAGCATTAGCAAGAATATGAAATATGATTACAATTATTGTATTTTTGAATACTGAAATTTTAATTTAATAGTATAATTATAATAAAGATTTCATCATTTTTTAAAAATAATTATTTCCTATGGAAATTCTTCATCAATCCTCTATATCATTTAGTCTTGCCAAACTTTAATCTTTCATCTTTGTCATTTTAAGGGTTTTAATCAATTTTTAAATTATTTTAATTCTCTCTTTATAATTAAAATATATCAAAATTTAAGAATGAAACATATAGATCATTACATTCTTATTATCATTCTTCCCTTTTCCTATACTCAACAGTTTCGTTTTCACCTGCAACTGCTTCTTCTCACTGGCATATCCAAACTGCTCTGTATTAGAGGCATGGAATTTTAATGCATCTGAGTAACCCCAGATATTTTTAAATTCTGATTTAATTGTAATGTATGCTTTATTTCTCATAAATAAAAATTAGAAATTATACTAAATACCTTAAATTTGAAAACTATAAAGTGACATTCAATCATTTAAAATTAATGAGAAGAAATAATCCTATTAAAGCTGTTAATTGTCCATTCAATGAATTGTATTTTGTAAGTTGATTTTTCTTAGTTTTATTTTAACAAATTGTTCAGAAAATTGTATTTTCAAGAATTGACTTCTACCAAACACTTTCTATGAATCATTTTGCTTACAGATTTATACCCACTAATAGACATGTAAACAAAGTTATGAATATGAGTTTTGGTAGCTTGTCAAGGTAACGTGGGTAGTAAGAGGCAAATTCGGTTTTCAAATTCTTAGGATCTAAACCATACTTTAATATTTTCTATACCAATTTATATCCTATTTTAATCATACTCTATGCTATCTTTCCAATTATTAAAATTCTGATTTTTTAAAATTAATTCATTTTAGTTTTCATTGTTTACACTTCAGTAGTTTAAGTAGAACCATGAAGTTAAGGATTGTGTTGCTCCCTAATGAGTAATCATTCTAACACACTCTGAAGATCTTCACTAAGTAGGCAGACAGCCTGGATATATAAAGTCAACTTGGGGATATTTGCTTGAAGAGCTAGCACTACTTGATAAGGGTAACCTATGTGACTAATAGTGTTAGCTTTTATAATAAAAGTAACAAAGAGACATTATAATATGTATATATACATAGGAGCATAAGTACATTTGCAATTTAGAAGTATTCATCTAGCAAAATTATAGAGAAAAGGGGATGAAACTAGAGACAGAAAGGTCAGATAGGAGACATTGATGTACCTTACAATTAATGATAAGATTCAACATGAAGGTATTAGAACCAGTGATTGATAAACACAACAAAGTCTAGAAATAAAATAAATAGGATTTGGTAATTTATTGGGGCAAGATTGCAAGAAGAGGGAAAAAGGTTATGGTCTAGGTTAATAGTCCTACTTCCCCTCATGATAGTAAATTGAGATGGAATCACTCTTGGTAAAGGAGATGATGAAATTAGTTTCATATCTGTTAAGTCTGATGATTGTGACTCATTCAATGTAAATGTGTACTAGGTAATAACAGTGAGTATCTGTGTTTGTGTGTGTGTGTGAGAGAAAGAGAGAGAGAGAGAGAGAAAGGGAGGGAGCACATGCTCAGTGTCTGGAGTAGTCTCTGTAAATATTTTTGAATGACCAGCATATACGTGGAAATTGAAGCCATGGATATGTAAAAGATTGCAAAAATAGAATGTCAGGAAGAGACATAGGCCAAAATAGAACTCTGGGAAACTCAAATATTTAGAGCATAGAAAAAAATAAAAAGATCCTGGAAAACTGAAAATGAGCAATTGAAGGAACAGAAAGAAATCTATAATACAGTGATAATTTAAATGCCAAGCAATAAGGAATTCTTTCTCAGGACTTATCTGACAAAATAAGGAAATGTGCAATGTATACTGAACAACTTTATCAAATGCTGGAAAAAAGTAAGACATGGGCAAATATTCAATGTGTGTCAGAATAAATCATTGGTAATATTGGTGAGAGTAGTTACTGTGGTTGGGTAGGACTAGGTGTGGACTACCAAGGAAATCTTACAATTATTTTATCTCATAAGAAGAAACAGTTTCTTAATGTATTTTATTGAAAGAAATCATGATTTAAAAAAATTATTTGCAGGGTCTTCTGGGTGGCTCAGTCAGTTAAGCACCTGTCTTCAGCTCAGGTCATGATCCCAGGGTCCTGGGATCGAGTCCCATATCAGGCTCCTTGCTAAGCAGGTAGCCTGCTTCTCCCTCTACCTACTGCTGCCCCTGCTGTGCTCTCTCTCTCTCTCTGACAAATAAATAAATTCTATAAAAAAAATTATTTGCAGATATGAAGATAGAGAATGCACCAGATAAATGTTGGATAATTCAAAGCTACTACATATTCCTGTTTTGTCCAACCTTGAAGTTTCAGTGTCATATATTCCTGAGAAATATAACAGTGAACCAAGAAAAATGCCCTCTAAATATCAGGGAATTATTACATATGTAATAATTTTTAGGTCTGTTATATCTGTATATATTTCATATCTGTATATATGTAATAAAGAATTATTATACTTTAGTAATTCTGATAAAGACTAAAATAGATTTTTTATTGTCAATACAGTCTTCATAATAAACATTTATATAACTCTTATCATCAAAACACCTGAATATTAACAATAAATAATCACTTATAGAAGATATCAATTCATACATATATTTTTAATTTAAGGAATATAGCTTTTTTTCAGAAAAACATTGGGAAATATACATGCAACAGAGGAACACTATTGTTATCATATAATATTTTAAACCTTTGTAGTAGAACAAGAATGTGTTTTAAATACATAGGTGAAAAGCACCTGAGTGGCTTAGTCAGTTGGGAGTCTGCCTTCCACTCCGGTCATGATCCCAGAGTCCCAGGATTGAGTCCAGTGTCGGCTTCCCTGCCCTGCAGGGAGTCTGCTTCTCTTTCTTCCCCTCCCTTCTGCTTTTGCTCTCCTTCTCTCTCATACTCTCTCTCAAATAAATAAATACACTGCTGAAAAAATTCAAATTTCATAATAAAAGTTTACTGAAATGAAAGTTCAAATTTAAGAAACAAACTGAGTCTCCATCTCCCACTTAGACATTAAGATAGCTTATATTGTAATAGACATTGTACTGTGTGGTTAGAAAAGAGTAAAAAGATGTTGTGTGTCTTATCTTCTCTTTCTAAAATTCACTACTAAGTTTAGGAGAATTTAAAAGACATACAAATATATAAATACAAGTCAGTGTGCTCAATGCATAAGTTATTTACTTCAGTACATTTAATTATCAAAATGAACCTATGGTAGCCAAATGTTATATTTGTTTTACAGATGGGGAAACTGAAGCTCAGATAGTTTAATCTTACCCTGTTAAAAAACCATTGTGGTCTATAGTTTATGTGATATTATCTGACAACAAAACCAGTGCTCCCAACCACTAACTTACGTTGCAAATTGGAAAGAAGAAAAGGGTTAATTGCAGATTGGTCTATATCTTACAGGCCCAAAGATGGTCCAGGTAAATAAATAAATGACTTGAATCCACTTCTGTCCCCTAAAAAGAGGCCTTGTAAACATGATAAAGCCATGGAAAACAGAGAGTTCCTTTATGTAAGAGAGTTTGAACAGGACACACCAAGTTTGCCCGGATTATTTATTGTAAATTAGTCTAGAATATGAATAAATGGGGCGAACAGCCTGAAGAAAGAAGTTAGTCTTGTAAACAACCTTCTGTCTAGGTAGTTGATAGTAAACCACTAAAACAGCGGAGTAATATTTCCATATGCATTATGCAAATTTTCAACCTCTTATTCAAAAACCAAAATATGCCTAATGCAGAACAGAGAGGACATTCCTAGAGAGCTGTGAATGCATATTTTACTCTCCTCATGCGAAGGACTGTTTCATTTATGGAAAAATTTTCCTATATCCTTTGAAACATTAGCATTGCTATAGGCAAGACTCATGATTTCTGTGGTGTAATTTGATCAATCAAGTAGTCTTGGGAGCACAGAGAACATAGTATCAATTTTGCCTGAAGCAGAGTTCCAAATAAGTTCACAGAGGATATGACTACCAGGATAGAAGCCTAAATTCATTTGCCAACTGAGGGAGTGGGTATGGAGCGCAGATGGCTGAGGGAAAGCATGAGAAGCAATCATTTATTATTTACAATAAAATAATAAATGCAACCTCTAATAACAATATGTTTAATAGTCTTTTTCTGGGGGCAGCTGGGTGGCTCAGTGGGTTAAGCCCCTGCCTTCAGCTCAGGTCATGGTCCCAGGCTCCTGGGATCGAGCCCCGCATTGGGCTCTCTGTTCAGCGGGGAGCCTGCTTCGCCCTCTCTCTCTGCCTGCCTCTCTGCCTACTTCTGATCTCTGTCTGCCAAATAAATAAATAAAATCTTAAAAAAATAGTCTTTTTCTTTCAAAATAAAAAAAGATGTTTGTAATTGACAAGGGCATGCTGTTTTCTCAGGTTAAGATAATCATCCATGAAAACATTTTGCACAAATGATCAAAGGCTAAATATAAAACAAAATCAAATTAAGGGATGAACTCAAGAGCAATTATTCACCATCATTATAATTACTATGTTTATTGCAACTAATTTTAATTACTAGGCATTATCCTGAGTGTTTAATATTGACACTTTATTTAATTATTAAAATACCTTTGTATGTTTGTGCCCCTTTTCTATTTTATTCTACAGGTGAAATAAAGTTTTTAATAGATTCAAACATCCATCAGAGATAAAAATACCAATCAAACTAACAACGGAAAATAACTTTTGGAAATAGATAAAGTCTATCTACAAAACAAAACTTATAACTAAAATCTTAATAGTGAAACATAAAAACAATTTTCTTTAAAATTAAGAATTGGAAAGTTACTATGCTTCCACTAATCTTGTTTAACTTTTGCAAAATGGTCCAGTCAGTACAATAATTAAACATATTTAAAAATCATAAAAACATAAAACAAAATTGCAAGTACAAGAAATAAATCTCTCATTTTTGTAGATATGATTAACCATATAAGAAGTTGTAAATGATCTAAAAAATTATTAAAAACAAGAACTTAGGAATGTTGCTAGATACAAGGTCAAGTTGCTAGGTAATTGCTAAATATAAGATCAAATGTATTTCTATATCTCAACATACAGTTAGTTATTCTAATTTTAGAAAGAGACCAAAACAGAACCACAAATTATAAAGTGCTCAGGAATAAATACTGGAATGTATATAGTTAAGTCTTTATTTAACTCCCAATTACATAACTTTATTATATATTTAAGCCTTTATCCATATAGAGATAATGAGAAATTTTACTGGAAAACATTAAAAGTAATAAAAATAAATGAAAATACACCATTTCTACAGATAATCTCAAAGTCAAAGATTTCTACAATAGACTATTAAAAAATAATTTCTGGAAAGATAAAGACAGGGTTTTTTAGTAACAACACTATTGACATTTTGGACTGAATTGTTCTTTGTTGTGGGGGACTGTCTTGTGCATTTTAGAATGTTTATCAACATCCCTGGCCTCTGTTCCATAGATGCCAGTAGAATTCTTCACCCCATTATTATAACCAAAACTGTCTCTACATATTTGCAAATATCTCCTGGAGGGCAAAATGACTCCCATTTGAGATTATGATCATAAAGATGAATAACAATTTTTCAAGAAAATATGTAAATATAGAAGATTGCTTTTAAGTAATTATGCAGAAAAGACTCTTGGAAAGAAGTAAAAGCACATAACATAAAGAAAAATATTGATAAGTTAAAAAAATTAAATTTGTTGCACATACCATAAAGAAATTGAACACGTCAAAAACTAGGCAGAGATAATATTTGGCACATATCTGAAGTTACATATTATTTTGAATGCATAAAAAAACTTCTAAAAGTAAAAAAAGAAAAAAACTAATAAGCTAATAGGAAAATACAAATTAAAACTATAATTAGATCAAATTTTATATACCTCACATCCACACTCATATCTGGACATTTTTCACAAACAGAATAGAGAGAAAGTAAATTATAGAAGATTAGCATACTTAGATTAATAGGTCACCAGATATAGAGATAAGACTGTTCTGTTCAGGTAAAGTTCCAAATGAGTAATTAAATAATATAATTAAACAATGTATTAAAAGTGCATGTACAAGTGGTAAAAATTACAAAGGAAGGATAAGCACAAAATTCAGGCCTGCAGCTGGTCATTAAGATAGAGAACACAAGTTGCTGGGATGGTTCCATTTAAGCTAGAATTTAATACCTATATGCTTACTTTATAATTTTTAGACCACATATGTAAATTACAGTTAATCTTTTGTAATACAGCTATCCCATAATAAAATAAAATACTTAAAAACCCCTAAACCTTGGAAAGGTTAAATATATTTTTTAAGACAAGTGTGGACCATGTAATATTATCCCATCTGTCACACTCCACAAATTGTGTTTTCACCCTTGAGGCAAAGATAAATATTTAATTTATTATTGTTCTCCTTCTGTGTTACCTTGATGCATATTTTAAATAAAAAATGCTCAGCATATCATTAAATTACTGGTAATTCTCCAGTGCCAGGCCAATTAGATATAAATTCTTTCGTTATGTATTTAAGTCAGATATTTTACTTGACAATTGCAATCTGTTGGGAGTGACAGCCAGGATCGCTATAGCTGAGTGGTTATAATAACAAGTTAGACTTCAAAATGAAGAATTCTGCTAGAGAAAACAAGATATATATATAACAACGATAAGAGAAACAGTTCACCAAGAAGACAAAATTCCAAGTGTTTGTACTTTTAATAACAAAGCTTAAACTCACTGGAAGCAAATCTTGAGAGAACTAAAAGGAGAAAAAGACAAATCCATAATCATGCTGATGTCAACGCTACTTTCTGAAAGAATGATGGCAGTGTATAGAATAAACAGACAAAAAATCAATAAGAATATAGAATTGAACAATATTATGAATTAACTTGACCTAATTGATATTTATAGAACATTCCAACCAACAACTTAGAAGTCCACAGTTTTTTTCCCCAAGTACACAAAGGACACTTGCCAAGAAAGACTACATGCAGGGCAATGAAACAAGTTTTATCATATGGAATATGATTAATCTTCACAGCAGTTAAATTCAACAATAAATAAAAGGTATCAGGGAAATCTCCAAATATTTAGAAAACAGATGATTTAAACTTTTTTTTTAAGGTTTTATTTATTTATTTGACAGATGGAGATCACAAGTAGGCAGAGAAGCTGGCAGAGAGAGAGGAGGAAGCAGGCTCCCTGCTGAGCAGAGAACCCTATGCAGGGCTCGATCCCAACACCCTGGGATCATGACCTGAGCCCAAGGCAGAGGCTTTAACCCACTGAGTCACCCAGATGCCCCTAAACTTCGAAATTATTTTTCAATCAAAAATAAACTACAGGACACATTATAGTGTCTTTTATTTAAATAAAAATACTTCATATAAAAATTTAGAGAATATAGCTCAAGAAGTGTATGAGAAAATTTATGGTATTAAATGTATATATCAGAAAATAAGAAATATCTAAAATTAATTATCTAAGCTCTCACTTTAAGAAATTGTAAATAAAAAGCAACTAAACCCAAAGTAGGTAGAGAAGGGAAATAAAAAGTTGTTGAAACATAAGTAAATGAAGTAGAAAATAGAACTGTACAGTTAAAATTAGTTTGTGTGTATATGTACTTTTTACCTCAATGAATTTGATTTACTAAAAAAGCTGTGAAGGGGTATGCAATTTATTGAAAAATATTTCCAGTGATCATAGGCATAAAGTGTTTTGCCTTGAGGAAGAAAGCTGCATCTACAGAAGTATTTCAGTACTTTTTAACTTAACAGTCCTTTAACAGAAAAAAATGAACAAAAGTATGATAATAGTATCTCTCTTAGTGATTCCCATTTTGTATGTATTGCCATCAGCTGAATTTCATCCATATCTATTTTAATGATGAACATTTAACAAGTCTCTCGATAAAACTGCCCACTGATTCATACATATATGTATATTTATATATGATTGCAAGGTAATACATGGGTTTAATTCTTTTGGCATAATCACAAGCTAAATCTCAATGTTAATTAGCAAAAAATTAAAATTTCAGAGTCCTATCATGTACCAAACAACTTTTTTATATATTTTTGTTCAAGACTTATAATACCCTTCTTAATGTTGAATCTACTTTTTAAGATGAAGACATGAAATATTATCAGACTTAAGCAATTTACCTCATATAGAAGTCTCTGATCATGTTCTCAAATACAGTAATTAATCTGCTCTATCACATTACCTTCTTCTTAACCTACATATTTTAATTTACTCTGTCTTATGAAACAGGGATACAGATGATAAACTATAATAATAATCTTTATACCCAACCAGTCCAATAGATTTTTTTTAAACATCATTATAAAAGGAAGAGTCAGGGAAAACTTACTAATATATTTTTATACTAAAAGGAGTCTTTAGATATGAGTTGACGGTTCTTCATTTTAAACTTATCTGGGAGAAATTTCACATTTGTCAATTGCACTAATTTAGAGGAAATCATTATATTTTAGATATATAATTTCAAATCGATAGGTATAATGTGTGTTCTTTCTAATTCAGCTAATCCGGAAAGAGCTGAGTGCTAGATACTGGAATTATTTTACTAATACACCAGTTACAAAAAACAAAGTTGGAAACATCAATATTGTTGTTCTTTGAGACATGATTTTGGTTATTTATTTAAAAACATTTTGACTCTGCAATGTATTGACTATGTACTAAGTATGCAAAAATGAATGAAAGAGTTCACAGCATATTAAGGGAAAAATGTGGAAACAATCAAATTGAATGTGATAGGAGTTACACTGAAATATGAACAGTAAATAATGTTGATGCCAAAGAGGATGTGATTAATTTTATATTTGAACCTTAAGGGAAAAGGGTCTGAAAAGTTGCTGCTTAATCTGATTATAGAGATGGACTTTTGCTCTATGTGAACTACTTTATAAAGTCAGAAGTTAATATTTTAAAATTTTGATAATAGTCTTCAAGTATGTTTTCCACTATTAGTAAACACATCAGTGACATTAATTTTAAAGATAACTCTACGTCACTAAATATTTTTTTCTTCAAACTATTGTCCTGAATCTGAGTTTGACCACAGCAAAATTTATTTGTGGGCCTATAGGCATGTATGAGCAGTGTTCTAGAGTTTGGGATTTTTATTCCACTTACCTCAGAACTTCTTGGGTGAGATTTCCCTCACTGATTATTTAAATAGTAAACACTTGTCTTTACAGTCTTTTATCTGAATAGTTCCAAATTTTGATAGATTGGAAACCAGCAAAAACATTAAATATAGGATACCTGATGTTATTACCTCACGCCCTTTTAGTTTAACCTGGACCTTTAGGAAGAAGGTATAAACATTTACAGAGCAGGAAGCACATACCACTTTCTCTCTCCTAATGTTCAAGGCACATTCCATGCACTGATTCAGATCAACTTTATAGCATAAATTTTATAACTTTGGTGCATAGAGTTACCCTTAAGAATTTCATGACTGTTTTCTATTCAGTATCTCAGATTACAATGAGTAATTGTAAATTGTAAATTTTACAAAAAATTGTAAATCTCTGGTGACAAATCCAAAATATATCATAGGACATGAATAATGTAGACATAAAAATCCTAAGTACTAATGTTTGAGAGAATTGGTTCATGTCTGTCTGATCCTTTGATATCCTTTTTTCACTCTGTCCTTTCTGCGTTGGCTTTCAATGGGAGTATCTCTGATGTATTTGTGTGTGAATGGGGACTTATTTTTAAAAATATACTTTATTTAAAAGAAAACTCTTAACATCTATTTCTAATTTTGGAAAAAGGAGGACTGTTTGCCAGCAGCAAAATACATATACACTGAGCCAGCTGCTCTGTTTCAAAGATAGAAAGTATGCTATGCAATCTTTGAAACTTGTGGAAAAATGTGATTCAGATTTTTTAAATAACTCCGAAGCTAAATGATCTGGAAGGTAACACCCTTGTCAGAACAATTCTGAAAGAACAACCAAAGATGGAGTCATCATCATTTCACATAGAAAAGAAATTAGAAATCATATATGTGAGTCATTTTTCTCACAGGAATAATAATATTCTGTTGTAGTCTGAAGAAGAAAATGTTTGGAAAAGTATCACTGGGAATGTTACTATGAAACACAATTAAATGGGCAAGTTCTAGAACACTTACAATTACCATAGCAATTTTGATTTACTTTATGGTATTTCAATTTTAAATATCCTTGGAAGACTATAAACTAATATAAAAATTAAAAATGATAATTTTAGGCTTAATTTTAAGCAAGAAGACTTATTCTAGCAAGAGATATCTAAACTGTTTTTTGTTTTTGTCTTTTTGTGTTTTTTTTTCTTTTTTACAGAGACTCTTCTTTATGCCACATTTACTTGTGACAGAGCCCAGTTCTGTTTTGTTTAGCTGAATAGAGGTCAGAGAATCAGCTCATGTATTTCACGGACCCAGTACATTTTCTTCACTGTTGCTGGTTGCTTGGAACTTGAAAATAGTTTCATTGATTTTTTTTTTTTTTGTCATATCTGGAATAGAAAAAGGCACCTTAAGATAATGTTCTAAAGGCAAAGGTTAGTTGTATTCTGGATTTCTGTTAAAACCATCTATGTGACTTTATGCCTTGAAAAAATTACTTGTAGGTTTCATTGGGGATTTGTGATGGAACAAATACACGAGTGTTCAATTCTCTATAATAACACTATATGTTAATCTTTAGCAGAAAATGTAAAAAATTATTTCACTTGGGCACAATTTATCTTCTGATTGTTGATTTTCTTGACTTTCTTAGATTTGGATCTTCAAATGACTATGTTTCAGAATTTCATCTGAAAACTCATCTTTAGGAAGCTTTGCTTTCTTCTGTTTTGTCTTGTATTTTCTCTCTCTCTCCTTCTCACTCTTTCTACCTTCTTGTGTACCCTGTGTTTGGTCTTCCTTTTCCTGTCTATGTTTGTTTTACATTATACTTTTGTTTGTCTCCCAGTGAGAGTCCATGCCCCACTGAAAACCAGATCTTGGAGGAAGGGCCCTGTTGTGACATTGGTAGATGGCAGATTCAGAGAGCTGGTGGGCAGCTTGGCTCAGCCCTTGTGGAAAGCTGTGCCTATTTCTTTCCACCTTGCCAGGCCTATCAGTTGACACAAATCCCCAGTAGTATTTTGTAGGAGCTTGTGTTTGTTTGTTTGTTTGTTTGATTTTGTAGATGCATTTCAGAATGAAATAGGGGATGAATCACTTATTTTAGGAGAAGCCAGTTACCATTTGGTAAAAATACTCGAAGAGCCAGGTTGAGAGGTCCATGTGGTGAGGAAATTAGGCCTCTTACCAACAGCCAGAATGAATTTGTCCAAACATATGAGAGATCCACCTTGGATATGAAGATTCTGTCCAGCCAAAACCTTCAGATGACTGCAGTTCTTGAATACAAATTCATCAAAGATGCTGAGCTAGACCCACCAGCTAAGCCACCTCTCTGACTCATAGAAATTGTGTGAGATAATGCTTGTTTTAAGCATCTAGGTTTTGGAGTCACTTGTTACACAGCAGTAGCTAACGACTATTTCCATCTATATGGATAACTTTGTCAGGTCTTCATCTCCATCTCCTTCTCCATCTTTCTCCATGTCTATGGGTAAAGCTAGAACTCTTTAGAAAACAGAACTAAAATTATTAATTGGATGTAATAAAATGTAATGATCAGTAGAAACTAATTTCCTATTTAAATCTTATTTAATGCCTTGCTCTTTGATAAAGATTACTTGGAAATAGTTCTGAAAATAGGTATAAACTAAAAATTAGCAGTCATACAATGCTCGTTTCTTAAATAATAGCCTCAGGTTTTAACTGCCAATTTGCATAAGATGTTAATGAGATATAGATTATAAAAGTAACACCCAAATCTTGAGCTGGGACATAATACTATCACTAGATCTCTGAATTATATTTCCCTTACAAATTGTATACTGAAGAAATCATATTTATTTACTCATTAAATATCATTTAAAGCTCTGCTACTATAAACAGACTCTCAGAGACACCATTCAAGGGCATCATAGTCCAAGTGACTTCATACACCCCAAGAACATTGAGGGGTGCTTTACAAAATACCCTTGTCAGGAATTAATTGAAATTTAAGATATTCAGAATGCAAATACAGATCTGGAGCTAAGGGGAGTGTTTCAACAAAATCAAATCCTCATCTCGGTTTACAAACATGCAGTCCTCATGCCCTGTATCTCAAGCTATGTAATAGATCATGTGTAGATTCAGGATGCACATGTGCACACGTGTGCATACACACACACATGCACACACACACACAGAAAATACACTGAATTTCAACCCTACAGTTGAAGACATAGTCTCAGAGAAAACTTTTAATTTGTGTCCATGTCAAATGTATTAATCAGTACTCTTGAATTCTGATGACAGAGACCCAACTCAAGGTAGATTATCCTCCCAAAATTAAATGCATTATTTCATATCTAAATAGGTGGATATGATTTTGGAGATATTTAGATTAAATAATTCAAAAAATTATCACCCACCAAGACTCTATATCTCTCTATAACTCTAAGTCCCACATTCTGCTCTTGGCTTAATTCCCAAGTAGGCTGGCTGTCTCCATTTGGGGTCAAGAAGGACATTGAAAACCCCAGCCATACATAACACTGTGTATATCATGTGCCTACAATAAACCCATCCAGTGGAAAGGCAGTATTCTGGTTTCCCTGGGCTCAAAGTCGATGCCTATTCCTTGCAAAATGTGGGAGAAAATGAAGAAGGGTTACCTGCTCCAAAGCACACTGAACAAAATCACTGTGGAAAAGGAGATATATTATCTTTCTAGGGAAGGCAGACTAGATAGACAAAATTTCAGATCCTGTACATTTACTATGTGATTACTATTTAGTCCTCAGAGCCAAAGTTGATATTCTAATTATAAGAGTATTTTCAAGATTTGCTTAGTTGTCAATCTATACTAACATCATTTTAGTTGTTTATTCTTTTATTCAATACTTACTGAACATATGATGTATTCCAGGAACTATTTTAGGTTTTAAGGATAAGTTAGTGAAAACAAAGATTACAATTCTTTTTGTTGTATTTTCTCATAGAGATCACATTTTATGAATCTAACATTTTAGTGTTAAAAGTGCAAACCTCTATATACCACTATGGACCCACAAAATTAGAAACAAGAAATATGAGAGCATCATCATGTGCATAATGTGTGGCACATGTATGTCCTTGGGTATACTAATGTTTCAGATATAAACTGCTTTTCTTTTGCCATCTTTTTTCTCATGCTCTGTAACTCTGATATTTACTATAAGGTTTTCCTATAATCTTCTGTTGAAATGTTATTTAATCTTAGATTGTATATTCTGACATTGAGAACAATTATTGAGATACCCTACTGCCCTTTTGGTACTTATAAAATTAAAACATATCTTTCACAATACTCTGTCTTACCAAATTTTGTCTTCCTTTACCTTCCAGTACAAGAGCAGGAACCTTCAAAATCCTGACCTACAGTATGTTTGTCATGTTAAAGTACTAAAATGCGTACTGTATTCATTCTTGTCTATATTGAATTGTAGACAAAGAAGTAATTATAAACAACTAATAAAATAATAATAAAATGAATCTAAAAATATTCAGTACTTTTATGGATTAAATTGAGAACTTTGAAGAGGTTATTTCCTAGATGGTGCCATGGGAGGCATTCTACTCTTTGTTGTTTACTTTAATATCAAACCACATTTGGTTACCCTTAGTCACTGTAAATTAAAGTTCATCTATTATTACTCATGAGTTAACATGAAAAGTAATGACTTAAGAAATTGTGACATGGGGACAACCGGGTGGCTCAGCCAGTTAAGTGTCTGCCTTCAGCTCAGGTCGTGATCTCAGGATCCTGGGATGGAGTTCCACATTGGGCTCTCTGCTAAGCAGAGAGCCTGCTTCTCCCTCTCTCTCTGCCACTCCCCCTGCTTGTGCTCTCTCTCTCTCTCTCTGTGTCAAATAAAATCTTTAAAAAAGAAGTGGTATTTTTCCAGGAGAAGTAAACACCTATTGCTTTGAAAAGGTTTGTATTCAAGATAAAAGACAATGATTTATTGGCCTTTTCTTTCCAGATTTTTTAACCTCCCTGCTCCTTTCCTATTTTTTATTCTAATATTGAAAATGAAGGTTACTTGGTGTATACACAGGTTTTATTACTAAATGTTTTACCATGCTTGGAAGATGAAAATTGCCTAATATTATCATCATTCTGACCTCAAAACTCTACTTGCTGGAGGTGGATGCAAACGACAAGTCTTCTAAAAGCAAGCAGGTGTAAGGTTGACTCCAGAACTGCTTAGTAGGAAGCTGACATTTCAACATTAAAGTTCAATGCACTGGAGCATTGTTCTAGTCATAACAAACTGTCTAAATTACAAAATCCTGGCAACACATTCTAGCCATTAAGCCATATATCCCCCTATTTTCAGTCTGGAAAGCTTTTATTAATTCATAAAAGGATTTTCTCAGCCGAGAGAAATTGGAAGCTGGCAGAGCAAAAACACAAAAACAGGTCCACTCATTTCCCAGATGAAAGATTTGACCAGATTCATTAACATTTGAATTACTTCTGAAAAATTCCACCCATCACTGATTACCGTATATATTTTTAATGTATTACTGCAGACTCATATTTCTGTCTTTTCATCCAGTTGTGTTTTATAGAATAATTTTCATTTATAATGTTCTAAGCATAGTTTATTACACATTACTCCAATATTATATTTTTTTCTCTTTTGGAATGGTTACAAATAGAGTCACAGTAAAAGTATTATCCAGAACAAGTGATATTCTTTAAACCTGAAGCTGTTCAGAGTGTGCTCAGTAAGCTTATTCTCAACCACATTCTCATCAAGGTCACAAGGAAAGAAGAAGAAACTGTACAATTTGCTGTTAAAAAGTATGGACAAGTACATAAAAGATAATGATAAGGCAAAGAAAAGTAATTGTTTATTTGGAGTTTTCCATAAAATGAAACAATATTATATTACAAAATTCCCTATATAATTTTACAGTAGTGGTGTTGACTTTTTGGGGAATATGTGCACTTTTTTGGGGAATATATGAATGCAATGACTTGCATGAAGTGTAATAATCCTCAGTGTATGTCTCAGAGATGTTTTTATTTATATATGCACTTATATAATCATCAGTTATAGAATATTTCCCTAAGATACACAAAAGTGCCCCTTTCATATCTATCTCACCTCCCATAATACCTACATTTACTCTGATTTATGACTACCTTAGCTATGCTTTTTCATTATCTATGTACTTTGCCTCTTCTTGAACTAATATAAATGAAGTAGAAAGTATGTACTTTTCTTTCTGGTTCCTTCGATTACTATATTTTTCAGATTGAGACATCTTGTGGGGAGTGTTCTCCTCAATTGCTGTGTCGTAATCTATCTTATTCTTATAACATAGTTTATTTCTTAAAAGTTTTATTATGATAAAATAATACATCAGGAAATTTAACACATCATGAGGTTCACCCTTTTATAATCTCTCAGTGCAGTGTTTTTAGTATATCCTCATAATTACGCAACTATTACCGCTGTCTAATTTTAGAACATTTTCATTCCTTCAAGAAGAAACCACATGCCCTTTAGTAATCAGTCTTGATCTTAACTTCTTTTTTTTTTAAGATTTTATTTATTTATTTGACAGACAAAGATCACAAGTGGGCAGAGAGGCAGACAGAGTGAGAGGAGGAAGCAGGTTCCCTGCCAAACAGAGAACCCGATGCGAAGCTCAATCCCAGGACCTTGGGACCATGACCTGAGCTGAAGGCAAAGGCTTTAACCCACAGTGCCACCCAGGCACCCCTTGATCTTAACCTCTTAACATCACATATTCAATGAAGGATTAAATCCTGAATATATCAAGTACTCTGAAGTATGTAAGGAAGTTTTAGAGGGAAATTACTGTATATCTTATATGTAGTCCTATTTATATGAATCCATCCATATTTTAAAACTTATAGAACTACATTCCAAAAACCAGTGTATTATTATTAATAAAATTATTTTAAGTCTGTAATTTTTTAATGAAAAAAAAAAGCTATAAGACTTTGCTATTGTTGCTCCTTTAATAATCATTGACATTACTTGTTTGAACCTACATGATTAACATTTTGGGTGTTCTTTATTCTTTCCTTAAATTTTCTGCTTTTACCTAAGATCATTTAGATTAAGCTCTATGACCTTGACTATTTATAGTACTGTGGCTCTGATGGTAACAAATTTTCTCAACTTCTGTATTTTTAAAACATCGATATTGTATCTTGATTGTTCAAGGATATTTTTGCTAGTTGTAGAATTATAGGGAGCAAAATTTTTCTTTCATGACATTTAAGATGTGATTTTATTGTTTTCTGGTTTCCATGATTCTGCCATCAGGTTTAGTGTTGCTTTCAAAATAATTTGCCTTTTCTTCCCTCAACTAGATTTTTAGACTCTTTTATTTGTAGCAAATTGATTCTGATATGCTTATAACAATCCCCTTTCCAAATTAATTCCAAAATATTTCTTGGAATTTAATGAAATTTCTTAATGTATGGTTGATCACTCAGTTTTGGAAAATTGTTCACAATTATTTCTACAAACAATTTCTTACTCTATTTTTTTCTCTCCTTTCTTTTTGGAACTCTTAAGTGTGTGTATATATTTTTTTCATTATTTTTCCCTGAACTTAAGTTTTGATAGTTTATGTTAATTTTCTTCTGCAAGTTGACAATCTTTTCTTCTACTGTTTTCCTCTGATGCTGATTACATCTAATGAATCTTAAATTTCAGGTACTGTCTTTTTCAGTTTTAGTTTGCATATTTGATTCCTTTTAAATAAATAGAATGTATCTGTTGAAATTATAAATTTTTATCCAACATATTTAACCTTTTTCCTATTTTTTAATATGTTTATAGTAATAATACTGAGACCTTTTCTGCCAATTTCAACATATAAATCATGTTAATGCATGGTTCTATTGGCTCTCTTCTTTGGACCAATTTTTTTTTTTTTTTACATTGGGTCACATATCCTAGCTTCTTAATATGTCTCCTAATTTTTAATAAATGATAGATATTATTTCTAAAAGAGGCTAAATTTGAGGTGCATTTCCTCTGACAGAACATACTTTTTTTTTTTTTTTTTTCCTGTAGACAGTGATAAACTGATCACCTTCATCCAGTCAAGAACTAAGTATGGTCAGGGATGGGCTGAAGACTTCATTAGTCTCATTTTCACTCTGGTTACAATGATCATAAAGATATGACCAATAATATGTTTATTGAACACCTCTCTCTCTGCCAGGACTTTGATTTTTAAGCACTGTTCAACTTTACGGAATTTTATTCCATGTTTCTTTCCCAACTCCTGGCTGCCTCAGCACTCCCCTGAAGTCCAGTGGGAGAGAATTGGCAGCTCCACATTTAGTCTCTCCAGATTCCAAACTGTCACAACAGCCAATGCAGCAATCAAAAGCCCTACTGGCTTATCTTTATGCCAGCAGAGTCCTTCTGCTTATGGCAAGCCTGACCCACAGTGCATTCCCAGATCTGCAAATGCCCTCCGAGGAAAAAAAGGATGGGTGTAGATGAGGCTTTCACTTAACTGGGAAGGAATCTTTTCTAATGTCTCCTGCAATGATATGTGTTTGCAGTAGCTATTTTTTTTCCTGGCTGAAATAGTGGAAATGATGGTCCACCACAGCTTATACATATTAACTAGAAGCAGAAATATGTCTGATGGACATTTAAGTGGGTTCTGCTAAATATTTTAGGGTACCTTCCTTTAAAATGAAATTTATTAACAGAAATATCAGGGGTTATTGCTCAGAACCATACAGAACATTCTAAATACAATTACTTATTATTTAAAAGACAAAATATCAATTCAAAAATAATTTAATCAGTCTACCATGAAATATGTACTTACAAACTATTGGAATGCCTGGATACCAAGTGATAGTTATAAAAATGAGAAGTACATACATGTCATATTTTCCTTTGATCACTAATTTAAATAACTCTGCCATTTATTTTGCATGTTCCCCTAATTGTCTGCCTTCTCCTAAACATTTATTAAGTACCAACTATGATCTACATAAGAGAAAAATAAGAAAAATAAACAGGGCTATGAGATCCCAATATTAAGAATAATTTCTTCCCTGAAGTAGCTTCAGTAAAAAACAGAAAACAAAAACAAAAAAACATATGGTTTAGCCCAGGTTGCTCAGTTAACAGATTAGAAAGTAGCAACTATCAGTAGTTCTTTTTTTTTATTTTTTATTTTTTTTTTTTTTTAGATTTTACTTATTTGACAGATAGAGATCACAAGAAGGCAGAGAGGCAGGCAGAGAGAAGAGAAAGAGGAGGAGGAAGTAGGCTCCCTGCTGAGTAGAGAGCCTGATGTGGGGCTCCATCGCAGGACCCCGGGATCATGACCTGAGCCGAGAAGGTAGCAGAGGCTTTATCCCAAGAGACTTTAACCCTGAGCCACCCAGGCGCCCCATCTATCAGTAGTTCTTAAGTGCTTTCCTGGTAAACTCAAATAATTAGCTTTGCCAGGACTCCTCTTCCTTCCCCTCCTCTTCCTCTTTTTTCTTATTCTTTTAAAATTCACTTCTGAACTCCACTGTTCCATATCCTGATAGTACTGTGCATTACCAAGGTGTATTTATCAAAGTTCATCAAACTCTAAAAACAAGATAAACATATTTTACTATATAATTTCCCCATATTTAAAATGTATCTAAAATTATAATAAATAATTAAAAGTATAAAATGAACGAACAAACTAATTTTTAAGTGTAGTTTTCAAGACTTGTCTTTCAGAATTTCATTCAATACCATTTCACAATATTAAGTAGAACTATTCTAAGGAATATCAAGATTAAACTAACAGCATCAATTATCTCCATCTGATAGAAGAGAAAAGTCAAATTCAGAAAGAATATATAATTCATTCAAAGGCACACAACTCTTAAGACAGTAGATCCAGAATTTATTTATTTAAGGTTACATGGTCATCACAGCCCAAACTCCTTCCCCCATGCAATGATACTTTTGCATATCAAATCATGTAATATTGATTTCTCTAACATAATAAGCTTATTTTAGTGAAAAACAGAATTGATACTATAACTTTTAAGTGACAAAAAATTGGGAACAGGTTTTAGAATACAGTAAGAATATAGGATTTGTATGATGATGAATTGATTCAACAATAAAATATAATATTGACCTCAGAGCTTTATGTTGATTTGGAAAAGACTGGTAAACCAATGGATACATACTTGTTACTTTGAAAAAAATATAAGAAATAAGGAGAGATACATTAGCCACACTATAGATCATATTTTTTATAAGGATAGGTGAAAAATCACACACATCTGAAGAAGTATAATCATAGCCCCAGGAATCACATATAAACTATATTATTTTTATTCTCAATTTTCAAAATAAATTGTCAGACCTACAGAAGTATAACTTACAAACAGAAAAATTGAAACTTTCTAGTTGTACACTCAGTTCTGTGAATTTGAAAAACTCATATAATTGTATATTCACAATCTAAATATAAAATACCTCTTTCTTAATGTGAAAGTTTCCTGACCATTCAGAGTCTGTCCCTGTCTACCCCTGGTCTATGGCAACCACTGATTGGATTTTAGACAGTTTTGTAATTTCCCAAAATTGATTTAAATGTAGTAATACAATACACAATGTTTTGATGCCCACTTTCTTCCTCTCAACATTTTGAGATTCACTCATGTTGTTTTATGTATCACTAGTTTATTCCTTTTTATTGCTGAGTAGTACGCATTGTATAAATACTCCAGTTTGCTTATCAGTTCACCAGTTCATGGATATTTGTGTTGTTTCCATTTTGAAGGATTATTAGTAGAGCTGCCCTAAATAAATATGGCCACACGGGTTTTGTGTGAACATGTCTTCATTCTTCTTGTTAAGTACTTAGAAATGGGATTCCTGAGCTGTGTAGTAAGTGTGCATTCAACTTTATAAGAACCTATCAAACTGTTTTGTGAAGTGGATGTACCATTTCACATTCCCAACAGCCACGTATGAGAGGCCAGCTGTTTTTCATCCTTACCAGAATTTGTTAATGTCAATTCTTAATTGTTTGATCTGTGCTAATAGACACGTGGTGTTATCTACATGTACTTTTAATTTGCATTTCCTTAATGACTTACGATGGTCATGTCCCAGCTCCATATCCTCTTCAGTAGGCGCAGTTCAAATCTTATACCCATTTTAACTGAGTTGCTTTCATTGTAATGAAATTTAAGAGTTCTTTCTATATCTTCTTTACCAATCCTTTATCAACTATGTGCACTACAAATCTTTTCACCTTTACCATGGCTCGTTGTTTCATTTTCCTTTGAAGAAACAATGTTTTGAAGAAATTTTTTGATGACTTTTAACTTATCTATTTTTTCCACAGTGCTTTTTGTGGCCTAAGAAATCTTTTCATAACCAGAATTCACAAATATTTCTCCTATTTTTCTAAAAGTTTTAGAGTTTTGTGTTTTAAATTTAGGTCTATGATTCATTTCAAGTTATTTTTGTTTATAGTGCAAGGTATGAGTTGAAGTTTATTTTTTCTTACATGTGGTTACCAATTGATTTAGTGTCATTTGTTGAAGAGTATTTTTTCCCTATTTAATTCCTTGATAAGGTCAAGGCAATTGACCTTACACCAGTGGTTACATTTCCCTCTCATATTCCAGCTTTCTATATAACCATCCTTTCATACCACATTACCTTGGTTACAATAGATTTATATTAATCTTGAAATAAAATTTTTAAAACATATATCAATTCTTTTTATCATATAATATATTAAATTTCTACATTCTTCCCCAGGACTCCTTCTTCTCAATTATTTCATCTATTTTATTTTTAGTCTAAAAAATGAAATACTATGTTTCCAAATATTAGAAATCATGTCTTTTAGTCCCCATTTAGGGTTTTTTTAGGTATATTATTTTTCTTTTTTTTCTTGTGTTATGTTAGTCACCATGCAGGACATCATTAGTTTTTGACGTCGTTTTCCATGATTCAGTGTTTGTGTATAACACCCAGTGCTCCATGAAATCCATACCACTTAGGATTTTTATAAACTGACATATTTCCCTTACATCATCACCATTAACAAATAAGGCCTATAGTTTTCTCTGATTGAAATATCTAACTATATAATTTAATTTGCTTAGTATAAATAGAAAATTATATAACATACTTCTATCAGACAATTGATTTGAAGTGGATTATGGGGAGAAAACTATAGACCCTGTAGGGCTAACAAAATAGATGTGACTAGTTTTTCCCAAGTCTCTCTGCTGTTTTAGTAGAAATAGTTTAATGGTAGCAGTCATCACTTGGCCAAAAAAGAAGAAAGTAAAAAGAAAAGAAAGAAGAGAAAAAGAAAATGCTCCTAACTCTACTTATTCATCTAAGACCCTCAAATCACATTCAAAATCAGTACCTCATTTCTGAGAGCCCCCATTCTGTTGTTCTAACCTAATTAAAAATCAGAATGTCAACCAAAGTTATCCTGCACTGCTTGTCATATGTTCTATCTCTCTTCTGATCCTTAGTCTCTGTCAATGTCAATGGCCCTTAAAACCACCTGACATAGTCTTACTATTGTACCTTTGGCATATGTTCAGTATAAGAGTCAAAAACCCAATTAGAGTTTTATAGTAAAAAGAAGGTCAATTATACGACTCTTTGTAGTAATGTTAAATGTGTAACACTACATTTTTCAATGAAAGTTCTCTTATAAAGGGTTCTTTAACATGCTTCAAGGATTTATACATCTTTCAGTCTAATTTAATCCAATGGAGAAAATACAGAAAATTAAGAAATGGGAATAAATATCTACCTCTGAGATGATACTTGAATTATTTCTTATCCCTTTATATCAGTTTTTATACCCAATATTAATATTTGTTAAATATATTTTCTTGATGATACAGGGCTGCTATTTCTACCTACATGAAATGTTGCCTGTCAAAACAAGTGAAACTTAAACATTATTACATTGTAGGTAAACTAGGAAATGCCATAGTACATTGGTCTTTAAGTTATTGTAAGAATCAAATTCAAAGGACTGGGTATTAGCAAGTCAATCACTACAAATTTTACACAAATAACTCATTAGCAGGAATCTGGCTGATCTTTCTGTCACACTAATGAAACTCTTTTTTTTTTTTTTAAAGGTCATCTGTGATTCCTTGAATACCAAATTTAATGATCTATTCTTAGTCTTCAAATTAAGTATCTCTCTGAAGCATTTCATTTATCTGACCAGCTGATATTTCTTAAATATTTACTCTTCTTTGGCTTAGGAAGCGCAATCAGCAACTAATTCTCTCATAAATATCCCCTCATGATTTCCTTAACCCAGATTTTTAATGACATGTCATCTGGACAGTTGGCAAGTGTCTTATTTCATTTCTGAATTACCTGTCTGTTACCCTTCTAGCTTTTCCCACTGGCAAAAAGTATACCTACTGAAAAAAAAAAAATGAATCTCTCATTTTATCAATGAACACATACATTGTTAGATTCTGTAGAAACATGGCAAACAGGTTTAATACAGCTCTCTCACAAATTATATAAAAATATAATAAATAGATAATAAATGGAAAAACTGGTCAGCTAGATACACTGGTGAATTATACTAAACATTTAAGGATAAAATTGCACCAACTTTCTACAATCTCTTCCAGATAATTGAAGCAGAGAGACTATGTCAGATTCATTCATGAGGCCGGCGTTATCTTAATATCAAAATCAGACAAAGACATTACATAAAAACTACAAATCAGCATCTCTCATGAATACAGATGCAAAAATCCCCAACAAAATATTAGCAAAACAAATTTAACATTGTAAAAAAGATTTACACACCACGACCAAGTACATACATCCCAGATATGTAAGATTTGTTCAACATTTAAAAATCAGTTAATATAGTCCATCACATCAACAGGCTAAAAAAGCAAAATCACATGATCAGTCAATAAATGTAGGGGAAAAAATCTGACAAAAACAAATACCCACTTATGATAAAAAAAAAAAAAAAATTTCCAGCAAACTAGCAATAGAGAGGAAACTCCTAAACTAGATAAAAGACATCAACAAAAAACCTACAGCGAGGATCATACTTAATGATGAGAAACTAAAAAATTTCCAAATTAAAAAAAAAAAAATAAGGAAGTTCCCTTTGACCACTCCTTTTCAGCAACATGGAAGTCCTAGCTAATCTGATAAAACAAGAAAATGAAATAAACAGTATTTAGACTGGAAATGTAGAAATAGAGACTAGAAAATCATTATCTTGATGATATAGGGCTGCTATTTCTACCTGTGTGAAATATTGCCAGTCCAAACAAATGTAATTTAAATATTATTACATTGAACATAGAAACTAAAAAATTTCCCAATAAAATCAGGAAAAGTTAAGGAAGTACAATCTGACCACTCCTTTTCAACAACTTGGAAGTCCTAGCTAATTCTATAAGGCAAGGCAATAAAACTGTATTTAGACTAGAAAAGTAGAAATAAAACTGTGTCTAAAAGTCAAATACTATTTATTTATCTCTGAGTGAAAGCATGCCTAGCACAGTGATTGCTAAGTGTAGAAAATCTTACTAACTTCAATCAACAGAAAAAATGTGAAGTTATCAATAATTTTACCTTCACTTCACTCTATATACCTGCAATTTTTTTTTCTTCTTATCTGTTTACCTCTACACATCATTTGTTGTTCTTGGCATTTGAAAGAAAGCTGTAACTTAAAAAAAAAAAAGTAATCCAAGAATTCAATTCATAGAACATACATATAAAAATCTATTCCAATGTCTAAAACCATAGTTAAATTTGAATTTTTATTAAAATTAGTGAACTTCTGTAGAATTAAAACAACTTTAAAAATAAAGATAATTTTTCTTAAATTGGAAGCATTATGCAATTCCTCACATGTGTTTAACATCAAAGATGTTGACTAAATACTGTTGTCAAAAAATTCTAAGGCAATGTTCTTCAAAACAAATTATGATTAAATTTTACAGTCTCATCTGGTTTCCATGGCAATGAGTTAATTTGCAATTTAATTTTGTGCATTAACATTATTACCTCATTCTTACATTTGCTAATGGAACTATAATTATCTTATCAGGAAGAATATAGAAATGTGATACTATGTGACGATTTATAAATGTGTAATATTGAAACATTAATCAAGTCGAAACTATATATATATATATTCATATATATTCATTCTATATAAATACACACACACACACACACACACAAGGTTGTTTACCAACAACTTAAAAATATTTCTTTTTTAATGTCAGTTTCAATGTCTTAACTGCTCCACTGGATTCATTACAGGACATATTTCTAAGTACAAGAATTCTGAAAATCATAATATTCAATCAGAGTTTTCTATGAAAAAGCTCATTTAACAATAAACATTGCCCTACTAACAGACTTAGTTGGGTCTGCCCAGTAATATAATGACATATAGAGCAGGTGTTTCCAATTCCAACTACTTAACACAACTGTTATTAAGACTGTTGACACTCTCCCCTCTCCCACCTCTTTATTTAGGTATAATTTCTATGTACTAAAATTCACCCATACATGTTCTGAGTTTGATAAACTCTGAGATCTATATACAATCATTTAACCACTGTCACAATGAAGATACAGAAATCTCCATCACCTGAAAAGTTTTCTTCATGTTGTTTATACCACCTTAAACCAGTTAATTTTTTTGTTACCATTTTGCCCACCCCTTTCTCTTTATGATAATTCATATCCACTAATTTATAGATTATTTCTGGAACATTACTACTGTTTTCTTTAATGACTCAGCTCTTTCTCAAATCTTCTGGGTTTTGGCTTCCACTGAAATTATTCTACATAACACAACTCATATATGACCTATCACATTCTTGTATACTGAACTCATGAAGGGTTTACCCAAATAATCCTTCTACATCTGAATTTGTTTTTAAATGGAGAATCGTATCTTATATGTAAATTTTAATTTTGGGTTCCACAGAAATTACTAAACTCACATAGTCATTTCAAAATTGCAGACAGCCATTGCCTTGAGTTTAAATCTTTACTTATTTATCAAGTACCACGTAGGTCAATAGGAATAAAGGAAAACTCAGAACAAAAGTTTGTTAGAATACAGTAACTTAAAATATATGAACAATTGAATGTATTGCTTATAGAAACAATTTAAAATATTTCTGTAGAGAAAACATCATCACTAATTTCTACTTGATATGTTAATCTTACAAAGTTAAGTTGTTATTTCAAGTCTTAAAAACTAGATCTGAAATATTTTCATAAAAATACTAAATTAAAGGGATGCTTGGGTGGCTCAGTGGGTTAAGCCTCTGCCTTTGGCTCAGGCCATGATCTCAGGGTCCTGGGATCAAGCCCCACATTGGGATCTCTGCTCAGCTGGGAGCCTGCTTCCCCCATCCCCCTCTGCCTGCCTCTCTGCCTACTTGTGATCTCTAGATCTCTCTCTGTCAAATAAATAAATAAAATATTTTTAAAAAATACTAAATTAAAAATCATAAGGTCAGAAATAAATAAAAGTAATACAATATTTTGCTGCAGATACAAAATTAAAATATTCCAGTGATTGGAAATAAGTATCTAGAAATTACTTCAGTTTTTAGTTCCATATTTTATAATGGTTATGGACAATCTGGAGAGCCTAAACAGGAGGGGATGCAAGATGTTGAAAGGTATAGAAACATCTTCCCTTAAAAAAGGTAAGGAGGGGTGCCTGGGTGGCTCAGTGGATTAAGGCCTCTGCCTTCCACTTGGGTCATGATCTCAGGGTCCTGGGATCAAGCCCTGTGTCTAGCTTTCTGCTCAGCTGGGAGCCTGCTTCCTCCTCTCTCTCTGCCTGACTCTCTGCCTACTTGTGATCTCTGTCGAATAGATAGAGAAAATCTTTAAAAAAAAAAAAAAAGTAAGGAAATTATTTGTCCTTTAGTAGAGGCAGGACTAAAAGAACTCTTGGTGGGTATCTTGAAATGGTTCATTGGTTCTCATGAAAATGAATAAGAAGACAGAATATATGTTTCTTTAGAAGGATGAACTCGATCAAATAGAAGAGAGGCGCAATGTACAAAGAGAAATTTGTCAATATAATAGGCAAGAAATCTGTAGAAAGCAGTGTTTCTTAACTGGGGTCATCTGGTGCCCCTGGGACATTTGGAAATGTCTGGAGACACATTGTCACAAACCTGGATTGGGGAGAGGATAGGGTCACTGACATCTAGTGTATAGGTGCTTTAGATGCTACTATTTTTTGTTAGTTTGTCTGAGAGGGAAATAGAGAGTGAGAGAGCAGGTAGGGCCAGAGAGGAGGGACAGAGAGAACCTTAATCAGTCTCCACATTCAGCATGGAGCCCAACATGGGGTTCAATCTCACAACCCTGAGATCATGACCTGAGCCCAAATTAAGAGTTGGTCACTTAATCGATTCTGCCACCTAGGTAGCCTGATACTACTATTCATTCTACAGTGCACAGGCCAGCACCCCACGACAAAGAATTACCCAATCCAAACTGTCAGCAGCACCAAGATTGAGAAACCCTGGTCTAAATTGTGGAGACATCTAGGAGGAAGTTCAGCTTCCCAACAGGTCCTGAGATTACCCTTTATTATCATTACTTAAGAAGAACTCAATAGGTTTTTTTAGTATTATTATTGTATGCTTCTCTGCATCTTTGTACTCAAGAAACTTTCATTCTGCAATGTAAAGTAAGATGTATATGTATGAGAACATGAGTAATAGTACAAAAATAAAACAATAAAAGCATAAATTAATTAGGAAGCTTAATAGTTCAAAGAAGAGAGTTTCTAAACACAAGGATTAATATACAGATTTCAGATACTCTGAATTTGAATCCTGACTATAATGTTTTCCAATTATGAGACTCAGAGATAAATTGGCTTCTGAAAACCACCATATTTTCATATGTAGAGTGAAGATCTAATTTTTTAGGTAGGTAGGAAAAGTAAGCAAATTATTTGAAACTGCTTATAAATATACCTGGCACATAATAGTAGTTATTGTTATGATGATGACACCAAAGCATTCAGAGATATTTTTATGGAGAAGATGAGATTTGAGCTGGAATTATAAAATAGGTATAGACTTTAGACATGTAAAAAAAAAAAAAAGAAAAAAAATATTTTGTGTGAGACCATACTGAATGAAGAGTACAGGCCTCCCCACCTCCATATATTATCGTCTTCTTGGAAAGGCAATAATATAATCTACATAGGAGTTTCTATTTCCTTCTCTTCTTCCAGTACTACTTATGTGATCATTTCCATTCTGACCCAAGATGCTACATAAAATGACCTGATTAAGCAAGCAAGAAAAGAACACAAAGATGATTTTTTTGTATGTTGCAAAATAGTTTTTCTACGTTTTACATGCCAATTTACTTTGGCTGCTAAAAATAAAGAGTTTTGATATTTTTCACGGATTGTTTAAAAACTGATTTAGACGTCAGTTATATGATATATTATAAGAATTAGAGAAGGACTGAGCTAATATAAAAAACATTTCATTTTTCAAGTGAATGACACTCTTATTCCAGAAACAATAAAAAATCTACATAGTTACCAATATCATGGTAAGTTGCTTGATGTTCTCAGCATAGGTTTGTGGGTTTGAGTATATTTTGGATGGAGAATATGTTAAACGAAAATCCAAAATGAAGTTGTCTGTAACCCCCTCAAACATCACATAAACATCATAATTCATCTTCATCTGGAAAACAGAAATATTTCTATGTATATCTCAAATTGAGACAGTATAATAAAATACAAAATGAAATACCAAGTGCATTCATCTATATACAGGCAATTTTTAAAATAGTTCAGTCTCAATAACAAATATTGTTTCCCCAGAAAATAAATAAGACTGGAGAACATAAGCAATTTCTTCCAAGGTCATTCACCACAATATTTTTAAGGGTAGAACAGAAAGGCAACTTCAGTTTGCAATAAGATTCTCAAACTTGTTGATTCTACAAATCTTATGGATTGCTTGCAGGGTCAGGGATGTGATGACATAGATAAATCAACACCTGCCATAGTTTGTGCTTTACTTTTTAGAATTTTGCTTTCAAAAATCCACAATGTTATGGCATATTATTTTTTTCTTCTGTACAGTTTTCATCCTCTATTATCCACATGAATGAAAACTGAAAAAAATTTTAAATCCTATTAATACTTTGAAAACTTTAACATTTTCAAAAATATTTTAACAGAGAAAAATGTATCATAAATGATGAAATCATGGGAGTGAACATAAGGCAAATAAATACATGAAAAGGAAGGCTCTGTGAGTCAAATAACTTCAAATGGTGACTTAAGAGAGCATAGGGAGGTGAGCATTATGTTATACATGTGTATTGATATGCATCTTTTATGTATTAATTTTGAGGGAAACTGCCTATATTTCCTGTTTTAGCTCTACAGAACAGTTGAATCACAAATGTCTTTCTGTTTTAAATGGTCTCAGGATATTTTGAGAGAACAGTTAGAATTGATTTTAGTGCTCTGTCAACATAGCTGTAGTTGAGAAATAGAGTAGAAAATGCATATAAATTAGGTTATTTTGCAAATTGGTAACATCTTCAATATTATCTTCCCCTTCTTAATGGATTTAAATTAGAAACACTAATGACTATGTTAGCATATTTTGTGCTCAGTAGGAGACACGATAGAAGGGTTCTTTGGGTACATTTGGAGAGAGATAAACAGTTGAATATCATCAGTGCCAAAATCAAAATAATATTTCACTGAAAATATAGACTTTTAAAGAAATGTTGAATGCATCTCAGAGAATTTTAAATAAATTTATGGATAGTTGCTGAAATGAAGAACTTATTGAAAAGCATAATTTTCCATCCACTAACTTAAAGTTAAAAAAATGACTTTTCCTCTGTGCATCATTCTCAAACGAGCTCTGTCCTGTGTTAGAAAAATATTATCCTATACATGTTTATTCAATAGGTCTTTGGCATAAGATCTTTAATATTATTTTAGTAGAGATGTTTTGCTTATATTTATTCCTTTGCTTTCTTTTACATGATCATTTTTATGTTTGAAAACTAGAATATGAGATGGTGGAGTCAAGGCATATTTTGTTATTCAAACAGAATTATTGTAAACTAGGAGTCATGGCATGCACAAACAGGGGAATTTCACACAACATAAATACTGCAAACACAGCTAGGGGGACTAGAGCTGGAATATGAAAACCAGAAACTGAAGCTTCTCTCTTCCTCAATGACCACATGATCTTCATTTCTTCACTTCTTCACTTCTTCACTTCTTCAGCCAGGTCTGTGGGCATTTTCCTTTTTCCTTCCCCCTTCTCTTTCTTCCCCTGCAAGATAGTTTCCTCCATCTGAATGCTACAGACCTTAAACATCCAGTCATCATGTTTTTACAAACTCAACTCAGCACTAACCACCCAGTGTTCTGGTATACCATGGGTATGCAACAGGGAAGTGCCTAACAGGGAAATCATCTACCTGCTTCAGCTGTCTGTATCCCTCAGGGTTTTATGCCTAAACCTGATCCACTCAATTGATGTGACCACTAATACTGTGTCATGAAGTAAAATCATCATTCATTGAAGAAGTATATATACTTACTAGTTGATAAACACTGTGCCTAATGCAGAAAAGAAAGGCAGTCTTTGATCTCATGAACTATATGGTTTAGTGGAGCAGAGACTGTTTTCCAAATAACCACAATAATTAAAGTATAATTATGCAACTGTAAGAAAGTTTTCTGTCAGAAAAGTATGCATTCTATAAGAGTATACAACAAAGGAAGTTCATCTAGAATGGGAGGTCACAAAAATTTTCCTGAGCAAGTGAAGTTAGTGATGTCATTGGAAGAAGTAATATTAGTTCACCAAGTTAAAGAAGAAAAATAAAGTGAGAACAGCATTCCTGAGAAAGAAAAATCATGTGCAAAGTTCCTGTAGTAGAAGAGAGGACAGTATACCCAACATATTGTGAGAAGGCATCAATATCTGCAGAAGAGAGAGCAAGAATATGACTGGACATAATTACAGTCAATAAATTTATCTCTGAAAGAACAAATGTGTATGTAAGAACTGTCAAAAAAAAAATGATTGAACAAGGTTATGTTCCACGCTAGAATTGGAAGACAATGCTAGAGATGGAGAAAGGGAGAGAGCATTTAACTTAACGAACATGTTTGCAATACCTAAATTTCTAGGATTAAAGCTACTCATATTATGGGTTGAATTTTGTCACCCATAAAATATTTGAGGTCTGAATCCTCCAATATTTCAGAATACTTACTTGGAAATAGGTCTTTATGGGGGGTAATCCAGTTAAAATGAATTCATTGGAGTGGGACCTAGTAAAATATGACTGGTGTTCTTATAAAAGGAGGAATCTGGACCCAAGACAGACATATATAGGGATAATAATGTAAAGACACACGGGAAGAAGATGGCCATGTTACTGGAGTGTTACATCTAAAAACCAAGTAATGTCTAGTCATCAGATCAACCACCAGAAGCTAGGAAAAGACAAAGAAAGATCTTTTCTCTACAGTTTCCCAGGGGAACATGCCCCACTGACAGCTCAGTTTTGGACTTCTGGCCTCCAGAACTGTGAGACAATAAATTTCTGTTGCTTGGAGCCACCCAATTTGTGGCATTTTGTTAGACTGCCCTAGGAAACGAATTCAAGCCATAATCCTGGAAGGGATGTATCTGATGTTTCTGAAGATTCAGCTCTTAACTTTGCTATTATTACAATGATGCCTAAAACATTTAATGTAATATGATACTTCAGATTTTATATCTTCTACAGGTCACTGGTTTTACTTATCAATTCATAACTTGAGTTAGATTTCAGGTTACAAAATGTCTAGTTTTCTTATAACTACCATTATTTTAAATAAATGCACTAATTTGAAATCAATTTGAAAGACCTGTAAAAGAGGTTTAAGCTAAATAGAAGTCACTAGACTTCAAGTTAAAGATGGTTTGGTAGGCAGAATTCTGAGATGGTCCCCAAAATATCTGCTCCCCGAGATACATTCTTGTATAAACTTCTCTTATTAATGGAAATTGTGAATATGATGGAATTTCATTCTTGTGACTAGGTTACAATATATGATAGATATAAAGGGATTTTACAGATGTAATTAGGTTCCTGGTAAGTTGATTTGGATTTATTAAAATAAAGATTGTCTTGGGTGGGGCCAGGCTAAATAAGGTGAACCTTACAAAAAAGGGTCTAGGTGTTCCCTGGAGGAAGAGATTTGAAGTAAAAGTTTCCTTGTTGGCCTTGAAGAAGCAAGCAGCCATGCTGTGAACTGCTTTCTCATGGAGGGAGTCTTATAGCAAGGACCTACAAATGATCTCCAGAAGCTGAGAGCAGTATTCAGATGACAGCCAGCAAGGTAAAAAATACACTTAGAAATTTGCTATTTTTGTTAGTGTGCTTAAAACATCTGAGGTCACAGGACATATGAGATTTTATATTTCAGAAGCTATAGATTTTATACCTTCTATGAAGTATGAAATTTATTTTGTATTTATAGAAATATAACACTTTCTACATATATTGTCCTTTTATATTTTTGAACATTCTGAATAAATTTGTTTTCTCTTCTTCTGAAACTGTTCTATTGTTTTAATTTCATCTAGAGTAAGCATATCATAAAATGGTTCATTTTATTGGCAGTCCTTCTTAACATTTATATTCATCACTTGTTTTAAATGTGGTTTGCAGATTCTTTATGATTCATTCCTTCTCTCTTTCTCCTTTCATCTCTCATTTTTCTACCTTCAGCTCTTCTCAACCCCATAACCAGCCATTGTGTTGTTTTCTTCAGCCAGCTACTCAAAGATCAGTTTAGACCCTGGACTTTCATTAGCATTTACAAGGTCCTACAACAAAAAAAGCAACAAGTATAAGTTGCCAAATCAAACTCAAGACAATAGGGAGATTTATTTCCTTTCTGGTCACTGTTCTGTGTACACCTCCCTCCCTAAGTCTGCAATTTTATTAATTTTGAGTCCCCAGGCAGTGTTTAGCTCTATCTCATCATGTGATTTGCAGCAGTGGGATTAGCTCCAGTTCTTTACCTCCTGTGGAGCAAATGTTCATCCTTTAATTCACAGGAATACATTTTCCAACTGCCTTTGTCTGCTTCCAGACCAACAGTTCACCAAGCCTGAGGATGTACTCTTTCTCACTACTTTACATTTCTCTTCCTACATGGTCATCTCACCTCTATATGTTTCAAGCAAAGAAAATAGATCAAAGAGTGACTACTTCATTCTCTTTAGGCTGGAGGTCTAGAAATAAAATCTTTGAGCCACTGTTCTTTTTTTAGTTTATTCTTTATGTTGTTATTAGTAAGGGAAACACAGATAAATAGGGAGGAGTGAGAAAAAGAGTTGAGAGAGAAACTAATTTTTCAGTGTCTAATGAATTACATCTGAATGGAATAAGAGAGAAAAAGTGAACTTGTTTTGATATTCTTAGCTACTCCAGGGATGAAATAACACATAAATTACTCATTTGTTAGGCACTATCAGCATGTATACCTTATACTTACCAGCTGAAGAAGACAAAATGTCAGGACAGGTATAGATAGATGGATTGATGGGCGGGTGGGTGGATGGATGAACGGATGGATGGATGGATGGATGGATGGGTGGAAGGATAGGTGGATGGTGGGTGGACAGACCAGTAGAGAAATCTACCCATATGAATCAGCAATCATGCTCCTTGCTATGTATCCAAAGGAACTGAAAAACTATGTTCTCATAAAAATCTGCACACTGATGCTTATAGCAGCTTTATTCATAATTTCCCAAACTAAAAAGTAACCAAGATCTCCTTAAGTAGGTGAATGGATATATAACTCTGGTATACCTAGACTTCAGAATATTATTCAGTGCTAAAAAGAAATTATCTACCAAATGATGAAAATAAATAGAGGAAACTGAAATGCATAATACTAAGTGAAAGAAGCCAATCTGGAAAGGCTACATAATTATAATTCCAAATATATGACATTCCAGAGAATCCAAAACTATAGAAACAGTAAAAAGATCAGTAGTTGCCAGGGTTTAGGGAGGTGGAAAATGAATAGGCAGAGCAAAGAGGATTTCAGGGCAGTAAAATTATTTCATATCACACTATAATGGTAGATATATATTGTTATTCATTTATCATAACCCATAGAATGTACATTAATACCTAGAGTGAATTTTAATGTTAACTATGGAATTTGGGTGATGATGATGTGTCAGTGTAGGTTCATCAAATATAACAATGTATCACTCTGGTAGGTGATGTTGATAACAGGAAAATTATGCATGTGTGGAGGCAGAAATATATGGGAACTCTTTGTAATTTGCACTCTATTTTGCTATACACCTAAAACTATTCTAAGAAATAAAGTCCATTTTAAAAGTACATAAAACTTGTCATTTTTATCTTTTGCCTTATTTATAATAGTATTGCTGAATATATGAAGGTTTTTAGCCAAATCTTCACAATTTCTAAAAATTCTTTTTCTGCTGAGATGTAATTGTCCCAGAGAGAGAGCAAATGTCTGTATGTTGAAAAGTAAAGGTCTTATATGGGAAGATTCATTCAGGTTTTTGGGAAAAGAGAACAAAATGTCAGCTTCATATCTTGAGAGAAATGGAAGATGAATTGGATTAAACTGAGGAAAATTGTGGAGTGTAAGAGCTTGTGAATCTTGCACACCTAGGAAAATGTAGTATTTTCCAGAATTTACCTTGCATTAATTCCAATGCCCATAAGGGAGGTGACAGAAATTTTGAATAACTGAATTATCATAATCCATCATAAAGACATAATAAGGTTAACAGTAAAACCTTAAGAGATAGTACAAATTTTGCTTAATTTGTAAATTCCTAAGGTAAGAAGTGCCATTTTCTTTTGGTTCCCACAAATGATAATATGCATCTGATAGAGCATGGGCCATCAGTTCTTACCCTGCAAGTATTTATGAAGCAAGGAGTCTTGAAAAGTTGATAGTCAGGTAAGGCTTATTGGGGTCAAGACCAGTGTGATGAACCAGAACTGCCATATGCATTCATTTCAAGCAAGATGTAGTTTGGAATAAAGATTGAGTACACCCATGAAATTGATGGCCTGAGGAAAAACCCACAGTCAGAAGCCCTCAAAATAGCAACTAGCTGTGCAAAATGTGAGGAAGACAACTACTACAGTTATTATTACAGTAATCCCTAATGTTCTTAGTCCTATCCAAATCCTTGCCTCTCACTCATTATCGCTTCATTTAAATATTTCCAAACATAAGGAAAACCATAGATTTTTAAGATATATTTTGCTTTCTAGAGAGAGGTACAGGTTAATTTAATTGTGAGTGAAATTTTCCTTTATATCCACAGCCAACATTAAACACTTATCCCAGAAGAAGGCACATGGTCTTAGCCAGTTGTTTTTTGCTTTCAATGAGCATTTTTGGGGGTGACAAATAACTATAAGATATCCAAGTCAGTCAAAATTCTGAGGCAACACAGAATGGAATATCTGATAATACCTAGCTTTAAGAAGAAAAGGGTTGATGTCTTGTGGAAAATATATTAACAAATGAAATACTCAATAGCCATATTTTGGGAATGGCTGCTGTGCTAAAGAGTGCAGGCATAGAACATTTCCATCAATGCAAAGAGTTTTGCTGGGTAGTCTTAGAGAGTGCTGGTGATATTATTTCTACTTTGTAAATACGGAAATGAATTTATGGAATATAATTCACTTTGGAGGAAAGAGATCAATAATAAAGGGTGTCTCAGGAATCAGGCAAAATTTGATGTGCTTTCTGTGACCTGCTCTTCATTATAGATCAGGTGAGACATCACGCTATAAATGAAGTGTGAAACTGCAAATTCTTACAGGAACTAGACAGGTAAGACAGTGTGAAGAGATTTGTGGTAAAGCCTTTGGTCAATTGGACTATGTCTTTTTAGCCAAAACCATTATGAACGAGTTTAAAGATAATTTCACTATCCTAACTCAAAAAAACACATCTGCTGGCCTCAATTGAGGTCTCTTGTTTATATATTAATTCAGTTCCATGGGATTTTTAAGGGATATTGGCAAAGAGTAGGTTACTATCAAGTAGTAGAAAAGTTAGAGAAGTTAGAAAAGTCAGATTATGTTATTCAATCTGTAGGTGAGATTAATCTGTATTGTATTTTTAAACAAAAATTTTAAAATTTTGCAAAAAATATGACAGAATTGTATTTTTAAACAAAAATTATAAAAGAAATTATATAGTGAAACAAATATTTTTTAAAGATTTTATTTATTTATTTGACAGAGAGATCACAAGTAGATGGAGAGGCAGGCAGAGAGAGAGAGAGAGAGAGAGAGGGTAGCAGGCTCGTTGCTGAGCAGAGAGCCCGATGCGGGACTCGATCCCAGGACCCTGAGATCATGACCTGAGCCGAAGGCAGCAGCTTAACCCACTGAGCCACCCAGGCACCCTATAGTGAAACAAATTTTTAAATAAGGTGCAAAGTTGTTCTTAGAAAGTAGATTATGAATGAAAAGGAGGGATCACAACCAACACCAAAGAAACAAACAATTGTAAGAACATACTATGAGCAACTCTACACCAACAAATTTGACAATCTGGAAGAAATGGATGCATTCCTAGAGACATATAAACTACCACAACTGAACCAGGAAGAAATAGAAAACCTGAACAGACCCATAACCACTAAGGAGATTGAAACAGTCATCAAAAATCTCAAACAAACAAAAGCCCAGGCCAGACATCTTCCCAGGGGAATTCTACCAAACATTTAAAGAAGAATTAATTCCTATTCTCCTGAAACTGTTCCAAAAAATAGAAATGGAAGAAAAATTTCCAAACTCATTTTAGGAGACCAACATCACCTTGATCCCAAAACCAGACAAGGATCCCATCAAAAAAGAGAACTACAGACCAATATCCTTGATGAACACAGATGTGAAAATTCTCACCAAAATACTGGCCAATAGGATCCAACAGTACATTAAAATGAATATTCACCACGACCAAGTGGGATTTATTCCAGGGCTGCAAGGTTGGTTCAACATCCGCAAATCAATCAATGTGATACAACACATTAATAAAAGAAAGAACAGGAACCATATGATACTCTCAATAGATGCTGAAAAAGCATTTGACAAAGTACAGCATCCCTTAGTGATCAAAACTCTTCAAAGTGTAGGGATAGAGGGCACATAACTCAATATCATCAAAGCCATCTATGAAAAATCCACCGTGAATATCATTCTCAATGGAGAAAAATTGAAAGCTTTTCCGCTAAGGTCAGGAACATGGCAGGGATGTCCATTATCACCACTGCTATTCAACATAGTACTAGAAGTCCTAGCCTCAGCAATCAGACAACAAAATGAAATTCAAGGCATCCAAATTGGCAAAGAAGAAGTCAAACTATCACTCTTCGCAGATGATATGATACTAAATGTGGAAAACCCAAAAGACTCCACTCCAAATCTGCTAGAACTTGTACGGGAATTCAGTAAAGTGTCAGGATATAAAATCAATGCACAGGAATCAGTTGCATTTTTTTACACCAACAACAAGACAGAAGAAAGAGAAATTAAGGAGTCCATCCCATTTACAATTGCACCCAAAACCCTAAGATACCTAGGAATAAATCTAACCAAAGAGGCAAAGAATCTGTACACAAAAAACTATAAAGTACTCATGAAAGAAATTGAAGAAGACACAAAGAAATGGAAAAATGTTCCATGCTCCTGGATTGGAAGAACAAATATTGTGAAAATGTCTATGCTACCTAAAGCATTCTACACATTGAATGCAATCCCTATCAAAATCCTATCCATTTTTTCCAGAGAAATGGAACAAATAATCCTAAAATTTATATGGAACCAGAAAAGACCTCGAATAGCCAGAGGAGTATTGAAAAAGAAAGCCAAAGTTGGTGGCATCACAATTCCAGACTTCAAGCATTATTACAAAGCTGTCATCATCAAGACAGTATGGTACTGGCACAAAAACAGACACATAGATCAATGGAACAGGATAGAGAGCCCAGAAATAGACCTTCAACTCTATGGTCAACTGATCTTTGACAAAGCAGGAAAGAATGTCCAATGGAAAAAAGACAGCCTCTTCAACAAATGGTGTTGGGAAAATTGGACAGCCACATGCAGAAAAATGAAATTGGATCATTTCCTTACACCACACACGAAATTAGACTCAAAACGGATGAAGGACCTAAGTGTGAGAAAGGAATCCATCCAAATCCTTGAGGAGAACACAGGCAGCAACCTCTTTGAACTCAGCCGCAGCAACTTCTTCCTAGGAACATTGCCAAAGGCAAGGGAAGCAAGGGCAAGAATGAACTATTGGGATTTCATCAAGATCAAAATCTTTTGCACAGAAAAGGAAACAGTTAACAAAACCAAAAGACAACTGACAGAATGGGAGAAGATATTTGCAAATGACATATCAGATAAAGGGCCAGTATCCGAAATCTGCAAAGAACTCATCAAACTCAACACCCAAAGAACAAATAATCCAATCAAGAACTGGGCAGAGGACATGAACAGACATTTCTGCACAGAAAACATCCAGATGGCCAACAGACACTTGAAAAAGTACTCCACATCACTAGGCATCAAGGCAATGCAAATCAAAACCACAGTGAGATACCACCTCACAGCAGACAGAAAGGCTAAAATTAACAAGTCAGGAAATGACAGATGCTGGCGAGGATGCAGAGAAAGGGGAACCCTCCTACACTGTTGGTGGGAATGCAAGCTGGTGCAACCACTCTGGAAAACAGCATGGAGGATCCTCAAAAAGTTGAAAATAGAGCTACCTTATGACCCAGCAATTGCACTACTGGGTATTTACCCTAAAGATACAAATGTAGTGATCCAAAGGGGCATGTGCACCCAAATGTTTATAGCAGCAATGTCCACAATAGCCAAACTATGGAAAGAACCTAGATGTCCATCAACAGATGAATGGATAAAGAAGATGTAGTATATATATATGCAATGGAATACTATGCAGCCAACAAAAGAAATGAAATCTTGCCATTTGCAAAGACGAGAATGGAACTAGAGGGTATTATGCTTAGCGAAGTAAGAAAATTGGAGAAAGACAACTATCATATTATCTCCCTGATATGAGCAAGTGGAGATGCAATGTGGGGGGCTTGGGGGATAGGAAAAGAATAAATGAAGCAAGATGGGATCAGGAGGGAGACAAACCATAAGAGACCTAATCTCACAAAATAAACTGAGGGTTGCTGGGGGGAGGGGGGTAGGGATAGGGTAGTGGCGTTATGGACATTGGGGAGGGTATGTGCTATGGTGAGTGCTGTGAAGTGTGTAAACCTGGCGAGTCACAGACCTGTACACCTGGGGCTAATAATACATTATATGTTCATTAAAAAATAAAAATAAAATAAAATAAAATAAGTAAATAAAAGAAAGTAGATTATGTTGGGATTCAGACTGTCGTGTGGAGAAGTAAAGCACAATCAAAGAATTTAACTCATATTGGCTAAAGAGCAAATAGAAAACTTTCAGATGGTTTTCTGATAGCCCAGGGGCTCTTGGTCACCACAGCAATAAACTACCCTCTGTTTAAAGAAAGATCTCTCCTTCAATACTGTGTAAAAAACACACATATTAATATATTTAAGAGTGTAATTTAGGCGCCTGGGTGGCTCAATCAGTTAAGGATCTCCCTTCAGCTCAGGTCATGATCCCAGGGTCCTGGGATCGAGTCCCACATTGGGCTCTCTGCTCGGCAGGGAGCCTGCTTCCCACCCCAACCCCCCCTGCCTACTTGTGATCTCTGTCTGTCAAATAAATAAATAAAATCTTTAAAAAAAAAAGTTTTGTGGCACAAACTCCCATTTCTAAATTAGCTCCACATGAGAATAAATTATTTTGTAATTTCCCAATTCCCTTTTTTGACCCATATTAGTATTTTTAAGTACTTTCACCATTTCCTGAGAATCACATTGTGGTGACTGTAGAAATCCAAGGAGTATCAAGGAAAACCTAAGGAGAGAGAATTGCAATATTCTATCTTTTAAAAAATCTATATTTACTATAATTACTTGTTTTGCTTCAAAACATATTCATTGTCAAAATGAACTCTAATTCCTCTATTTATTTTTGGATTAATGATATCTTGAGGAATTCCCCTAATTCACCCTTTTTCTTAATTTCCTTTTCACCAGTATCTCTGAAATATATACAAAATAGAGAGATGATGAAATGACTAGGCAGGTTTTATGTACCAAAGCCTTTCACCACAAATGTAGTAGTGAGTTAGTTATTCTGGATAATTTGCTCTTAGAAACTTTTAACTAGTTGCCGTCCAGCACAGGTTAAAGGGTGCAACTGAATGGAGTTCTATGTTCTTGAGGATTATCTCCAACTCCTGTTAACACAGCCATAGGTGGCAAACCTTGACAATCATTGTTCCCCTGCATACAAGTCAGAACACCAGCCTTACCTTTGATGTCTAAAACTGCTGTGGGCTGGGGTGAAAGGGCACAGTCACTATACATCCCAGCTCCTTATTCTAGCTCCTTTGCCTCTATCCAAGTTAGAACCTAGCTTTGGGTCCCTGCTTCATCCTTTATCTCCGTATTTGCTGATTACAAATAAGTATAGATTTGAAGCCATTAACTCAAGATGATGAGCGAACGTATAAGGAAGGCAGAGTACAAGTATCTCTATTCCAGTGTTATACTCATTAGCTTTGTTATTGCTATTATTCTGATCTTACATTCTTACTGTGTCTATAGTTGTCATTATAAACCCATTTGACTTCATTGATACTACTCTTTATTCTTGAAAGTTAAAATACCTTAAAAGCCTTAAAAAGTAGTATGCTTTCTCATGTCTCAGGTATTTAACCAGATTCTGATAATTTTAGCTTGCTTTTGAACAATGAAATTGGTAAAATTCCTTGTTATTCTAGCTCCCTAGTGTTCATAACCCAGAAATTTTTATTCTTGGTCATAACTGGAGTCAAATTGTTAAGTCAAATTGTTAACTGTAATAGAAATGGGGAACACTATTCTGGAGTCTTCACAAACTTCAGAATATAAACTCAAATCTTTTAATTTCTTTGTTCTAAATAAACAGGTATAAGGTAATTCTCATTCTTCATTTCCTTATGAGTAGAATAAAAAAATCCAGTTACAAATTATTTTTCCATGGTCATGTGTTTAATTGATTTAATAATCCATGCATTCATCCATATAGAGATTACATTATATGCTAGTGATAAATACTAACCAAAAATAAATAGCTTTTGACCATAATAAAACCCTTTCAACTACTGTAAGATTTCTCCCTTTCAGTGTCCCTCTCCCCTCAACCCCGTGGTTAATATCTTCACATAGCTATCACGTGTTTCTTAACAGAGTGTCTGGGTCTCAAAGGTATTTCAAAACAACAGGTCTCAATGTATGTGTTTATCAAGTGGCTGTTTGCAGTGTGAGAGAGAATTATATAAAGGCATAAATAATAACAGGCATGAGGGTCACTTCAACAACAAAAAATCCACTTTAAAAAGAAAAAAAAATCTGGGGTTCTTGGACGATCTTTGTGATGATACAACATAGTTTTAATAAAATAAATGATAGAAATTAATATTTTTAATAATTACACAAGACATTATCAAATGAAATTCCATATTTCAGTTCACCTCAACCTTACTCTTCATGTGGACACAGCCATCTCTATACATTAAATCCTTCCTTTATCCTTCCCACATTTTTAATATAAGCTTTGGGAAATTTTCTAGATAATTTGCATTCTAAATATGTTTTTAGCTTTATCATATTTTTATTTGCTGATATCAGTATCATTATTAGTAATGCAGCAAGGTAGCTTATGTTGGAAAAGGTAAAGTATAACTGTGTTTGTGTCTATTTCTACTCAAAGAAAATATAACCAATATATTTATATCTTAATTTTCCAAACTTTTCTACTACCATAGGTTGGGTTTTAGTTTCTTATAAAGCTGCAAAAAATAAAACTTTCCATGATACTAAAACACACACAATTTTATGCAAACAACTTAGACATTCCTTTGAGCAGAGATATGATATATCTTAATGTCAAAATTATTGTTTGAAATCACACATCATTCTAAATTAATGCCACAGCTAGCTGCAGGATAAAAATTTTAAAAAGACATTACAATTTGAGACATATTTTAAGTGAGGCATGAAAATGGTGTTGGAAGCAATGCAATTTCACATTTGAGTCAAATACTAGCTCTACAGCATGCAGATGTAAGAACAAATTTCAACATAAGCTCCAAAGATATAAAACAATTCCAAACATTTTTAAAATGCTACCTGTTTTCTAATTATGATTACCAATAGTTTGCGGGGGTTTTTTTTTGGCAGAAAATAGAAATCTTTTCTTTGGGGGGGGGAGCTCAAAGAAATCACTGAAGGTCTATTAAAAAAAATCAATGTTTTATATTATTAAAGAAAGTATCAACTAGAGATACTACATGTGCAAAACTGTAATGGATAATCAGTAAATCATCTATAAAATCAATTTGTCATTGATTGAGTAATAGAATGGATCTCCTCTCGTGTTACTTGCAGTATCAAATACCCTGTTTTATTTTCTCCTCTTTTGTTAATGTAAACTCATAATGGAAAAGACAGAAAAAGACAAAATTATAAATATCTCTTTGATGAGTTTATACAAAGTGAGTATATCCTTAAAAAATCACCCACACCAAAAAATAGAATAATTTCTAGAAACAAATTTCTCCTCACTCTTCCACTCATTAACTAATGTACCTTGACAAAGTTAATCATCATCTATTATCATATAGATTCAGTCTTACATACTGTGGAAAACCATATGAATAGAGTTTATATTCAGCTATGACTTTTTTCGCTCCCAGTTATGTTTGTAATACCCATTCGTGTTGTTGTATGTACTAAAAATTTATTCATTTTCATTTCTATGTAGTATTCCATTGTATAAAGATATCACATTTTATTGATCCATTTTACTGTTGTTGGGCTTTTGGATTATTTCTATTTGGGGGCTCTTACAAGTAACAGTGCTAACAAGATTACCATTAATGCCATTTGCTGCAAATGACTTCACACAAATCAGGAAAAAAAAGACACAAATCAATTTAAAAATGTGGAAGGAATCTTGAATAGTTACAAATAAAATTTCCAAATGGCCTAACCATTTAAAAAGATATTCAAAATAGTCATTAGGAAAATATAAATTGAGCTACAACAAAATACCAAAACACACTCTACGCAATGTTATAAAATAGAAATAGATGGTAAATATTGACAAGGATGATGAGCAACAAGAAGGTCCACGTTGTTAGTGATTGTATAATTTAGTATAACACTTAACTTTAGGGAAATTGTTTAATAGTACCTAATAAATATCAAAAAATGCACAATCTAACTCCCAGCAAATTCACTCCAATGTAAATCCCCCAAAGAAATACGTTCAACAAAAAACATATAGAAATGTGTCTGTTCTTTAAAATGATCACATTGCTTTTTGCAGGATATTTCAGATGGTTATAATATTCTAGATTGATATGTTTTCTTTCACTACATCACATATGCCTTTATCTTCTGTATCCATACTTTATTTTGAAAAGTCAATAATTATTCGTGTTGGTTTTTTTAAAAAGTAAGCCATATCTTTTCCCCCTCTGTAAGTTGTTAATTTAATTTTTAGTAAAATATATCAACTTATAAAGACTTTTCTTCCCAGGCAATATCTCTTCAAATATTGCTTCATTCTTTCTCCCTTCTCCTTCTGATACTCCAGACTATACACATAGTAGAAACTTCACAATGCCCCAGCTGTCCTATACTTTCTTTATTCAACAATGCATGTTTTCCCTTTTTCCTCATTTCATACACAAATATTCCTCACATTGTTTACTAAACTCTCCATTTTTTTTTTCCCTTCAAAGGGTTCCTTCATACTCCTTTGCAGATAAGGCACACCTCTCTTAGTCAAAGCAACAACTGGTCTGCTGTAAAGTTGCCACTTCTGGACATTTCATATAAATGTAATCATATAACCTGTAGTCTTTTGTGATTGATTGTCTTCCTTCACTTAACATGAAATTTTTGAAGTCTATCACTGTTGTGCTATGTAAGTGATTCACTCCTTATTATTTCTTAATAGTATCCTATTGTATTGACATAAACACTTCATTTATCCTTTCACCTGTTAATAAATATTTGAATTGTTTCCATTTCCTCTTTCTTTTTTTTTCCTTTTTTTTTTTTTTTTTTTTTTTTGAGAGAAAGAGTGTGAAAGGGTGGGAGATGGGCAGAGGAAGAGGAAGACAGAGAGAATCTCGATGTTGTGCATGGATCCTGATGAGGGGCTCAGTCTCAAATCCCTGAGATCATGACCTGAGCCAAAATCAGGAGCTGGATGCTGAACTGAGTCACTTAGGCATCCCTCCATTTCTTTTTTTTTATTAATTTTTCTTAAGAAATACTTAGGAATGGAATTTCTGGGGGTTATGTTAAATTCATTTTTAACTTTTTAAGAAACTACCAAACTTTTTTCTGAAATGCCTGTTTACATTTACAACAGAAATGCATGAAACTTTCTATTTTTATCCATTTATGTCAATCCTTGCTATTGTCTCTTTGATTTAAGCCATTCATAGTAGGCAATCATTAACAATTGGATAAATAAAGGATAAATAAATACATTCATTAATAAATTCTATGAGGCAAATGTAAGTTTGGTAAGACAATTTTACAAAAAATATTACTTTTATTTATGAATCTACTTGTAAAAATCCTGAATATAGTATGATAAACTAAGAAATGCATACAAAGCACATGTGATCAGGCAAGATCATCCCAGCAATTCAAGGGTAATCCAACATTTAATAAGATTCTTTAACTAATCTGAGTAGTACATAAATAACACCACCACCCCTGGTTAAGAATTCATGATAAACCCAACAAATATGTCAACTTAAAAATGGTTGTCATATTCTTTTTTTTTTTTTAAGATTTTATTTATTTGACAGAGAAAGAGAGCATGAAAGAGGGAATACAAGTAGGGGGAGTGGGAAAGGGAGAAGCAAGCTTCCTGCTTAGCAGGGAGTGGGATGTGGGGCTTGATCCCAGGACTCTGTGATCATGACCTGAGCTGAGGCCAGACTCTTAAGGACTGAGCTACCCACGTGCCCCCAGTTGTCATATTCTTATAGGCAGTGTCAAAGAAAAGGAGATACACGTTCTATCAAAGAAAAAAAATTATAATTTTAGGCATGTTCCTTAATCTTGAGTAAACCTCCACTGTTCTCTCAAACTCTTTCATTCTAAACTTTCATTTAAACTGAAACCTTAAAGTGGACTTCTTACATAACAATTATTTAGTTCTGCTTGCATCACATTTGACAAATTTTTGAGCAAGGAGCCCGATGTGGGACTCAATCCCAGGACGCTGGGATCATGACCTGAGCCAAAGTCAGCCACTTAACCAACTGAGCCACCCAGGTGTCCCACATTTGACAAAGTTTTAAATAGCTATAACTTAGGCAACAAAAAATATTAGGCCATATTCAACCAGTTGGACCCCATAGTTTTGCTATGACAATATTTTACACAAGTACATTTGGAAATGAATATGTGAATATAGTATAATTGACATTTTAACAAATCCTGGAAGTGTTCACATACAATCATGTCAGGGGTAGCCAAAGGATGCGGGCATATAAAAACCCTCTTCTCAACCAGAATATTCCAAGGGATCAGAAGTTATCTCCAAGAAGCTGACTAAGGAATAGTCCAGGATTTTATAATATTCAAATTAGGTGCATGTTATTTTTATTAGTGGTTCCACTGGGCTCAAATAAGTACAAATGTCAAATCCTAGAACAAACAAACCTTTTCTTTTTTCTGAGCTTCAAAATTTTATGATGTGAAAAAGCATTAAAAATAACAAACTATGAAAAGCCCTTACATAACTACTTACTAGAGACTAAAAACAACCATTATAAACATCATTTTTTCACAGATATACTCCAAATACAGGATAGAAAAAAGATGCCCCTTTGTTTGCCATCATCACTAAACTTTATGATTTTTTTAAAATGAGATTATTTTTTAGAGTAGTTTTGGATTCAAAGCAAAGTTTATAGATTTCTCGTATGTTCCCTGCCCCCACACATGTATAGTTTCTCTTCCTATCTATATCTTTGATCAGAATGGTACACTTGTTATAGCTGATGAACCTACGTCAGCGCATGATTATCACCCAAAGTCCATAGTTCACCTCAGGATTCACTACTGGTATTGTACATTCTTTGGCTTTAGACAAATATATAAGGATATGTATCCATCATTACAGCATCATACAGAAAAGATTCATATCCCAAAAAATTCCCTGTGTTCCACTTATCCCTCTCTCTGCAGTAACCCTTGGGAACCACAGATCTTTTTATTGTCTCCATAGTTTTGTCTTTTCCAGAATGTCATGTAGTTGGAATCATATACTCTGTGGCCTTTCCAGACTGGTTTCATTTGCTTAGTAACATGCCTTTAAGTTTCTTCTACAGCTTTTCATGGCCTGATAACTCATTTATTTTTAGCACTGAATAATATCTCACTGTCTCAATGTACCATAATTTATATACCTACTGAAGGACATCTTGATTGTTTCCAAGTTTGGATAATTATGAATAAAGCTGTTATAAATTTCCATGTGCAGATTTTTGTGTGGACATGAGTTTTCCACTTTTTTGAGTGAATAAACACTAAAGAACATGATTGCTGCGTCATATGTTAAGAGTATGTTTACTTTTATAGGAAACTTCCCAGTTGTCTTTGAATGTGGTTGCAGCATTCTTTGATTCCACTAGCTATAAATGAGAGTTCCTGTTGTCCCATACCCTCACTGGCATTGGTATGTATATCAGTGTTCCAGATTTTGATAATTTTAATACATCTGTAGTGATATCTCATTGCTGTTTTAATTTGTATTCCTAGTAACAAATGATGTTGAGCATGTTGCATATGTTTATTTGCCATCTGTGTATCTTTTTTGGTGAAGTGGCTGGTAAGGTCTTTGGCCCATTTGCTTTAAAATGTTTTTTTTTTAATTTATATGTAATTGACAGACAAAGTCACACTATTTTCAGATATGCAACATAACGATTAACCTTTGAGTCATTTTTAATCCAGTTATTCATTTTCTTACTGTTGTTTTAGCGTTTTTGTATATTTTGGATAACAGTCATTAATTTTAAAGATTTTATTTATTTATTTATTTGAGAGAGAGCATTAGCCCTTTGGGGGGGGTGGAAAAACAGAAGCAGAAGGAGAAGCAGACTCCCCACTGAGCCTGGATCCCAATGCAGGGCTCACCTCAGGACCCTGGGATCATGACTTCAGCAAAAGATAGCTGCTTATCCAACTGAGCCACCCAGGCACCATGGATAGTATTCTTTTATTAGGCATGTCTTTTGTAAATAATTTTCCTGAATCTGCAGAACCTCTTTGTCATCACTACGAATGTTCTAAGTTGTAAGTACTTTTTAATATCATAAAATGGGATAGAAAAATAAATCTTTTAAATATTGGAAGGGAATAAATAATCATTATAATACAATAGTCAACATAAAAACACAAGATACTAGTTGAAAAATTATTCAGTCTTTTAATGTATTTCAGCTTATAAATCCATTAATTTTCTTATTCATCAGTACTAATACAAAAATGCAGAAAGAAAAAAAAAATAAGACTGTAGGAGGAAGTACAGAGGAAGATGATTACAAAGGCAATAAAAGCCTATAAAAGACCTAGCAATAAATCTTTTTTGAAATGTTCAAGCCCAGAATTAGTAATAACTCATAATAAAGAAAACATTAAGGGTAGGAATAATGTAAATATATGCAAAAGTAATGCTGAAGTATTTAGTGTAATAAGTCTATTTTTCACATTTTGAAAAAATTTCAAATATTTCAAATAAGTCATTTGGAATAAACTTCTTTTTATCTGGAAGAGAGTATATACAAAAAGGAATAAAGACACATTAAAAAAATCTAGTGTTCCTAATTTACTAAGTTATCAAGGTTAATGAAAATCGTAATCTTCAAAAGGAAAGCACTTATAAAATGCTAAACCAAATAAAGGAAAAACATTCTTATTTATCAGTTATCAAAATGTTCTTGTAACAATGCTTAATAAAACTGTATGATATTGCAGCTAGATTATGAATACAGGAAAAATGTAATAGAATAAGGTAATCATATTAAAACTATGAGGTATATATGTATATATGTATGTGTGCAGACACACACACACATACAGACACAGATTTGGAACAGGATAAATGTTGTATTTCAAATAACAAACAAATGCTGAGCTACTCAAAAACTGTCCTTCGGGAAAATGTTGTATATATAAATCTCTAATTAGTATCACAAAAAAGTTCACTTCAGTTAGTTAAGAATGAAAACATAAAACAAAATATTGTAAAGGTACAAAAAGTCATCAAAGGTAGAAAATATAGCACAAAAATTATTTTTAAAAGTAATAAAAATTAATTAAAAATCAATAAAAAAGTAATATGGAGTTAGATGAAATATTCTAAAAATATATGAAACTCAAAAATTAAAATGAAAAGATGCACCCAAATCATATAAAAAAATCCATCTATATATGTAAAAGACACAATAAAAAATTAAAAGATGAACAACAAATAAGAAAAATTATTCTAAAGTCAGTAATAAAATTCAATATAAGACACTTTGGCAGGGGAAATGAGAAGATCACTACAAGAAAAATACAGATAGCCAAATTAACATAAATACATTTCTAACAAGAAAATGCAAGTTAAGGTCACAAAGACAACATCTTACTTCTATTACATTGGTAATAATTACAAAATACTGCAATATCTTCTGTTAGCAAGTATGTGGTAAAATTATCGTGGGTTTGTTTTTTTTGTTGTTTTTTTTTTTTTTGTAGGCTCATGTGGAGCCCAATGCAGGGGCTGAACTCATGACCCCACGATCAATACCCGAGCTGAAACCAAGAGTTAGTCACACAGGAGGTCAAAACAAGATGATGCATAGCCCTCATGTTTCCTTTTCTTTCTTGCTAAAAAATCACTGATATCAAAGGAGGGAGAGGTCTTTAAAAAGGAGTAAATTCACTAAGACACTGAAAATGATAAAAGATACTTCAGCAAACAAATATTATGAACTTCACATGGAAAAAGCAATTGCTGGAACAAAATTCATTATTAATTCCAAGATCAGGGGATGGATCACGCATGCAAAAAAAAAGTCTGAAGCAGTGGAGAAGCCCTCATGGAATATCAGGGAACTGGAGGCCAAAATAATCTGACTAGTGAGTTGGTTATAGAATCAATGCGAATTTATCCCTCATTGACCCCAAAAGCAAACATTTATGATTGCCGGTATTGTACTTCTACTATTGGCACTCCAGTTAAAATCAGAAAATAACTTCTGAAAAAAGGAAGCCAACTACCAGAAGTGAGGGTGTGGAGGCTGGAGCTCCCAGGGCCAGGCTGATGTCCCATCCAACTTGACATTTGAGACTGAAAGCCCATCATCTCTGATTTCTTGCATTTTTTAAAAAACAGCTATACAAGAATGTTCATTAAGCATCATTTATAATAGTAATGCAAATAAATACTATAAAATAATCCAAATGTCTATCAATATGGAAATATATAAATAAATTATCACTTTTCAGCAATTTAGAATATATGTATTAATGTAAGTTCTCCCAAGATTATGTTATTAAGTGGAGAAAGAATATTGCAAAAGCATGAATACATAAGATACCAGTTATGTTAGCCATTTATATTAATTTACAGATGAAATCCAGATTATACAAAAGCAAGTTAGGCAAAAAAAAAAAAAAAATCTGTCAGCAGGAATACACACACTGATTTCTTGCATTTTGCTCAGATGAATTATGATCTGTCTGATAAGTATGCACTCAGAGAAAAAGCTTTTCATTCAAAGATGCATCTGGTAAGGGGTGCCCGGGTGGCTCAGTAGTTAAGCATCGGCCTTTGGCTCAGGTCATGATCCCAGGCTCCTGGGGTTGACCCCCACATCGAGCTCCCTGCTCAGCAGGAAGCTTTCTTCTCCCTCTCCTACTTGTGTTCCCTCTCTCGCTATCTCTTTCTCTGTGTCAAATAAATAAATAAAATATTTTTTTAAAAAAAAAGCAAAAATGAATCTGGTAATTGTATAGGGAATATATCCTGTTTTAGTTAATTAAGCAAGTCAACAATTTATAAATATGATCAGACATCACCAAGCAATTGAGAAAAACCAACATTAAAAGTATAAATGATTGGGCGCCTGGGTGGCTCAGTGGGTTAAGCCACTGCCTTCGTCTCAGGTCATGATCTCAGGGTACTGGGATCGAGTCCCGCATCGGGCTCTCTGCTCAGCGGGGAGCCTGCTTCCCTCTCACTCTCTCTGCCTGCCTCTCTGACTACTTGTGATCGCTCTCTGTCAAATAAATAAATAAAATCTTTAAAAAAAAAGTATAAATGATTAATGTAAACAATAGAAAAATTGTCCTAAGAATAAACATAATAACTTACTAAAAAGATGGAAATAACAAAAATGAGAACAATGAAAATCTAATTAGAATTCTCAGAAAGATTTTTAAATATTGCAATATTTTATGTAGATAAATCAAGGGGAAATCAAGAAAATATACACAGGAGGCAATCAGAAGAAAATAAAGGTGACAAGGATGAGTGATCACCGTATTATAGGCTTAAAGTATTTCTGTAATTCTCCCCTAGGCCTATAGAGCACTCTGTCTGGTCTGTTTCCCATCACAGTGTCAGGTTTGGCCTTCTTCTGTGAATTACTCTGGAAAATAGGATGTGAGCAGAACTAACGTATACCACGTTTAAGAAGAAACTTTAATAGATATTGCATGAATCTACATTGTTACTGCCATGAAAACAGCAGGTCCCAGATAATTGGCTCTATGTTCATTGTGTCTCCCAAAAGGAAGAAGACATGTAGAGTAAGTAGAGCTATAACCACCATGGAACAGTGGCCAAAAACAAACCATGTTGTGGTAAGCCACTAAGATTCTGGAGTTATGTGTTACTACAGTATTGTATAAGGAATGTTTGCCAACAGAAACATTTAAATTAAGATTGAGAGAAAAAGCCAAGCAAATAACCCAGAAAATAAGACCAAAAAAAAAAAAAAAAAAAAAAGGAAAGGAAAGAGAGAGAGAGAGAAAGAGAAAGGGAGAGAGAGAGACTAAGAGATGAAAAAAGAGAGATGAAAAGACAAAAAGGCCAGGATTCATGGAAGGTCAATTCAGACAGAGTCCTCTAACTGGGCAGCGAGAATGAGATATCAAAGAAAGTAAAGGGGGAACAATCACATAAAAAACACTGGTAAGGCTGGAGAGAGATAAAAGTTTTCAGATAATAAAAATCAAAAAGCAGCAAGGAGGATTATTAAGTATCCATCTTCATGAAATTTCAAGAAAAAAATGAGGAGCATAGAATCCTACAGAGAAGAGCAATAATTACAAAGTTCAAAAATATGAATGAAATAGTTTTTAAATAGGTACTGAGCTTCAAGTTTTGGGAGAAAATATTTTTTAATGCAGAATTTCATGCTAAGAGAAACAACACCAAAATTTGGGAAAATAATACAGAAAAAAAAAGAGATATGGGAATCATATATAGTGGACTAAATCTGAGCATATAATAAAAGGAATTCAGAGTGTGACAATTAGGAAGGAGGCCTAGAAATGATCCATTGCGTGCCAAATCATTTAACAAATAGGGTGGCTAAATATCTAAAAACTATTAATGATATGAAGAAAATGTGCTTTCTCTCACTTGGCCTTCTTTCAGGAAAAAAAAGGAACCAATTAGAAGAATAACTAGAGAAAACCATTGTGCAAAAAAACCATCGTGCAAGAAAACCAGGGTCCAAATATGAACACTGAAATTGTATAGTTTGAAAAAAGCATTGGAAAAAAGAAAAAGAATCTATTTATTTTGATACTTAAAACATAGCTCTGGCATGGGATTAGTTACCTGATTATATTTTATTCTCTATAAATCCATTCAAAGTACCTCATTCAAATGATAACACATATTGAAACTTAACATTATGATTGGTCCTTGTCTTTAAATAATTTCACTTTTATGGTTATTATGAAATAATTCAGGTAAATTAAAATTTAAAAATCTTTATACAAAACTTATACCCACAATTTAAGAAACATTTCTGGTAGAATTTAGGCCATGTATGTACAAGCCTTCCCAAGGTGCTTCTTCATATGACAATGAATGCCATTATTTAGAATAGAATTTTAGAATTTTTTGCATACCTCTATAATGTATTACAAGTGTATAATTCTGTAAACAATATGTCAAAATATTAAGCAGATTTTAAACTTCATATAAATTATTCCTTAAGGTATTTTGTATTCCATATTGTTTTTAGAGTTTATATATATTGATATTTATAGATTAGATTCATTACTTTTAATAGGTACATAGTGTAATTGATATTAAAAGGCCACAAAATACCTGTTTTCCTACTAATAATTATTATATTTCCAAATTTTAGTCACATTAGAATGAACATTCATGATTATGATTCCTTGTGTACATATGTAAAATTCCTATATGACAATATTGCTCAAGGCAGTCAAATGCAATATGCTTTTTTATAGTAACTATTTTGTCACATAACATTTACTCTCTCTTAGAAATATTCATAAATAACATAATAAACTTATACACATATCTGGAAAAAATAACTATAAAAGAACAAATTAAAGTTGAAGTGAGTGATAGCATTTTAATATGCAAATATTCAGGCACAACTATACTTGAAGACACAGCAAATTACAGTGATACTTGCTCATAAACCTAGAATCATCCTGATAGCCACATATTATTGGAAATAAACTGTTTGAAGTTGTAAATATGTATCAATACAAGACTGTATATGCAGATTATAATATGTTGTAAATATACTTTGATATATGACAGTTGTATGGTGACTTAAAACACTATCACCTGTTTCACTATTAATGGTAGTTTCAAGTGGTAAACAACAGCATGGTAAATTTTCAAAGCAAGAAATAATAATAATAATTCAGGGTATATCAAATCATACAAAAATAGTCCTTTATTTTTAAATGTAAAATGGAGTTATAGTCTAAGCTCAGATTACTTAAAATAGGTATTTCATCTAAGTAAGCCAGCAGGACATTTGAAAGAAAATACAATTGTGGACAAAATAATTCTTTGTTGTAAAAGATCATCCTGTGCATTCCTGGATGTTTAACTTTCTTGGCCCTGCCCACTATTTACAAGTAGCAATCTCCAATCATTGTGGCAACTATCAATATACCATATGTTTTCAAAGTGCCCAGTAGGTTGGACACTACTCAGATATATTCTTAGGAGAACTTTTAAAGATATGCAGGAATTGCTAGTGTCTAGGAAAAGAATTGTTATATCATGGGAAATGCACACTTTCAAATTTACCAACAACATTTATTTAGAGATGTTGTCCTAATTTACCAATCAACTACCAGTACCATTTCTCTACATCTTCATCCACATATAATGTGGGTAAAACTGTTCATTTTTGCCAACCTGATGTGTGTGAAACATATATTTTTAAATTGATACTTCCATGGATATTTGCTGAATTGAGCATTTATCTTATATATAGTAACCATTTAAATTTTTATCTTTTTTGAATATGAAAACATGGTCTGTAGTAGTAAAAATCTGTTAACAGATGTTTACCAATAGAGAGACAATTAAATTATTACAATTATAAAATACTATGCAACTGTTAAAAAGAATATGATAGAACTTTAAGTACTGGCGTAAATATACTTACTAGACATGGCAATACTAGAAAATAAGGGCACAGTGTGCTATGAAGAATGTGAACTCATCAATATGTAAATGTTAGAAAAATTCTTAGAGAAAAAAAAAATTCTTAGATATATTCCAAATATAAGTATATGTAAATAGTGTAGTTCATTGGCAAGAAAAATCCAATTAAATAGGGTGAAATGGCCTTCCCTTCTTTTCTCTATATTGTTTTATTTGAAATTTGCAAGGTTTTTGGCTATTGCTACTATTATATTGATGCATTGTATGCCTCCCAAATCCCAGAGGCTATGTTTACATAGTAAATACATACCTTTTTTTTTCAAGATTTTATTTATTTATTTATTTGAGAGAGAGAGAATATAAGTGGGGGGAAGGAGAAGGACAAGCAGACTCCACCCTGACCACAGAGCCCAAAGCACGGCTTAATGCTGTAACCCCAAGATCATGACCTGAACAGAAATCAAGAGTTCGACGCCCAACTGACTGAGTCACCCAGGAGCTTCTAAGTATGTACCTATAATGGCAGAAATATATTCCCTTGTAAAAGCAAGAAACAAATATCAGCATAGTTTCACTTTTTTAATTTTCATAATTACTACTATTGTGATGTTGGCAACTGTATTAATTGAAGCATTTCTTATATGATCATCTTGCCCAATAAGAGGCAAGACCCTCTGAGAAGCAAGACCCTAGTGAGATGACACAACATATTTAAAGCTAATTAACTGGGCTGTAGAATCTATTCCAGTTTCTTTCATAGCTTGCACACAGGACATATTTTACCTCTCTTGTGACCAAGAGTTTGTGAAAATAATAACAGGTGGTATATGTACCTACAATAAAACTTTACTTCTCTAAGAAATTCTCAGAGATATATGTATAATATTTAATAATGCCCCATAACAATTAATAATATTTAATAATTCTATAATTCTAAATATACTTCTGTTAGTTTGGTAATAATAAGTATTAGACTATTTGTTGGTGGGTAGGGATATATCTCTTCCTTGATTTTGAGGAAAAACTGAAGGAACGCTTTTTTTTCTCCAGTTCTCCCCTTGATAGACATATCATTTGTAATGACCTATCAGAAGCTCAATGACAGCAGAGTTAATAATAATTATAATAATATATAGGAGGCACCTACTATTTCTCAGGCACCATTGCTAAGCACACATTATGTGTTCACTCATTTAAGCCTCTACAGAAACATCCATGAAGTAGGTATCATTAGTTTCACCTTCAGATAAGAAAATGGACACACAGAGAAAGTATGTTTCTTTGTCTCATGTCCAAGGGCTGGTCAATTGCAGAGCAGGAATTCAAACCCAGGTGACATGATCTAAAGTCTACTCTCTTAACCACTGAGCTATAATGCCCATAAGTAAGACAAGTGACTGCAATCCTTTGCTATGTTTATATATTATCAGGAATGTTATTTACTCTTTATGAGGCTGTCTTTGTTTTTCTTTCCCTGATGGATTCTCCAGAGGCTGATTATCTCTGCCTCCAAGACTTTCTTGAACAACAGTCAGCTAGGGATTTATTCACACAGCAGGAAGATTGTTATTTTGTGAGATTTCCCAAACAGCTTAAATACAAGAGGCAGTATGTAATTTGTATTTCTGAAGGGGAGTTTGTGAAAGTTTCATATGAGAAAACTTATGAAAATAAAATGATACAGCTCTCTTACCACTCAAAAGGAACCTTGATCTATTTCCCTCCCCCACTTCCCACTCCCTGGAGAGAAAACATGATCTCAAAAGCTGACCTTTTTCTAACATAAAACATGGCTAAACACTCCAACCAGTTCAGCGTCAACATTTCCCTTTTAATATTTTCAGGAAAAATTCCACTTAAATCCTTGCCAGTATCCCCTGAAATTATGATGTAGGAGTCAGCTGATGGTGATAAACCTACACTTCAGCCAACATTCCTATGGCATGAATATTATTATTTTAGAATTATATAGTACTCTCTCCACTCATAACTTTAGAAAGATTTTTGTGGAAAGAAGAAAAATTGAGTACATGTGGTAATCTTACATTTGTTTAACCCTCAATAATATTGGCCAGTTATATTTATACTTTATCAGAAAATAATTTTATTTCATAGCAGTGAGAGAGCTGAGAACAGAAATGTTTTTCTTTATGACAAAACCCATCATTATAAAGCAACAAAACTGTACAATAGGGAATTAAGAGAAAACAGATGTGAATGCACATCCACATTTATTTCTTCTTTGTCTAGAAGATTATCATTTTCTGCTCAAGCTCAGCTGTCAACTAGAAAATATTTTCATTAAAACAGAGTGAGTCTTGTAGTCATTCCTCTCGTAATAGGATCTTCTACCTTAATTTATTTTATAATGTTCTTAATGAACTCATCTTTTTTAGACAAATAAGTTGATTTAAACTCAACATACACAACAGATGATGACTGATTTGATCCATGGAGAATTGCTTTGCATTCTATCACAGATATCTCACTAATTCATAGAGCTTTAGATTCTTGTCAATGCCATGTACAATCAATTTTTGTTTAGGGTGGCTGGGAAGCAATATGTTTATACAACAGTCCTACTACCTTTAAGTTTAATTTTAAAAATGTGAAAATAAAGGTAATATTCCATTGAGTTGTTCAGCAATACTCTTTTTGTGATAACTATGAGAGGTTCATGAAATTCAATAGTTCTTGAAACAATTTAAGTTCAGCTGACCCACAGAAACTACTGCAGTGCCCAATATCCTAAAGAGATTGTTTTAACCACTTTATGTTGCTAGAATATCACTTAGGGCAATGTGTCATTTATTTAGTTGGGGAACAAGTAAATAATCTCATAGTCTATCTGGGCAATAGCAGCAATCCCCTTTCAAGACATGACCAGCAGGTTACAGCAGAAGTGTTAAATGGAGTTTCTCACCTTTCCAATAGTACAGAAACATTCACACTTCAGGTTTTTAGTCATTGTCTACATTAGACAAAAGTAACTAAAAAATGGAGAAATACTTTAAACCTGAGGAATCATATTTATAGCAATATCCTTCTTCTAAATAAAAATTGGGTAGAGAAGATGATTCATACATCACCTTATCACACAAAAAAAACTAGTTATTTTCTCAATGAATCTCAGTTTTAGAATTTTAAAACTGACTTTATCTCCATTATAATGATAATGTCAAGGATAACTATGCCAAAGACAACAGTGCACGGAGATGATTTCCAGATTATTATGTGTAAAACCTCTTTCCTGGATTCCAGTGTAAAGTCCAAACGCCTATTGTGTAGGCATTCCATTTTTCAGTTCTGCTCTCACATCTTATTTAATATCTCTGCTTCCCTTGTCCCTAAAGCAGCTTCTTTTCTAGACTTTTCTGTATTCATTGAGAATGCCATTGTCTTCTATTCACTTGTATCTTACCTTCTTTTTTTTTTCAATTTAATTTTATTTTTTCAGTGTTCCAAGATTCATTGTTTATGCACTACACCCAGTGCTCCTTAATATCCACCACCAGGCTCTCCCAACCACCCCCCAACCTCCCCTACAAAACCCTCAGTTTGTTTCTCAGAATGTATCTTCCTTCTTTCACTCATCCTCTAGATAAAATAAGCCAGTATATTTTTTGAGCTGTAGTTCCTGATATGCATTGAGTGTATTTCTTCCTCCTATTCCTCTCTGGCTCTCTTATTGTTAATTCTAAAATTTAAAAAAATCCTATGTATCTTATTGATTTTAGAGCAGTTGTAAATAGGATGGACTCCTTAATTTCTCCTCCTGCTACCTCATTATTTGTGTATGGAAATGAAACAGATTTCTGTACATTGATTTTTTTATCCTGCAACTTTACTGACTTTGTGTATCAGTTTTAGCATTTTTTTTGGTGGAGTCTTTGGATTTTTCAAATAGAGTTTCATGTCATCTGCAAATAGTGGAAGTTTCACTTATTTTTTTGCTGATTTAGATTCCTTTTATTTCTTTCTGTTGTCTGATTGCTGTGACTAGGACTTCCAGTATTATGTTAAACAACAGTGAGAGCAGACATGCCAGTCTTTTTCCTGACCACAGGGGGAAAGCCTAATTTTCCCCACTGACATAGGGGAAATGCTCATTTTTCCCCACTCAGTTTTTCATTTGTGGCCTTTATCAAATGGTTTTCCTGCATATGTTGAAATGATTCTATAATTAATTCTTATCTCCTTTTATTAATATGGTATATCACATTGATTGATTTGTGAATGTTGAACCATAATGTTGGCCTCATAGAATGAATTTTGAACTTTTCCTTCTTTTTTCTACCTTTGGAATAGTTTGAGAAGAATAGGTACTAACTCTTCTTTAAATGTTTGGTAGAATTCCTCTGTGAAGCTATCTGTTCCTGGACTTTGAAAGTTTTTTGATTACTGGTATAATTTCTTTGCTGGTTATGGTCTGTTCATGTTTTTCTATTTCTTCCTGTTTCAATTTTGGTAGTTTATATGTTTCTAGAAATTTATCTATTTCTTCCAGGTTGTCCAATTTGTTGGAATTAGTATTTCATAATGTTCTTTTATAATTGTTTGTATTTCTGTGGTGTTGGTTGTTATTTCTCCCCTCTTATTTGGGATTTTATTTATTTAGGTCCTTTCTCATCTTTTTGGTAAGTCTGACTAGAGGTTTATCAATTTTATTACTTTTTTCAAAGAACCAGCTCCTGGTTGCATTGATCTGTTCCATTGGGTTTTTTGTTTTGTTTTGTTTTGTTTTGTTTTGGTTTTTAGTTCCTATATCACCTATTTCTGCTCTAATCTTTATTACTTCCTGGATTGTTTTGTTGTTCTTTCCCTAGCTCCTTTAGTATAAGTTTAGGTTGTTGATTTGAAGTGAAAGACCTATATTCTGAAACCTATACAACACTGTTGAAAAAAGTTGAAGGTGACACAAAGAAATGGAAAAACATTTCATGCTTATGGATTGGAAGAATGAATATTGTCAAAATGTATACTACCCAAAGCAAACTACACATTTAATGCAATCCCTATCAAAATGCCACCAGCATTTTTCACAGAGCTAGAACAATCCTTAAATTTGTTCTGAAGGGTCCTGAAGAGCCGAAGTAATCTTTTTTTTTATTTAAATTTTTTCAGTGATCCATAATTCATTATTTATGCACCACACCCAGTGCTCCATGCAATACATGCCCTCCATAATATCCACCAGCAGGTTCACCCAACCCCACACTCTCATCCCCTCCAAAACCCTCAGTTTGTTTCTCAGAGTCCACAGTCTCTCATGGTTTGTCTCCCCTTCCAATTTCCCCCAACTCGCTTCTCCTCTCCATTTCCCAATGTCCTCCATGTTATTCCTTATGCCCCACAAGTAAGTGAAACCATATGATAATTGACTCTCATTTGATAATTGACTTATTTCACTCAGCATAATCTCCTACCATCCCATCCATGTTGATACAAAAGTTGGGTATTCATCCTTTCTGATGGAGGCATAATACTCCACTGTATATATGGACCGTATCTTCTTTATCCATTCGTCTGTTGAAAGGCATCTTGGTTCTTTCCATGGTTTGGCAACTGTGGCCATTGCTGCTATGAGCTTTGGGGTACAGATGGCACTTCTTTTCACTATATCTGCATTTTTGGGGTAAATACCCAGTAATCTTGAAAGAGAAAAGAAAATCTGGGGACATCACAATTCTAGACTTCAAGTAATATTACAAAGCTGTAGTGGTCAAACCATATGGTACTGGCACAAAAATAGGCACATAGACCAAAGAATAGAAAGAAAACCCAGAAATGAACTATGTTGTCAATTTATCTTTGACAAAGTGGGAAAGAATATCCAATGGGAAAACAACAGTCTCTCCAACAAATGGTGCTTAGATAACTGGACAGCAACATGCAAAAGAATGAAACTGGACCACTTTCATACACCATACATGGAAATAAATTCAAAATTGATCAAAGCCAGGGCACCTGGGTGGCTCTGTCTGTTAAGCATCTGCCTTCAGCTCAGGTTTTGATTCTGGGGTTCTGGGATGGAGTCCCTCATCAGGCTCCCTGCTCATCAGGGAGTCTGCTTCTCCTTCTGCCCCTGCCCCCAGCCTATGCTCTCTCCCTCTATCTCTCTCCTAAATAAATAAATAAAATATTTTTAATGGATTAAACACCTAAATGTGAGACCTGAAACCATAAAAATCCTAGAGAAGAACATAGGTAGTAACTTCTTTGACCTTAGCCATAGCAACTTCTTTCTACATATGTCTCCTTAGGCAAGGGAAACAAAAGCAAAAATAAAGCACTGGGACTTCATTAAAATAAAAATATTCTGCACAACAAAAGAAACAAACAAAACTAAAAGATAACCTAAAGATTGGGAGAAAATATTTGCAAATAACATATTAAATAAAGTACTAGTATCTAAAATATATAAAGAAATTTTAAAATGACACCCCAAAAATGAATAATCTAGTTAAAAATGGGCAGAAAACATGAATAGACATTTTTCCAAAGGAGACATTCAGATGCCCAATAGACTCATGAAAAGATGCTCAACATCACTCATCACCAGGGAAATATAAATCAAAACTACAATGAGATATCACCTCAGACCTGTCAGAATGATGAAAATCAAAAACACAAGAGAAAACAGGTGTTGGCTAGGATATGGAGAAAGTGGAACCATTCCGCACTGTTGGTGGGAATGCAAATTGAGGCAACCACTGTGGGAAACAGTATGGAGGTTCTTCAAAAAGTAAAAATTTGAACTACCCTACAATCCAACAATCACACTACTGGGTATTTATCCAAAGAATACAAAAATACTAATTCAAAGGGGTACATGCACCCCCAAGTTTATAGCAGTATTATCTATAATAGCCAAATTATTGAAGCAGCCCAAGTGTCCATCATTCGATGAATGTATAAAGAAGAAGTGATATATATACACAATGGAATATTACTCATAAAAAATGAGTAATGGAATATTACTCATAAAAAGAATGAAATGTTGCCATTTGTAACAACATGGATAGAGCTAAAGGGTGTTGCTAAGAGAAATAAATCAGTCAAAGAGAGACAAATACCATATGATTTCACTCATACATGGAATTTAAGAAACAAAACAAATGAGCCAAGGGTGGGAGAGAAAGAGAGAGAGAGACAAACCAAGAGACAGGGTCTTAACTACAGAGAACAAACTGATGGTTGCCAGAGGGGAGGTGGGTGGAGTGGGTTAAATAATTGATGCGGATTAAGGAGGACACTTGTAATGAGTATGTACTGTATGGAAGTGCTGAATCACTGTATTGTACACCTGAAACTAATATTATACTCTATGTTAACTAACTGGAATTTAAATAAAAACTTAAAAAATAAAAATAAGTAAAATATGAATCAGAAAAAAATAAAAAGAAAAGAGAAATCTTAAAATTTACATTGTATTACTGTACTATAACTCTGAAGGTAGGATGATGGAACTTAAGTTTGAGAGCAGCAATGCCTTTCAATGACTCAAGCAAAGTTTAACAAGATATTAGCCTGGGAAATCCAAAAGAAACAGTGAACACTCCAGAAGTAGAATAAGCAGGTTTCACTAGCTTGATTTAAGGACTACAAGGAGAAGAATAATTTATTAATGGCATTTTAGGCACGAGCTATTACTTTATAAACAGTCCAAAGCAATGTTTTGCTGTGTATGCAGCATCAGATTTGCTTTAAAGAGCTGTTGGAATTGCTAGGCAAGTCTGAAGATCTTAAATCACAGTGGAAATGGGCAAGCCTTCTGAACATGATGGTTTGTGTACCCTCTAAGTTATTTAAAATTCTTTACAAGATTTTTCTATATTTGAAACAATAGGAAGTTGTTTCACTTTGACATCTTTGTAGGTCATCTTCTGAATTAATGGCCTTTGGGTTTGCTTTACAAGATAAAGATCTTTATTTTAAAAGTCATTTTGAAATGAAATGCTGAAAATCTGACATCTTAAAAGTGGCTTGTCAATATTGATTACACAACTAGATCTATATTTAGATTTTACAAGATAATTTATAATTTGACAATGCCTAAATAAGTACTTTGAATAAATCTTCAAGCCTGTGTTTTCTTCTTTTAATCCTTACATGAGGTACCTTTATTTTCCCTTTCTCCTGCATTTTCTGTTATTTCTCTTATACTATTTAATTCTCTCCCACACATAGCCAATGTTATTAGGAACACAAGTGTGAATAAAAATGAGATGTGACACGCTGTGGTCTCCAGTGCAAGAAAGGATAAAATTGTGAGGCTACTTAGGCCAAGAAATCAAGGATTTTCTGAATATCATCCCACAGACTATAATTATAATTATACCTTTCTATATGATCTTCAAAACATATTATTTTGTGAGAGTTGAAATTGCCACCAAATGAGAGGCAAGATGCTTTCAGGCTGTGGAGCCATATAACTCAATGCAGAGACTTATTTCATTATGCAACTCTGTGCTACAACACTTTGGGCCTAAATAGTGTCCAGTTCAAAGAGGCCACAAAGATCACTCTGTCTTTTTAAGAGTTGAACATTCACCCAGTATTGGAGGAACATAACCAGAGATACAGAGCAAGGGATGACAAATTGGAATATGGTGCCAATATTACCATCACAACCTAATTCCAAGGAGGTGAGCAGGATAGGATTAAGAGATCCCAACCTCTTTCCCTGGAGAAACAATCCCTGACCTTTATTACTCCATTCTGTAGAAGGGAAGAAAACAAGAAAAGCAACACCCATGTATCCCGTCATCTGAATATTTAGTGACTCCCTCATTACAAATGTGGACTAAACATTACCCTATAATACAACCAACAAAGCAATGCCCTCTCTACTCTGAGAGAACAAGAAGCCTGTGGAAGGATGAGTAAAGACACTTCTAATGCAGATCTTCATCCTGACCCCACATCCCTGCCATTTTTTTACTACTCACCGAAACCATCTCCTATACCTCATTTAACTGTTAAAAATAGCACCATTTATTCTAGACTCATTTAAGTGGGTTGTGGGAATTGAAGGAAATCAATGAATCTTGGAACACTGAAAAAATAAAATAAAGTTTAAATTTAAAAAAATTAAAGGAAATCGGAGGGAAATGTGTTTATGGAGCTGACTGTGTCAATTATGTTAGTGTTGAACCATACAGCAGGCTAATTATAAGCCCCAAGAGACAAAAGAGATTACTTTTTATCTTGTTGCCCCCTCAATTTTTACATTGTTTGAATCTGGGTTCTGCTTTAGTGAGAAATAGCACAAAATACATGGCCTTATATTTACTTAATTATTTTTCTTTCTTCCAATGAATTTGCTTCATTATCTCTCTCTTAAAGTTAACATTTCCATGTAGATCAGTTTTTCTTGCTCCTTAATAGAAATCTAGATGTCCCCACTAGTATGTAAGAGGGAAAATTTTTAAAATAATTAAAACACCTATAAACAAGTGAATATTTCCAAACTATCACTTAGCTGGTGTGCTAAACTATAATTATTAAAAAGGAAATCATATCACCTATAAAAATAGATCTGCCTGTCTTTTCTTTTCTGTTTATTAAGAGTCATGCATTATTATTACATGGACCAGATGGGGTAAATTTGAAAGAAGTTATAGAAGATACTTTAATATTGGGGTCTGTAAGGTATTTGTGAAGGTTCCCTTCTTCTACACCTATTTAAATAAGACAAATCTTGAATCAATATTTTTTTAGTTCCCATGATGCTAATAAAAGCTCTTGATATCAAATGATGCAGTAATAGTGATAAAGAGTCTTTACAGAAACTAATGGGGAAAAGATAAGATTTCTCTTGGAAATAGTTTTTTAACAGCAACATCACCAGAACATCATCAGAACAAAGCAAAGTAAAACCTAATATTTACTTTGTGAAAGGAATATCTGCTAATATCAGTAAAGTTTCAGTACAGTAGAATAAAGATTACATGTTTGACAGTATTTGAATTTGTATGCCTAGAATAAACCCAGTTTTATGGGCATCATTTTGTTACTATGGCATATTTGGGCATAATATGGACATATTTTATTAGCAAAAGAGAATACTAGTATATAAGACTGAATGAAGATATATTGCACATTTTTTTCTTCTTCCCAAACTATTGCTAGCGCATTTCTGTCTCCATTTATTCTATTTTCTATCTGTAAGAACTAGAACTCTTGGGAAATATGTCTACATATTTTATAAAATCTTATAACAATAAGTGTTCTACTAAAGAAGAGAAATGCTATTTACACCATAAAATAGAATATATCAAAATAAAGCTACTTATTTTTACTCTTTTTTTAGTTCATTGACACAATTATGTAATGCAAATTCCCAAATTTAAGGAAGTTGAAAACAGACTGTAATTAGTTTTACTGATTTGTGACCAATGTTCTCACCTTAAGAGTTTCATAATCTCAATTTCATCCTGAAAAACACAAGATAAAGATGTCTACTTGGTAAGTTAATATATCCCTGCCTTATAAAATCTAACAGTTTTATTTCCACTTATTTCAAATCTCTTCAAAGAAGCAGGAGTTAACTGCCTTTGCTGATCCCACATGATTTCAGCACTTTGTTTTCTTTGAGATATTATTATAAAATCTCCAAAGACAAAATACATTGTATATTTATAAGTAGTAACAAATCAAACAATAAAAATGTATTCATTCTGAGGCCATATATACTTAATCCATTTTTCTATTTTAAAAAATGAAAGAATATATTCTATCCACAAAATGATAAAGTCTAATAACATAGACTTGCCTATTTTGAAAGAACTGTTTGACAAAAAACAGATTTTGTTGCAAAGTGGTAAACATAACAAACATTGTTGCTCATCCTACCATAAGTACTTCTATCAACTTAGTGTTCTAGCTTTGAATTACCAGCGTTGATGTTTTTTCTCTGTGTTTATTTTATAACCTTTTAAATTATATTCCTTAAAAATACCACTGGTCAGAAAATGACAGTTCTAATTAGCAGCACCTTATTGGAATTTAAGCCCCATACAAGGAAATATTCTTGATAGAAAAAAAAATTACCAGAAAATAAAATTTACAAAAAGAAAGAGATACATAAAGTTAAATGTATCTCTATTTTCTAGTTCCAAACAATTGCAAATAAAATGTGAAAGATTAGAGTAATATTAAAAATAAATGATAATAAGTTTAACAAAGATGTAGACAATTCTAGTTTAAAACTAAAAAGCATTACTGAGAGAAGTTAAAAACTTAATTAAGTAAATATGTCATGTTGATGGATTGGAGGACTTAATATTATAAAGATGTTAAATCAATCTCTATGTTTTAATGCCATCTCAATCAAAATTTCAATTCATTTTTCTTTTGAAATGTCTATCCCCAAAGTGACATAGAAATGCTAAAAATCTAAAATAATTGAAACAATCTTTATAAAAGAGCTGACTTTTCATAGACCTACAGTAATTCAAATAGTGTGTATCAAAATATAAAAAGACAAGTAAATCAATGGAAGAGAATAGAGTCTACAAACAGACTTATACATAGAAAGTCAATTTATTTTCAACAAAATCTGAAGGTATTTTATTAAGGAAAAGAATGTTATTTCAACAAATCATGCTGCAAAAGCTGGATACCTCCATGAAAACAAATGAACCTTGAATGCTACCACTTAATATAAAAAACCTATAAAGATTTGTAAGAAAATGTAGGTGAAAATCTTCAAGTGTATGAAGGTAGTAGGCAAACATCTCTTAGAGGCAACACACAAAATATTAACCATAAAAGAAAAAGATGATAAACTGGGTTTCATTAAAATTAAAAATATCTGTTCACCATTAGGAAATAATTCATAATATATATGGAAATACAAAGGAGTTGTTTCGGTATATCTAAAAAGTACTGCAACAAAAACAATAAAAAAGAGATATCAACACCACCAAAGGCACATTTCAGGAAAGAAATAATGGACTTCATTAAAATTAAAAACTTTTGCTCTATGAAATATAATGTCAAGAGAATTAGCAGATGAGCCACAGATTAGGAGAAACCATTTGCAAAAGCAAACAACTGAAAAAGGATTGTTATCCAAAATATACAAAGAACTCTTAAGACCCAATAATAAGGAAAAAAATAATCCAATTAAAACCAGATCAAAGACTATAATGGACACCTCACCGAAGATAATATACAGGTGGCAAATAAGCACATGAAAATGAGCTCCACATCCTATGTCATCAAGGAAATGCAAGTTAAAATAAGAATGAAATACTGAAGTGCTGATTTTTACCTAGGTAATGTAAACAGTATGTATGAGGTCACTCCAGTTAGCATGATCCCCCCAATCTTAAATTAAGAGAAATGGTGTTAATAGATTATTTTGAGCAAGTATATATGCAGAGACAAAGATTAAACCAGAGGAAAAAATAAATAAATAAACAACTACTACAGAAAAAAGAGAAACTTTGTATAAGATAGTACACCTGGGGTTCTGGCTGTCAGTGATTTTTTTAAAAAGTAGCTCCTATTACACTAACCCTACTGCAGACTGCACCTGAAAAACCATATGTAGAAGATATGATCATAACTTCCATCAACATAGGTACCTGAAAGAGAATTCAAAAAAGACCTTCGCATTTACATTTTTATGCTTCCAGTGTTATTAGGGGCTTCTTTTTTTATAATACTTACCCAGTAAAGAAAGAGGAAGTCATGGGATGCTAAAAAAAAAAAAAAAAAAAAAAAAAGTTGGGGAGGAGAAAAGAAAATGTATGTAAAGCAATCAAGAAAATAACAGAAAAAGAACTGTCAACAAAACAACTTGATTGGAATTCTAGCAGGAGGATGGAAGGTTTTGGGAGACTCGCCTCCTACAACAAAAGGTATTCAATATGAAGAAAGGCATGAGTAGGGATTGAAAAAAATGTGAATATATGATACATATATTTTAAATATAAAGAAAAAACAAAACTGTCTAAAAATAATCCCCATGGAAACCATAATTCAATTCAAAGGATACTTAAAATGTGTATATTTTGTCAGGAAATCTTCTCTAAAAGGATAATACTTTATTTATGATCTATCTGAATAACCATGGAGACTTCAGAAATGAGTATTTCAGGCTTAGGTTATAACAAATATAGTAAGCACTAATGTAGTAACAAGCTTGCCATAAAATGTTCAAAGAAGTAAATTTATAAAATGTAAAGATGGAAGACAGTAAATATGGGCTACAGTAGCATGAGATGATGTCAAAAAGGTAAAAATAATCAGATTATGAAGAGCTTGGAAAGCACAGTAGGGTATTTGGTTTTTCTTTGGTGTGCAATAAACAACCATTGGAAAGGGTTAAACAGGAAGTGATATTCAGAGAGAGGTACATGGTAAATTTTCTGTATCTATTGACTAAATGAGATACTCTCTTGATGTCATTATAGTTCCTGCTGCCACTCAGGCTCCAAATATTATTCATATTTGATGCAATTCTGCTTCACATCTAGTAAGTCACCATGTTTTCCAAGCTAACCTTAAAAAATTCCAAACTCTTCCACTTTTTACAAACCTTGTTCCACAGGATGAGGTCCCCATTATCATTATCCTGGGTTGTTCTGCAAACCTTTTGTTTACACTCAGAATTTTCTCTGTCCAATTGATTCTGTTAATGCAACAAAGTCTCCTCAGAATATCTCTTATTCTCAAAAAATACTGGCTTCCCATAGTATATAGAGTACAGAAACTATAAATCTGAGCCTTCTGCAAGTCATAGTTTGGCATCAAACTTTGACCCATTAATAGAAATGCCTCAGGGGAACCTCAGTGGTTCATTTGGTTGAGCATCTGCCTTTGGCTCAGGTCATGTTCCCAGGGTCCTGGATCAAGTCCCACATTAGGTTTCCTGCTCAGCACAGAGCCTGCTTCTCCCTCTCCCTCTGCCACTCCCCCTGCTCATGATCTCTCTGTCTGTCTCTGTCAAATAAATAAACAGAATCTTCAAGAAAGAAAAAAAATGCCTCAATGCTGTTCAAATATTGGCCGGGGATTGTGGTCAATATTTGATCAATGGTCAATATTTGTGATGTATTGTCCAATGGTAAAGATTTGGAGCCAAAAGCTGACTTGTACATGCAGACAGATTTCAGCTCAATATGAAAACTATATTTTAGGGAAGTAGAACTCTTAATACTGGAAGAGATTGTCTCCTGATATAGGAGGCTTTAAGTACAATTGAGTGATGCTATGTATAGAATAATATAAAGGTCACCCTGCTTTATGAAAAAGGATGAATTAGATCAGTTGGATATTTTTTCTCTAACTACATGTCACTGAAACTTTTTATAAAACCATAAAGTTCAAAATTCCTATTTTAGAGTTAAGAAATAATAAATGATGCTGTTCATAATGCTCCCAGTCTAGTGTTTTCATTTTCTACTATTTGGGGATTATTTAATTCAAACCAAAAGAAAAAAAAGCAGTAGAATTCACAAGAATGCCATGATGTGTGTGATAACATATTATCTAAAGCCTTTGAGCTCTTTGAAGATAAGCTGTTGAATAATGTCACTACATTATTATTATAGTTAGATATAAATATGGGTTTAGCATCTTGTCAAGATGATATAACTTTCAAAAGAGTGTAAACTGAGAAATTCACATGTGCAATTTTAAAGGAAGCATGCAAGATTCAAAAGATTAAATCAAGCTAAAGATACTGTATTTTATCAATATGTATCCTTTTCATGGAAATAAACTATAGAAATATGCTCAATTAGATCAATTAATTTAAAAACTAGGTTTGATTGCCCTTTATTTTATGTGAGTGTGTTTGGAGTGTTTCTGATTACCTTAATTAAAATGAATTAATCTAATTGACTAATTTACATTTACATCAATGTCAGTATTTAAACTGGACATTTTTGTAACATTTATTTTAAAATTAAAAATTGGTCATAATAAATAAGTCCTTGATTACTTAGTTTATTAAATATCATGCTTGAAATAAAAGGACCATGGTTAACATTTTTGCATTGTTGCCTTTAAAACAAAGCAATATTTTCCCAGGATATAGTTCTCTAATGTTAAGTCATTTGAGTTAATCCTCAAAAATAAACAATTGCTTAATTACCTCAATGCACAAAATCCACACTGCAGTTTTAAAACATCAAAATGGGAAAAGTAATTAGTCTCTTGGGTATAATTAATCTGTCTACCAAGAATTGAGCCAAATTGTAGTTTAGTCTTTTTACAAATCAGAAGCCAATTTTAATTATACTGAAACATTATACTTCTAGCAGTCGAGGTAGCTCTAAAAGTAAGTTATATCTCCATATTTATCATGGACTTGGGAAATCACAGGAAAAAAAATGGAAAGAAGGGCTATACTCAGAATTAGAATCACTGCAAATCTTCAGAATTACTTATACTTTAACAATCTAGATATGGCTTGAAAGCCAATCCAAAAAGCAGATATAATTTATTTCTACTGCACTTTTTCTACTGGTATGTAAAAATACCAGGCACAGAGTTACTGAATACCAACATAGAACAAAAGACATAAAATTAAGAATTTTTACAATAAAGCTTTAGAGAAAAGAGAATGTGAATAGCAGCAGAAATGGATCATTTCACCAAAAACTGTTAATCAAATGATTGTTTCACCAAATGGTCAGTTCAGCAAAAGATTTATTGCCTTTAGTAAAGCAGTGTTTCTTTTAAGAATTTATGAAGTTTGCACCAATTTATATTTTAATAGCTTCCATAGGTTTCTGAAATTTTTTTTCATTTGTCTTCATAGCAGCAGTTTAAGAAATGTTCCATTCATCAAAAGCCAAGGGCTTTAGGTAAGTTTTAGCTTCCTGTCAATATATTTGGTATTCATAAAAAAATTTTATTTCACCTTCAGGTTAAATGTAAGCCTCACTTTGTAGAAGTTTCAATTTTTGCTGATCTATTTGGAATCATTTGCAGTATAATTTCCTGTTTTAGAGCCAAGTATCATGATCAGGATACTTTCTATAATTTTTCAAATAATATATTAATCTTGGGCTTTTTATGTATACCATTTAGAAATGAGAATTTATTGTGCTTAATTTATGTCTTTTTTAAATTTTTTATTTATTTTTTAAATTTCTTTTCAGTGTTCCAGAATTCAGTGTTTATGCACCACACCCAGTGTTCCATGCAACACGTGCCCTCCATAATACCTACCACCAGGCTCACCCAACCTCCTTACCCCGACCCCTTCAAAACCCTCAGATTGTTTTTCAGAGTCCACAGTCTCTCATGATTCGTCTCTCCCTCCAATTTCCCCCAACTCCCTTCTCCTCTCCATCTTCCCATGTCCTCTGTGTTATTCCTTATGCTCCACGAATAAGCAAAACCATATGATAATGGACTCTGCTTGACTTATTTCACTCAGCATAATCTCTTCCAGTCCTGTCCATGTTGATACGAAAGTTGGGTATTCATCCTTTCTGATGGAGGCATAATACTCCATAGTATATATGGACCACATCTGCCTTATCCATTTGTCCATTGAAAGGCATCTTGGTTCTCTCCACAGTGTGTTGACTGTGGCCATTGTCTTATTATAAACTATGTTTTGAATTTTTAAAGGACTCCCAAACAATGCTTTCCTTTACCTTATTGCATGTATAGCTAATGTTCATAAAATTGGAGGTTCAACTTATGTTGTCAATTTAGTCACTGTAGTAATCCTTTCTAGGAAAATCACAAGGAATAAACATAGTAAAATTGGCAGAATATGTATAGAACGACAAACATTTACTGAGGGATGTAGAAAGGATGTTAACAAATGGAGGTTGTATTACTTTCCTGACTGGGAAGATAAAATACAAAAATGTCATTGCTTATTCCTGTGTTAATTAGGTCACTTAATGTAAAAAGTAACATCAAATCAAATCAAACTGGCATTATGGACCAGGAAATTTATTGGCTCATGTAATTATAAGTCTAGAAGAAAAAGAAAATTCAAAATTGTCTTAACTTGTAGACCCTGTCAAAGTCTCACTTTATTTTTCCATCTCAGTATATGTTCTGCTCTGCACATTGTTAGCTGTATTCTGAAGTTTTTGTGTTGTTTTGTTATGTTTTCCTGATTTCAATTTAGTTACCAAAACCTCCCTGGGCTATGGAATTCCCTATCCACGTTGGAGGTGGTAGAAGGGAGAAGTATGTATTTCACAGCCTTCAAATGAAAATACTGAAATACATTCTAATAAGTCAAATTACAGTTATATTTTCAATTCGACTAATCACTATAGTGAGAAAAATGCCAGGTGCTGATTAACTTAAGTCAATAAACAACTACCTTTGAAATCTGAACCAAATCTCATGGCTATTATCCAAAGATAATAAAAGAAGTGATACTTGGAATAGAAAAAAATGCCCTCCACCCTTTCAAAATCACTTATAACTCAATGTATATTCATTGAAAAAAGGCAGTGGGATTCAGGGAACTTGACAAACTTACTCTCATGTTCATGTAGAAAATATTCCTACTCCGCCAGCTGAGCCAGAGAGGCACCCCTGTGATGAGCACTGAGTGTTATACACAATGGATGAGTTATTGAACACTATATCTAAAACTAATGATGTATTATTATATGTTGGCTGAATGAATTTAAGAAAAAAAGAAAAAAGAAAAATATCCCTAAACTCAAATGCTGATAAAGTCCAAGTAGTCAACCTAAATAACAAAGTCAAGTTAAATGAAAGGCTATTTTACAATATGCAAAAGTAGAGTAAACCTATAATTGGTTTTCCTACTCACAACACTTATCAGATTATAAGGGGCACCATTAATCATTATTCCAAATTAGAGTTCTAACCCAAACTATCCTAGACAAACCATGCTCCACCTCACTTGTGGTACCAACCACAAGTTGTTTTCCAAGCTGGTAAGTTTGAAGTCCTTAATACACATATAAGTTAGAAAAGTTGAATAAATAGTGTTACATGTAAGTCTCAAGTTCAGAAGAGTACTAACCTAGATGTAAAAACTTGAGAGACACCTATGTTCTTATATGCTTAATGCAATGAAGTGAAATATATATACTTAGGAATATATAGAGAGAGGAGAGGAAATCAAAGGTCTCATCATTGGGGTACCCAGCACTAGAAGTTGGAAAAATAAAGCAGCAGCAGTAGAGAATGATACGTATTTGCCTGCAAAACAAGGAGGAAACTGGGAGACTGTGACTTTCTAGAAAAGAAGAAAGAAAGTATGGAGGTTTAGCCATTATATATACATCAAGAGAAAGATACTAAATTATGGAGATTATAAATGAAGAAGCAGAGCTATTGTGTTCACCACGTACATTACTTTCTACATAGAAAACCCAGAGGAACCTAAAATATTTATAATTTATGAGAGAATTTAGCAATCTTGGCAAAGATACATTCAATATACAAAGCTAGAAAGCCACAATAAAGTTAGAAAGCATATTTTTTAAATGATTCCATTTTCCATAGCAACTCTTTTTCCCTATCAATCTCAATTCAACAGAATCTTTTAACTCAATATCCTTCTTTTTCATACGGATGTTTATGTTGTGTTTCTGTGTGTGGGGCATGTATGCAGGTATCAGAGACATATCTTTTTTTTTTAATATTTTATTTATTTATTTGACAGACCGAGATCACAGGTAGGCAGAGAGAGAGGAAGGGAAGCAGGCTCCCTGATGAGCAGAGAGCCCAATTAGGGGCTCCATCCCAGGACCCTGGGATCACGACCCAAGCCGAAGGCAGAGGCTTTAACACACTGAGCTACCCAGGCGCCCCAGAGACATATCTTTAAAAAAAAGATGATCATGATCATTATGCAATAAATTATAAAACTTGCAATATACTAAATACATAGAAACGTATATCTGTATATCATGTTGATGCATAGAAATTTTTAATATTTTAAAGATACCCTAAAATTTGCAACACTAGCTTTGGTGAAAGTATTACACAAATATAGTGTTGGAATAGATATAGATCACAGAAATGTAAATTTGGAATTTTAATATATGATGGAAGTGGCATTTCAGATCAGGAAAGGATGAAGCATTTAATAAATTATACTGTGATAATTATCAATGGTGGAATAAGGAATAGGTCCACATACCAAACAATATCAAATATCAGTTCCACATGTATTAAACACAAATTGGTAAGAAGACTTTAGAGCTCTTACTATATTTTTTAATAGTAGTTTAAAAAATACTAAATGAAATCCAAAATGTACATAAAATATTGCTAAATTTATATGCGTTCATATCCAGACTACTATTCTTCAGAAACATAAGAAAAATAAGACAGATTACAAACTAGAAAAAGATATACCAAGAGCATATAAGCAATAAAGTCTTAGTACACCAAGTGTATAAAGAAAAAGACAAAAAATCTCTATAGGGTCAGGTAAACTGGTTATTCATAAATAAGGACAGGCTAGTGACCAATAAATACATGAAAAAAAAAATCGAACCTCAGTAGTAACACTTGAATGGGAGTCCATTTCATTTCTGTTAGTATGGCAGAAATTAAAGAGACTATCAATATCAGGTATTATGATGGTGTGGTGCAAATAGAGCCACCTTCTAGTGCTTCAAGGGATATTAATTCTATAAAACCATCTGGAGAATAATAGGACTCCATATTGTATAGCTAAAGCATGTTTACCCCACTCAATAATTTTACTCTTAAGTATAAACTTCAGAGAAACTAATACACAGATACAGAAGGAAACATACAGAAAAGTATTATTAGAAGTTCTGGTTATAAAGAAAATGTAAGTAGCCGAAATGTCTGTCAAGACCAACATGAATTGTACAATATTCATGCAACGGAATCCCATGTAGCAGATAAACTAAAGCTGTATTTATCAACATACATAAATCTCACAAATGTAAAGTAGAATTCTTAGAAAAGCAAGTCACAGAATAAACAGACATAAATCGCAATGTCATGTTATATACCATACATTTTAAAGCACGAGATAGTAAAAAACAAATTTAGAGTTTTTACTTTTGCAACTGGGAAGAACTATAGAAGACACTACAACTCTGCTGGCAATGCTTTAGAGCTCATGCATGAGATGGGTAGAGAGAGTTTTTACTATTATTCATACCTTTGACTGTATTAACATTTTGTAGTAAATTCTAAAAGAGATTTTAATCTAGATTAAAAAGTAAAATCTGATTCTAGTTTCTGGTTTTATATGCAAGGAGCTTATAAGTCAACACTCTATCCTATCATCAAGTAAAAGGCTGAACAGACTGAAAATCAACAACTTTTCTTGGATTCATAAGAATAGGAAGAACACAGGGAAAACCAAGACCCCCAACATTGGGGAGACAGGAGAATACAAAGGGTCATGGCTTACCAAACAGAGGCTCACAAACAAGAACTAGAGCTAGCGTAGGAAAACCTGAACTGTAATTGATAAATTGCTGGAGGCTCAATGTAGATGACTCTGAGCATTAAAAACTCCCCTAGGGGAACCAGTCACAGGGAGACCCTAAAAATATTATGAGATTACTTCCAGGATCTCAACCAGATTCCCACAGTAAATATCAGAGAAAAATCCACCCCTTCTTCTGGCAGGTGGAGGGGAAAAGGAGACATTTTGAAATATATCAAAGTACTCACTTCTCAAAAGGGTCTGTCCTCAAGAGAAACTAGTTAACAGGAGCCTAAGCTGCTGGTGTATGGGAAATAGTCAACTCTAGACCCTTCTAGCTACCCTATGGCACCTAAAGTTTTAGAAGTTTATAGTACAGAGTCATAAGGTCACCAAAAGACTAAGTGAGACCTAGTCATAAGACTATAGAACGCTCCCCCTGCCCCACCACCTCACTACCCTATTTATAAGACCTGCTTAAAGCAGTTCCTTGTGTACAAAATATCATATCCAGCTATCAAGAAAAAAATTTAAGTCAAATTGAAGGGCAATCCCCTCCCCCACCATACACACACAATCTGAAGAACTGGACATGGCAAGGATGTTGGAATTATCATACTGAGAATTTAAAATAACTATGATTAATATGCTAAGGATATTAATGGATAAAGTATACAGCATGCAAGATTAGACAGGCTACATAAACAAAAAGTTGGAAATCCTAATTAAGAACTAAAAGGAAGAGGGGGGAGGAGTCAAGATGGTGGAGAAGTAGCAGGCTGAGATGACATCAGGTAGGAGATCAGTAGATAGCTTATCAAACCATTCCAAACACTTGCAAATCCAACAGGAGATCGAAGAGAAGAAGAGCAGCAATTCTAGAAACAGAAAATTGATCACATTCTGAAAGGTAGGACCAGTTGAGAAGTGAATCCAAAGCAATGGGAACATAGATCGTGGTGGGGAGAGGCCAGCTCCCAGCAAGCGGCAGAGCAAGAGAGCACAAAATCAGAACTTTTAAAAGTCTAATCCACTGAGGGACATCACTCCAGAGGCTAAGCTGGGGTGAAGCCCATGTGGGGACAGTTCCGTCTCAGGTCCCACAAGGTCACAGAAGGATCGGGGGTGGCTGACTGTCGCAAGCTTGCAGGTATCAAAGTGGGGAAGCTGGCTACAGAGACGGAGCTGGGAGTGAGCTCTCAACTCCGGGTTACCTTAAATTGTGATCCGTGGCATAGGCCACTGCACTGTGAGCAGAAACCCCACAAGATCGGGGGACACCCCGCTGGAAGAGCACAGGGATCTGTGGGGTTTGGAGACTCCAGGCAGGTCTGTGTGCCAGAGACAGAGATTTTTGGTCACAGGCTGGGTGAGCTCGGCGCGCAGCCCGGAGGCCAGGGAGATGCGAGTGATTGAGCCCTTTTCTCTGAGGGCGCAATGAGGAGTGGGGCCGGAGCTCTTGGCTCCTCTGGGCCAGGAGATTGGGAGGCCACCATTTTCATTCCCATCCTCCAGAACTTTACAGAAAGCGTTTAGGGAACAAAAGCTCCCAAAAGCATATCCAAGTGGATTACTTAACCTGGCCCCTGGTAAGGGCGGTGCAATTCTGCCTTGGCCAAAGACACTTGAGAATCACTAGAACAGGTCCCTCCCCCAGAAGATCAGCAAGAAATCCAGCTAAGACCAAGTTCACTTACTAAGGAGAACAGTGGAATTCCAGAGGATAAGAAAGCAAAGCATGGAATTCATGGCTTTCACCCCATGATTCTTTAGTCTTGCAAAGTTAATTAATTGTTTTTAATTTTTTTTCTTATGCTAAATTTTTTTAACTTTTACTCTTTCTTCTTTTAATGTTTTTTTAACTAGTTTATCTTAACAATACTTTCATTTAAAAAAAATCTTTTTTGACCTTCATTATTATAGTTTATTTTATCCTTCATTGTATAGAACTTTATTTTTTGTATGCACATAGGGTTTTTTTCTTCTAAAAAAATTTGGGATACAACTTCTAGTAGATCAAAATATACCTTAAATCTAGAATAAGGATTTGTTCTCGTCTCCAGCCTGAACAAATTCTCTCCACTTTCTTTTTCTTTATTCTCCCAACCAACTTATCTTATCAACTCCCTTTTTAGAATTTTTTTTAAAAATTTCATCTTTATACTCATATTCCATCCCTTCATCATGTTTACCCTTATATATATTTTTCATTCTTGAAAATTTTGGGAGGTATTTTCTTCTAAGAGACGAAAATACTCCCAAAATTAAGTAGGTAATCCTATTCTATTCACCAGTCTAATATATGTATTTTCTTTACCATATTTCTTCTTTATTTTTTCTCTTTTTAAATTTTTTTAACTTCTTTTTACCCACTTTCTTCCCCCTATGATTTGGGGTCTCTTCTGATTTGGTTAAAGCACATTTTCCTGGGTTCTTTGCCACCCTTTTAGTATTTTATTCTCTCCTTCATATATTCTTATCTGGACAAAATGACAAGGTGGAAAAACTCACCACAAAAAAAAAAAAAAAAAAAAAAAGAACAAGAGGCAGTACCGAAGGCTAGGGACCTAATCAATATGGACATTAGTAATATGTCAAATCTAGAGTTCAGAATGACGATTCTCAAGGTGCTAGCTGGGCTCGAAAAAAGCATGGAAGATATTAGAGAAACCTGTCTGGAGAAATAAAAGCCCTTTCTGGAGAAATAAAAGAACTAAAATCTAACCAAATTGAAATTTAAAAAGCTATTAATGAGGTACAATAAAAATGGAGGCTCTTACTGCTAGGTTAAATGAGGCAGAAGAGAGAATTAGTGATATAGAAGACCAAATGACCGAGAATAAAGAAGCTGAGCAAAACAGAGACAAACAACTCCTGGACCACTAGGGGACCATTCAAGAGATAAGTGATACCATAAGATGAAACAACATTAGAATAATTGGGATTCCAGAAGAAGAAAGAGAGAGGAGAGTAGAAGATATATTGGAGAGAATTATTGTAGAGAATTTCCCTAAAATGGCAAAGGGAAAAAGCATGAAAATCCAGGAGGCACAGAGAACCCCCCTCAAAATCATAAGATTAGGTCCACACCCTGTCATCTAATAGTAAAATTTACAAGTCTTAGCGACAAAGAGAAAATTCTGAAAGCAGTCCAGGACAAGAAGTCTGTAACATACAATGGTAAAAATATTAGATTGGCAGCAGACTTCTCCACAGAGACCTAGCAGGCCAGAAAGAACTGACATGATATATTCAGAGCACTAAATGAGAAAAACATGTAGCAAAGAATACTATATCCACCTAGGCTATCATTGAAAATAGAAGGAGAGATCAAAATCTTCCAGGACAAACAAAAACTGAAAGAATTCGCAAACACCAAACCAGCTCTACAGGAAATATTGAAAGGGGTCCTCTAAGCAAAGAGAGACCCTAAAAGTAGTAGATCAGAAAGGAACAGAGACAATATACAGTAACAGTCACCTTACAGGCAATACAATGGCACTAAATTTATATCTCTCAATAGTTACCCTGAATGTAAATGGGCTAAAGGCCCCAATCAAAAGACACAGGGTATCAGAATGGATAAAAAATAAATAAATAAATAAATAAATAAATAAATCCATCAATATGCTGTCTACAAGAAACTCATTTTATACCCAAAGACACCTCCAGATTTAAAGTGAGTGGGTGGAAAACAATTTACCATGCCAATGGGCATCAGAAGAAAACTGGGGTGGCAATCCTTATATCAGATCAATTAGATTTTAAGCCAAAGACTATAATTAGAGATGAGGAAGGACAGTATATCATACTCAAAGGGTCTGTCCAACAAGAAGATCTAACAATTTCAAATATCTATGCCCCTATGGGAGCAGCCAACTGTATAAACCAATTAATAACAAAATCAAAGAAACTCATTGACAATAATACAATAATAGTAGGGGACTTTAACACTCCCCTCACTGAAATGGATAGATCATCTAAGCAAAAGATCAAGGAAAAAAAAAGCCTTAAATGACACACTGGACCAGATGGACATCACAGATATATTCAGAACATTCCATCCCAAAGCAACAGAATACACATTCTTCTCTAGTGCACATGGAACATTCTCCAGAAGATCACATCCTCAGTCCTAAATCAGGTCTCAACTGGTATCAAAAGATTGGGATCATTCCCTGCATATTTTCAGACCACAATGCTCTGAAGCTAGAACTCAATCACAAGAGGAAATTTGGAAAGAACCCAAATACATAGAGACTAAACAGCATCCTTCTAAAGAATGAATGGGTCAACAGGAAATTGAAGAATTGAAAAAATTCATGGAAATAAGTGATAATGAAAACACAATGGTTCAAAATCTGTGGGACACAGCAAAGGCAATCCTGAGAGGAAAATATATACTGACACAGGCCTTTCTCAAGAAACAAGAAAGGTCTCAAATACACAACCTAACCATACACCTAAAGGAGCTGGAGAAAGAACAAGAAAGAAAGCCTAAACCCAGCAGGAGAAGAGAAATAATAAAGATCAGAGCAGAAATCAATGAAATAGAAACCAAAAAAACAATAGAACAAATCAACAAAACTAGGAGGTGGTTCTTTGAAATAATTAATAGGATTGATAAGCCCCTGGCCAGACTTATCAAAAATAAAAGAGAAAGGTTCCAAATAAATAAAATCATGAATGAAAGAGAAGGGATCACAACCAAAACCAAAGAAATATAAACAATTTTAAGAACATATTATGAGCAACTATACGCCAACAAATTAGACAATCTGGAAGAAATGGATGCATTCCTAAGACATATAAACTACCACAACTAAACCAGGAAGAAATAGAAAACCTGAGAAGATCCATTAAGGAGTAATCAAAAAAAAAAAAGGAGCAGTCATCAAAAATCTCCCAACAAACAAAAGCCCAGGGATAGACAGCTTTCCAGGGGAATTCTACCAAACATTTAAAGAATTAATTCCTATTCTCCTGAAACTGTTCCAAAAAATAGAAATGGAAGGAAAACTTCCAAACTCATTTTATGAGGCCAGCATCACCTTGATCCCAAAGCCAGACAAGGATCCCATCAAAAAAGAGAATTACAGACCAATATCCTTGATGAACACAGATGCAAAAATTCTTACCAAAATACAGGCCAATAGGATCCAACAGTACATTAAAACAACTATTCACCACGACCAAGTGGGATTTATTCCAGGGCTGCAAGCCTGGTTCAACATCTGTGAATCAATCAATGTGATACAATGCATTAATAAAAGAAAGAACAAGAACCATATGATACTCTCAATAGATGCTGAAAAAGCATTTGACAAAGTACAACATCCCTTCCTGATCAAAACTCTTCAAAGTGTAGGGATAGAGGGCACATACCTCAATATCATCAAAGCCATCTATGAAAAACCCACCGCAAATATCATTCTCAATGGAGAAAAACTGAGAGCTTTTCCGCTAAGGTCAGGAACATGGCAGGGATGTCCATTATCACCCTGCTATTCAACATAGTACTAGAAGTCCTAGCCCCAGCAATCAGACAACAAAAAGAAATTAAAGGCATCCAAAACAGCAAAGAAGTCAAACTATCACCACATGATACTATATGTGGAAAACGGACTCCAAAAGACTCCACTCCAAATCTGCTAGAACTTGTACAGGAATTCAGTAAAGTGTCAGGATATAAAATCAATGTACAGAAATCAGTTGCATTTCTTACGCCAACAACAAGACAGAAGAAAGAGAAATTAAGGAGTCAATCCCATTTACAATTGTACCCAAAACCATAAGATACCTAAGAATAAACCTAACCAAAGAGGCAAAGAATTTATACTCAGAAAACTATAAGGTATTCATGGAAGAAATTGAGGAAGACACAAAGAAATGGAAAAATGTTCCATGCTCATGGATTAGAAGAAGAAATACTGTGAAAATGTTTATGCTATAAAGTAATCTACATATATAATGCAATCCCTATTAAAATCCCATCCATTTTTTTCAAAGAAATTGAACAAGTAATCCTAAAATTTATATGGAACCAAAAAAGACCTCGAATAGCCAGAGGAATATTGAAAAAGAAAGCCAAAGTTGGTGGCATCAAAATTCCAGACTTCATTCTATTACTAAGCTGTCATCATCAAGACAGTATGGTACTGGCACAAAAACAGACACTAGATCAATGGAACAGAATAGAGAACCCAGAAATAGACCCTCAACTCTATGGTCAACTGATCTTCGACAAAGCAGGAAAGAATGTCCAATGGAAAAAAGACAGTCTTTTCAACAAATGGTGTTGGGAAAATTGGACAGCCACGTGCAGAAAAATGAAACTGGACCATTTCCTTACACCACACACGAAAATAGACTCAAAATGGATGAAAGACCTCAATATGAGAAAGGAATCCATCAAATCCTTGAGGAGAACACAGGCAGCAACCTCTTCGACCTCAGCCACAGCAACTTCTTCCTAGGAACATCGCCAAAGACAACAGAAGCAAGGGCAAAAATGAACTATTGGGATTTCATCAAGATCAAAAGCTTTTGCACAGAAAAGGAAACAGTTAACAAAACCAAAAGACAACTGACAGAATGAGAGAAGATATTTGCAAATGACATGCCAGATAAAGGGCTAGTATCCAAAATCTATAAAGAGCTTAGCAAACTCTATCTCTGCTCAGCAGGAAGCCTGCTTCCCTTCCTCTCTCTCTGCATGCCTTTCTGCCTACTTGTCATCTCTGTCCGTCAAGTAAATAAATAAAACCTTAAAAAAAAAAAAGTAAGAGAGAAATCAAGTCTTTCACATATTAACAAAAATTTAAGCAACTTTTTTTGCCAGTAGACCTTCCACAAAAAGAAAGGGAATTTTCCCACAAAAAGAAAAGGGAATTTACTGAATAAGAGATAATATTTGTAAGTTATATATCTGATAAGGAACTAATATCCAAAAACTATAAAGAACTCGTACAACTTAATGACAAAAAGCAAACAACTTGATTAAAAAAAAAAAGCGGGCAGAAGATTGGAATAGACAGTTTTCTAAAGTCATATAGATGGCAAACAGACACCTGAAAAGATGTTCCACATTACTAATCATCAGGGAAATGCAAATCAAAACCACCATGAGATGTCACTTCACATCCTTAAAATGGCTAATGTCTAAAAGACAAGAAAGAACAAGTAGTGGCAAGGATAAGGAGAAAACGGAAACCCTGTGTAATGTTAGTGGAAACAGAAAACAGTATAAAGTCACTATGGAAAGTAGTGTGGCGGGTCCTCCTTAAATTAAAAATAAAATAATCATATGATCCAGGTATTCTACTTCTGGGTATTTATCTGAAGCACACAAAAATACTAACTCAGAAAAGTGCACACAATGTTTATTTCAGCATTATTTATAGTGGCCAAGATATAGAAAGAACCTAAATGTCCATTGATGGGTGAATGGATAAAGAAATTAAGAGCTATATATATGCAATGAATATTATTCAGCCATAAAAAATGAAGTCTTGCCATTTGCATCAACATGAATGGATCTTTTTTTTTTCTTTCCTTCTTTTTAATTTCTTTTCAGCATAACGGAATTCATTGTTTTTGAACCACACCCAGTGCTCCATGTAATACGTGCCCTCCCTAATATCCTCCACCTGGCTCCCCCAACCTCCCACCCCCTGCCCCTTCAAAACCCTCAGATTGTTTTTCAGAGTCCATAGTCTCTCATGGATCACCTCCCCATCCAATTTCCCTCAACTCCCATCTCCTCTCCATCTCCCTATGTCCTCCATGTTATTTGTTATGCTCCACAAATAAGTGAAACCATATGATACTTGACTCTCTCTGCTTGACTTATTTCACTCAGCATGATCTCTTCCAGTCCCGTCCATGTTGCTACAAAAGTTGGGTGTTCATCCTTTCTGATGGAGGCATAATACTCCATAGTGTATATGGACCACATCTTCCTTATCCGTTCATCCATTGAAGGGCATCTTGGTTCTTTCCACAGTTTGGCGACCGTGGCCATTGCTGCTATAAACATTGGGGTACAGATGGGCCTTCTTTTCACTGCATCTGTATCTTTGGGATAAATACCCAGTAGTGCAATTTCAGGGTCATAGGGAAGTTCTATTTTTAATTTCTTAAGGAATCTCCACACTGTTCTCCAAAGTGACTGCACCAACTTGCATTCCCACCAACAATGTAAGAGGGTTCCCCTTTCTCGACATCCTCTCCAACACATGTTGTTTCCTGTCTTGCTAATTTTGGCCATTCTAACTGGTGTAAGGTGGTATCTCGATGTGGTTTTAATTTGAATCTCCCTGACGGCTAGTGATGATGAACATTTTTTCATGTGTCTGATAGCCATTTGTATGTCTTCATTGGAGAAGTGTCTGTTCATATCTTCTGCCCATTTTTTGATATGATTATCTGTTTTGTGTGTGTTGAGTTTGAGGAGTTCTTTATAGATCCTGGATATCAATCCTTTGTCTGTACTGTCATTTGCAAATATCTTCTCCCATTCCGTGGGTTGCCTCTTTGTTTTCTTGACTGTTTCCTTTGCTGTGCAGAAGCTTTTGATCTTGATGAAGTCCCAAAAGTTCATTTTCGCTTTTGTTTCCTTTGCCTTTGGAGACATATCTTGAAAGAAGTTGCTATGGCTGATATCAAAGAGGTTACTGCCTATGTTCTCCTCTAGGAATCTGATGGATTCCTGTCTCACGTTGAGGTCTTCTATTCATTTCTAATTTATCTTTGTGTATGGTGTAAGAGAATGGTCGAGCTTCATTCTTCTACATATAGCTGTCTTATTTACCCAGCACAATTTATTGAAGAGATTGTTTTTTTTTTCACTGTATATTTTTTCCTGCTTTGTCAAAGATTATTTGCCCATAGAGTTGGGGGTCCATATCTGGGCTCTCTACTCTGTTCCACTGGTCTATGTGTCTGTTTTTATGCCAGTACCATGCTGTCTTGGTGATCACAGCTTTGTAGTAAAGCTTAAAATCAGGTAACGTGATGCTGCCAGTTTTATTTTTGTTTTTCAACATTTCCTTAGCAATTCAGGGTCTCTTCTGATTCCATACAAATTTTAGGATTATTTGCTCCAGCTCTTTGAAAAATACCAGTGGAATTTTGATTGGAATGGCATTAAAAGTATAGATTGCTCTAGGCAGTATAGACATTTTAACAATGTTTATTCTTCCGATCCAAGAGCATGGAATGGTCTCCCATCTTTTTGTGTCTTCTTCAATTTCTTTCATGAGTGTTCTGTAGTTCTTCGAGTACCAATCCTTTACCTCTTTGGTTAGGTTTATTCCCATGTATCTTATGGTTCTAGGTGCTATAGTAAATGGAATCAATTCTCTAATTCCCTTTCTGTATTTTCATTGTTAGTGTATAAGAAAGCCACTGTTTTCTGTACATTAACTTTGTATCCTGCCACGTTACTGAATAGCTGTATGAGTTCTAGTAGTTTGGGGGTGGAGTCTTTTGGGTTTTCCATATAAAGAATCATGTCATCTGTGAAGAGAGAGAATTTGACTTCTTCATTGCCAGTTTGGATACCTTTTATTTCTCTTTGTTGTCTGATTGCTGTTGCTAGAACTTCTAATACTATGTTGAACAAGAGTGGTGAGAGTGGGCATCCTTGTCGTGTTCCTGATCTCAACGGGAAAGCTGCAAGCTTTTTCCCATTGAGGATGATATTTGCTGTGGGTCTTTCATAGATAGATTTTATGAAGGTCAGGAATGTTCCCTCTATCCTTATACTTTGAAGCATTTTAATCAGGAACGGATGCTGGATTTTGTCAAATGCTTTTTCTGCATCAATTGAGAGGACCATGTGGTTCTTCTCTCTTCTCTTATTGATGTGTTCTATCACATTGATTGATTTGTGAATGTTGAACCATCCTTGTAACACAGGGATGAATCCCACCTGGTCATGGTGGATAATCTTTTTAATGTGCTGTTGGATCCTGTTTGCTAGGATCTTGTTGACTTTGGTGTGGGAGGTTTTTGATCACTGCTTCAATTTCGTTACTAGATATCAGTCTATTCAGGTTGTCAATTTCTTCAATTTCTTCCTGGTTCAATTTTGGGAGTTTATAGTTTTATAGTTTATAGTTTTCCAGGAAAGCATCCATCTCATCTAGGTTGCTTAACTTATTGGCATATAACTGTTGATAATAACTCCTGATGATTGTTTCTACTTCCTTGGTGTTAGTTGTGATCTCTCCCTTTTCATTCATAATTTTATTAACTTGCGCTTTCTCTCTTTTCTTTTGGATTAGTGTGGCCAATGGTTTATCGATCTTATTGATTCTTTCAAAAAACCAGCTTGTAGTTTCATTGATACTTACTACTGTATCTCTAGTTTCCACCTCATTGATCTCTGCTCTAATCTTGATTATTTCCCTTCTTATATGTGGAATTGGTTTAATGTGTTGTTGATTCTCCAGTTCTTTAAGGTGTAGAGACAGCTGGTGTATTCTGGATTTTTCTAGTTTTTTTTGAGGGAGGCTTGGATGGCTATGTATTTCCCCCTTAGGACCACCTTTGCTGTATCCCATAGGTTTTGAACTGAAGTATCTTCATTCTCATTGGTTTCCATGAATTCTTTAAGTTCTTCTTTGTTCTCCTGGTTGGTCCAAGCATTCTTAAGCAAGGTGGTCTTTAACTTCAAGGTGTTTGAGTTCCTTCCAAACTTTTTCTTGTGATTGAGCTCCAGTTTCAAAGCATTCTGATCTGAGAATATTCAGGGAATAATCTCGGTCTTTTGGTATCAGTTGAGTCCTGATTTGTGACCCAGTATGTGGTCTATTCTGGAGAAGGTTCCATGTGCACTTGAGAAGAATGAGTATTCTGTTGTTTTAGGGTGGAATGTCCTGTATATATCTATGAGGCCCTTCTGGTCCAATGTGTCATTCAATTCTCGTTTCTTTATTGATTTTCTGCTTGGATGATCTGTCTATTACTGAGAGAGGCGTGTTAAGATCTCCTACTATTAATGTATTCATATCAATATGACTCTTTATCTTGATTAACAATTTTCTTATGTAATTGGCTGCCCCCATATTGGGGGCATAGATATTTACAATTGTTAGGTCATCTTGGTGCATAGTCCCTTTAAGAATTATGTAGTGTCCTTCTGTATCTCTGACTACAGTCTTTAGTTTAAAATCTAATTTATCTGATATGAGAATCGCTACCCTGGCCTTCTTTTGAGGCCCATTGGCATGAAAGATGCTTCTCCATCCCTTCACTTTCAGTCTGGGTGTATCCTTAGGTTCAAAATGGGTCTCTTATAGACAACATATGGATGGATCCTGTCGTTTTATCCAATCTGCAACCCTGTGTCATTTTATGGGTGCATTTAGGCCATTCACATTGAGAATGATTATTGATAGATACGTTTTTATTGACATCATGTTACCTTTGAAGTCTTTCTTTCTGTAGATTGTCTCTATATTTCTGTTCAATGATATTCTTAGGATTTTCCCTCTTTTATAGAACCCCCCTTAATATTTCCTGCAGTATCGGCTTGGTGGTCGCATACTCTTTTAAGCCTTGCCCGTCTTGGAAACTCTTTATCTCTCCATCTATTTTGAATGTCAGTCTTGCTAGATAAAGTATATTCTTGGCTGCATGTTCTTCTCATTTAGTGCCCTGAATATATCTTGCCAGCCCTTTCTGGCTTGCCAGGTTTCTGTGGACAGGTCTGACGTTATTCTGATGGGATTTCCTCTGTACGTAAGGAGCCTCTTTGTCCTAGCGGCTTTCAAGAGATTGTATCTACAATTATGATTTCTCAATTTTACTATCAGGTGCCTTGATTTTTTTTTAGAATCTATAATCTTGGGGGGAGACTGTTCTGCCTCTAGTACATGAATGTTGGTTCCGTTCATGAATTTGGGAAAATTTTCAAGGAGAACTTGTTCCACTATATCTTCTAGACTTCTTTCTTTTTCCTCCCCTTCAGGGATTCCAATAATTCTGACATTGGAATGTTTTATGGCATCATTTATTTCCCTGATTCTGTTTTCATGGTTTCTAAGTTGTTTGTTCCAGACCTCCTCCTGATCCTTTCTCTCTATCTGTTTGTCCTCCAGATCACTAATTCTATTTTCTGTCTCAGTTACCCTAGCTTTTAGAGAATTTAGATTAGATTGGAACTCGTTGAGAGCATTGTGAACATCATCCCTGGTGGCTTTCAGTTCTGCCCTAACATTGTGTACATCATCCCTGGTGGCTTTCAGTTCTGCCCTAATCAATTCCATTTGGTCATCCATGGCTTTCTCCAACGTAGCTATTGCCTGGATAATTGTTAGCCTGAATTCTCTTTCTGACATATTGTCTATGTTGATAGTCATTAGCTCTGTTGCAGAAGGCCCATCCTCTGAATTTTTCTTCTGTTGGGCATTCCTCCTCCTGGTCATTTTGGTGAGAGATGGCTGAACAGATGTAGCTGGATGTATCAACTGTGGTGCAGTCAAGGTGCACCCTGGAACACTTCTGAGCAATCAGGAGTCCCCACCCAAAGGAAAGAAAGAGAGAAAAAAGAACAGAAAAAGAAAAAAGAGAGAGAGAGAGGGGGGGGGGGG